>NW_020954583.1:714207-751681 GCF_900497805.2 Vombatus ursinus
ATATATATATATATATATATATATATATATATATATATATATATGTCCAAAAGATATATAGGGAAAGGATGCATACAAATGCATTGCACAGTGAAGTAGAAGTGTATGAGACATATTTTATTCTTACACACAAAAGAAATTTTAAACATAAAAGATTTATAGTGAGTGTTGATAGATGAAATGAAAATAAGATTCAGTAACTCAATTCATCTCTATTGTTACAATGTCCTAGGAGGATGATTTTTAAACTTCATCAGAGTAATTTATAAAAGCACTGAATAGGCATTTTACATTTCACCTTACTTCTACACTGACTCCTTCTAATCAAAATCTTTTAGTTAAACTGTGGGCTTAGATCAATGCTGTTGTTGGTGGTTATATTTTCTCAAATTTCTGAGTAGTTGATAGGGAATCTTTTATTTGCTACTCCTCAGTTTTTACCCAATGGCATTCAGGACTTCCAAGCTTTTCAGAAATATAAAGTTGCCTCCAAGTCTGGTCATGTCCATCTTGGCATAAGATGTTCTCACCTGATATCAGGAAAGAACAAACACAAAAGAGAAAAAGAGAGCAACATACCCAGGTAAAAGCTCACTTAGTTGGGTCCTTGGTTCTAGATTCCATATAAGCACAGTAACCATAAAGCCTGGGTATAGGGTTAGCACTTCCTTATTACTCAATGGCAATTTCAGAGTGATATGATGGTACTGAAAAGGTCAAAGGAAGAGACAGAGCCAGTTGGAAACTATCTTTCCTTTTAACTGATACAACATTCTATTCCCCTGCCACTGTTCTTGTGTATGACAGGACAAAGGCATCATTCAAGGGCATTCTCTGACTTTTCAATGTCATATCCCTTCAGTTCTGAGCCATCACATGGCTAGAATTGGCCAGGGAGTTCAGCATCTCTGATGATCCCAAATGCTGACTCATATATTGTCAGCCAGAAGCAGTCAGGGATTATCTGTATTTGCTCTGTACAAATCATAGAAGGGGATATCCTTCAGATGCTCCTGGTTATACATGATATTTTGCTTACAGGATTTATTTTATGTTTAGTTTAATAGACAAACCATACAGAAGTTCCATTAGTACTATTCAGGTGCTTCCTCTGGGCACTAGGGGTAGAATTATATGAAGTGAATGGGCTGAATTTGATAGATTTCATTGAATTTTTAATGAGTCCAAGCTTCTCACTGAAACAAAGGTCTATATTTTTTACCATCAATCTTTCTTTGATGTTATATAACTAAAAGTCATGGAATGCTAGTCTTTGAATAATTAAAGTTGTAATTATCCAAAATGCAGTTGAGGGGCATATGGTGGGTATGTATAGGTTACAAAATGTGACATGATTATGTCAATGACCACATTAAAACTATGTCCACCAACATACATCAGAATCCATCTTTAATTTAGAGTCCCAGAGAGTTACCTGAAGACCAAAGAACTTAATTGACTTGACCATACTCACAGAGCTAGTAATTGTCAGTAACGGTCTGTGAACCCAGATTTTCATGGCTCCAAGTTTGACACTCTATTCACTATACAATCTGATAAAAATAAGACTAGAATAGGATGTCTTCCAGTCATATAGCAAGAGTGGAGGACAACTGACAGTCCAACTATTTTCTACTCATATCTATCCAATGTCAAGTGAGGTAGAACAAGTTCCCCACAAAGGGTAAGAAAGCATAAACTTAAGTGTATCTTGGGTTTGGGGGATGACAAGGATTTACAGGTGAATTTATTCAAACCAGTAGTTCAAGCTGGTAATCTGCTTTTATAGGAAGCACTGATCCCTGAAAGTCCACAAACCTTGTCAGAAAATAGTAACACCATATTTTGAATAGAGAAGTGATAAAAACAAAAACAAAAACAACTTTTGGCATTTTTATTTTATCGATATCAACCCCATGATTATATAATTTTATAAGATTCATGTGGTTGGATTTTGTCATTGGTACTTTGGATAATTAGGTATAACTTTTAGAAAATAGAAATTTAGCATCAACCAATTATAATATCAATAGGATCAACCTTCCATTTTCTTTAATTGTGCCTTAAACTTAATGCTCCTGACCCCTTGCTCATGTGGTGATATTCAGTAGCTACTGAATATATTCCTTGAGATGAATTTCTCTGTATTTCCAGGAGGGACACAAAAAGATTCAATGAAATCTGATTTGAAATATTTAAGTTATTTGAAGAGAGGTGACACCAAGCTCCCATCAAAATGAAGATTAGCTTGTTACTATTTAAAGCAAATTATTATCTTGTAAAATTATTTCTTCTTCATATTGGCCAAAAAAAGGAAACTAAGCCACCATATTCTCCTCCAGAAAATCTCTTCTAAAAATCTAGGTAAAGAAAAAAATTAGATAGCTAATTTTTATTGTTGTTATAAAGCAAATTCTTGACTGATAGAAAATGCTGTTGTTCACATTGACAGATGTTTGAGATGGAGATTATTTGTTAAATTTGTCTATGAATCAGGATATCTTCATCTGATTTTAATTAAACGGGCAGCTCACAATTTGTAAATTTGTTGTTTGGAATTCAGAACATATTTTTCCATAGAATAAGAAAACATGAATGGTTGTTAGTATATCAATGTCAGGCCACAAAAAAGTATTAGAACTTAAAAATAGCTCAACAAGTTGTAACATAGCTAGCTTGAGTTATAAATCCTAGGAACAAATATCATGTGGACTGAAAGGAGAAGAGAATTCCTCCTCTCTTTCTTTCTTTCTTTTTTTCCTCCTCTTTCTTGAGAAAAGGATACATCTTAGGCAAATTTTTAAAATAGTCACAATTTTTACCAGGCTCCCTCACCACTCATTTTCTGTACCCTTCTCTTGATTCTTAGTCTCTCCAGGCTTCCATGTGCCCTAATCTTACCACTTGTTTCCCACTGCAGGAATAGTATCACCCTACAATGCAAAGGTACTTCATGCTAAAATACCACCTGCGTTGCCTCTCATCTAGCTCCAAACAAATCCCTTAGTTCCCTCCAAGCAATAATCTTTGGCTAAGCATTAAGGAGAGAAATATGAATGCACTAATTCATGAAGTATGCTTCATAATCAGTCTTCAGGAGTCATGACCAGTCATATAATTAATAAGAGATCTTAAATTTTTCAAAATTGTTTTCCTTTACAATATTGTAACCATACTATGTTATAATTATATCTTGTTTTGATCTCCCTCACTGCCACCACCCTTCTAGTCAATATACTGTGTATTATTAGTAGCCAGTATGAAGGTAATAGTAGGAAATAAGATTGAAAAGAGGAACCTGAAAGTTATGAACCAAAGATCAAAGGAGCATAATTTACAAATAGTGTCATATATTAACTAAAATTCACATCCTGGTAATATGTGCTGATTTGAGGGAAATAATCTAGGTGCTGCTTGTCAAGGTTTTTGTACTATAATATTAAATTCCAGACAAAATTTAGACCTCCACAACTCCAGACCAACAGAACTTTAAAAAGGTGCTGATAACTTTGAGATGCTGACTTTGAAATATTTGCTTTAAGATGATTTGGATACATTAAGGAACTAACCCAAGGTAGCATAGATAGGAGTTGGTCTATTCTCCCCAAAACCTTATAAAATGAGACCTCAAATTCCTGCCCTCTGAGCCCTCTTCCATCTCCATAAGGTCCAGGCCACCTAGTGCTCCCATCTTCAATCCACTGCTTATATGAGTGATAACTTTCTGCCTCCCCTACCTCCCCCATCCTCTGCCCTTTCTTCCACCACCCCACCTCCTGTTCCTACACAGTCTGCCTCTGCACTACTGTTCACATTTATCTTTGTGTCTTATTAAACTGTTATTGCCTCCATATTTTCCACTGCTGATCTTGGTCTTTCTCAATGAATACTCAAAGAACTGGGCATGCTTGCCTCTATTTCATAATTTCATAAATTATCAATTCATAGGCAAATTCTTCTACTTATTCTACTCACTTCATTCTGTATCAGAATATACAAGTCTTCTCAGGTACTCTGTGTCATCATCATTTTTTTCTGACATTACAATGACATAACATTATTGTATGCGATGGAAAACTATTGTGCTATAAAAAATGATGAGTTGTGGAGGTCCGAATTTTTTTCTGGAATTTAATATTATAGTACAAAAACCTTGACAAGCAGCATCTAGATTGTTTCCCTTAAGTCAGCACATATTACCAGGATGTGAATTTTAGTTAATATATGATACTATTTGTAAAGGATGCTCCTTTGATCTTTTGGACACTTTCTTTATAACTTCCAGATTCCTCTTTTCAATCTTATTTCCTTATTTCAAAGAAAAACCTGGAAAGACTTACATGAACTGATGCTGAGTAAAGTGAACAGAATCAGAATACTGTGAATATTGTACAAATGAACAACAACATTGTGCAATGATCAACTTTGCTAGATTTAGCTCTTCTCAGTGATGCAAAGATCTAAGACAATTCCAGAGGAGTCATGATGGAAAATGCTATCATCATCGAAAGAAAGAATTATGGAGTCTGAATGCAGATCAATACGTACTATTTTCTCTCTTTTCTTTCCTGTGGTCTTTCCCTTTTGTTTTTCTGATTTTTCTTTCATAACATGAGTATTGTGGAAATATGATTACTATGATTGTGTATGTATAGTCAATATCAGATTGCTTGCCATCTTGGGGAGCTGGGAAAGGAGGAAGGAAGAGAGAAAAAATTGGAACTAAAAGTTAATGTTGAAAACTATCTTTACATGTAATTAGAAAAAATAAAACACTATTAAATTGGAAAAATAAATAATGAGTCTAAACAAATTCTGGAGCAGCAGAACCCACAAAAAGATGGAGTGAAACAATTTTCCAGTCAAAACCAATAACTCAATAGGAAAAGTCTGTTTCATGGTGAGAGAGGAGTGCAGTCTCCCACAGGCAGTGCCAGCAAAGACTTGGCCCCAGCAAACCAGAAGCAAGCTCAAGGGTGACTAAATTAGTAGCAACATCAGCAATTTCCAGACCTCTCAGCCCACAGACAGTAAAAGGGTCAAACAACTGATCAGAAGGAGATTGCAGGTCAAGAGATATGAACAGTTTTCAAATGAAGTAATCAAAGCTATCTATAACCATATTAAAAAATATATTCACTATTGATTGGAGAAATGCAAATTAAAACAAGTCTGAGGTATACCTCATACTTACCAGATTGGCTAATAGGATAGGAAAGAAGAACAATGTATGTTGTAGAGGATATGGGAAAAATGAGATATTAATGTGTGTCTCATTTGTTGGTGGAGTTATGAATTTATTCAACCATTCTTTAGAGCAATTTGGAGCCATGCTCAAAGTGCCTTAGAGCCCTGCATACTCTTTGACCTAGCAGTGCCCCTACTAGATCTGTATCCAAAAAGAGATAAAAAACAAAGGGGAAAAGGACCTATGTGGACAGAAATATTTATAATAGTTCTTTTCTAGTGGCAGGAAGTTCAAAATTGGGGGGATGCCCATTAATTGGGGAATGACTAAACAAATTATGCTATGTAATTTTGACGGGATACTGTTGTGCTATAAGAGATGAACAGGATGCTCTCAGAAAAACTTGGAAAGACTTACATAAGCTGATTCAAAAGGAAATGAACTGTGTACAAATAACAAAATAACAGCAATTTCTAAGATGATTAGCTCTGAATGACTTAGTTATTCTCAGCAATACAATGATCCAAGACACTCTGAAGGACTTTTGATGTAAAATGTTATCCATCCTCAGAGAAAGAACTGATGGTGTCTGAACACAGATTGAGGGAGAGAATTTAGAACTCAAAGTTTTAAAAATGAATGTTTGTTTTTGCATGTAATTAGGGAAAACAAAATAAAGAAAGGAAGAGTGACATAGTACAGCCCTAACATAAGGCTAAGGTTAAGAAGTAGGATAGAATGAGAAAATTAAAAAAAAATCCCACCACAAAGAGCTAACATAGTGGCAACATAGGTCAAAACACAAATGCAGAAAAGAATGACTCTCAAACATCTACAATCAAAGCCACAGATAAAAACAAAGGGCACAAATTCAATCACAATTCCTGGAAGAGATAAAACAAAACTTAAAAAAAAAACCCAGTTAAAATGTTTTTATAAATGAAATGAGGGTGCATGAGGGAAAAAATTGAAGATAAATTAGAGCTATGGAAGAAAGAATTGGAAATGAAATTAACAGATTGGCACTAGAAGTATAAACCTTACCCAACCAACAAACTCCTTGAAAATTAGAATGGGCCAAATAGAAGCTAAATAGAAGCTAATGACTCCATTAGCCAACAGGAAATATTAAAATGAAGTCAAAAGTTTGAAAAAATATAAGAAAATGTAAAGTGTTTTGTTAGCTAAAGCAACTAAACTGGCAAAGAGATGAGAGAAAAAAATAAAAATAACTGGACTATCTGAATTCCATGATTAAAAAAAAAGAGTCTATACATCACATTTCAAGAAATCTTAAAATAAAATTGCCTAGATCACTTAGAACCAGAAGGCAAAGTAGAAATTGATAGAACCCACTGGCTACCTCCTGAAGGTTACCTCCTAATGAAAATTCCCAGGACTGTGATGATCAAAATCCAAAGATTCCAGTTCAAAGAAAAAAAAAACTACAAGCAACCAGAATTAAAGAATACAAATATTGAGCAGAAATGGTCAGGATCACACAAGATTTATATTCCAGCACTATAAAAAAGTGGAGAACTTGGAATACAAAATTCCAGAAGGCAAAGGATATGGGTTTTCAACCAAAGATAACTTACCCAGCAAAACTGAGTGTAATACTACAGGGTGAGTGTAATACTACAGGACAGCTAGGTGGTACAGTAGATGGAGCACTTGCCTAGGAATTGGGGGGACTGATCTTTATGCATTCAAATCTGGCCTCAGACATTTACTAGCTTGTGTAACTGTGGGCAAGTCACTTAAACCTGTTTGCCTCAGTTTCTCATCTGAAAAATGAACTGAAGAAGAAAAAAGCAAACCACTTCAGTATCTTTGCCAAGAAAAAGACAAAATGGGGTTATGGAGAGTTGGATGAAAGAGTTGAAGAGATGGAGAGTTGAAAATGACTGAACAATCTTTAATGAAGTAGAAGACTTCTAATAATTTCTGATAAAAAGACCAGAGCTACAGAGAAACTTTGAAGTTCAAACAAATTCAGAGAAACATAAAAAGGTGAGGGATGGGGAGTATACTAAGAGCTTCAGAAATTTGCCTATGGACACAGGATCATATGTGTAGGAGGCAGGACTTGAACCCAAGTTTTTATGACTCTAAGACTGGCATCTATCCACTATGCAATCCTTCTTCTGAGTCTTAGGCTATATTAGTAAAATCATAGTGTCTAGAATGAGTGAGGTTGCAGTCCCAGTGCAGGCTGTGTGAGTCAGATTTTATCTGAAGTACTGCGTTAATTTCATTTGCTGAAGGAACTTTGAAAAAATGGTGTATATTAAGAGGATAGCAGCCAGAATAATGAAAGTGGTGCTTGAGGAACAGTTGATGGAACTGAGTGGGTTTGACTTGGAGAAAAAAAAAGAAGGCAACTTAGGAAATCACCAAATAACTTCAAACAAATTGAGAAGATGATAAGTGGAAGAGCGTAAATTAATTCTGTATTTTTGCCAGAGGACAGAGGTAGGGAAAATGCTGGAAGTTGAAGAAAACAAATTTGAGCTCATTAGAAGAAAAAAAAATTCTAACATTTTTAGGTCTTGAAAAAATGAAAAGATTGTTTTGAGAGGTAGTGGGATTCTTTCAAGTGGAGGCTAGAGGACTTTTTGGGATATTGTGGAGGGAAATGTATCCTGTGGAAGTTTAGATGATGTTATACTAATTAAAAAAAACTCACACATATAAAACTTTACAATATACAAGTAGTTTTCCTTACAACAATTCAGTGAGGTGGATAATCCAAAGTATTATCTTCATTTAATAAATGAATACATGACTTATTCAAAGGCATAAGACTAGTTAGTGGCACTGTGTACTTGATTACAGGCCCTTTTGTTTCAAGTCTGATGCCTTTCTGCCTCACAGTGCTGCTTCTCCCAATAATTTCTAAGGTTCCTTTTGGAGCACTTGCATTGTGCATACTACTATAGAAACAGGGCCCTCAAGCAGATCCTGTTCTTCACTTTGATGATATCTTTGATTGCTTCCTTTGATTATTTTTTGGTTTTGTTCTGTTTTTGTTTCCTTATTATTTATTTCTTATTATGTTATTTTCCCCATTTACATGTAAAAACAATTTTCAACATTCGTTTTTAAAACTTTGAATTCCAAATTCCCTCCCTTCTTCCCTCCCCACCCCTCTTATTGAGAAGGCAAGTAATTTGATATAGGTTATATATGTGTAGTCATGCAAAATACATCCATAATAGTCATGTTGTGAAAAAAAAACATAGACCAAAAAAAATAAAACTCAAGAAAAATAAAGTTAAAAAAAGTATGCTTTAATCTGTATTCAGACACAATCTGTTCTTTCTCTGAGGATGGATCACAATTTTCATCGTAAGTCCTTTAGAGTTGTCTTGGATTGTTGTACACCTGTAATTTAGAGCTGTTCATCTTACAAAATTGCTGTTATTTTGTACCCAGTACATTTCTCTTTGCATCAGCCCATGCAAGAATTTCATTTTTTTCTGAGAGCATCCTATTCATCATTTCTTATAGTACTTACAGTAATATATATGTATATGTGTATCTGTATAACTATACACATATATACATATACATACATACACATACACACATGTATACACACACACACACATATATATATATATAAAATACTTATAATAGTCCATCATAATCACATCCCACAACTTGTTCAGCCATTCCCCAATTGATTGGCATCCCCTCAATTTCTAATTTTTTGCCTCCAGAAAAGGACTGCAATGAATGTTTTTTTTTACATATAGGTCCTTTTCCTTCCTTTTTAAAAAAAAAATCTCTTTTGGGTTACAGACCTAGTAGTGGTATTTCTAGGTCAAAATGTATGCATGGTTTTATAGCCCTTTGGGCATAGTTCCAAATTGCTCTACAGAATGGTTGAATAAGTTCACAACTCCACTAACAGTGCTTTGATGTCTCATTTTCCCCACATCCCTCTAACATTTGTCATTTACCTTTTCCATCCTATTAGCCAATCTAATAGGTATGAGATGGTATCTCAGAATTGTTTTAATTTGCATTTTTCCCATCAATAGTGAGTCATTTTCTATATGGCTATAGATAGTTCTGATTACTTTATCTGAAGGCTGATCGTATCATTTGATCATTAATCAATTGGGGAATGGCTCTTATAAATTTGACTCAGTTGTCTATATGTTTTAGAAATGAGGCCTTTATCACAGAACTTGCTTGAAAATTTTTTTCACAGTTACTTTTGCTAACTGTATTTCCCTCCATCCTATCCCTTCATTTATTCTATTTTCTGTCTCTCTTTTCACCCTGTCCCTCCTCAAAAGCATTTTGCTTCTGATTATGCCTTCCTCTCATTTGCCCAACCTTCTATCATCCCCCCATCCCTTCTCCAATCCCCTTCCCCTCCTAATTTCCTGTAGTGTAAGATAGATTTCTACACCCAGTTGCATGTGTATGTTATTCCATCTTTGAGCCAATTCTGATGAGAGTAAGGTTCACTTACTCCCCCTCGTGTTCCCATGTTCCCTTCCACTGTAAAAGCTTTTTCTTGCCTTTTTTATGCGAGATAATTTAGACCCTTCTACTGTCCTTTTCTCTTTCTCCTTTTTACACACCACTCTCATCCTTTAATTTTATTTTTTAGATATCATCCTTTCCTAATTAACTCATGCCTGTGTCCTCTGTCTATATATACTCCTTCTAACTACCCTAATAAGAAAAGTCTAATGGGTTACAAACATTATCTTCCCATGTAGGGATATAAGCAGTTTAACCTTATTAAGTCCCTTAAGATTTCCCTTGCCTGTTTGCCTCTTTATTCTTTTCTTGAGTCTTGTATGCGAATGTCAAATTTTCTCTTCAGCTCTGGTCTTTTCATCAAGAATGCTTGAAAGTCCTCTATTTCACTGAATTTCCATTTTTTCCCCGGAAGGATTATACTCAGTTTTGTTGGGTAGATGATTCTTGGTTGTAATCCTATCTCCTTTGACCTCTGGAATATCATATTATAAGCCTTTAATGTAGAAGTTGCTAAATCTTGTGTTATCCTGACTGTAGCTCCTTGATATTTGAATTGCTTCTTTCTGGATGCTTATAATATTTTCTCCTTGACCTGGGAACTCTGGAATTTGTCTGTAAAATTCCTGGAAGTTAATTTTGGAATCTCTTTCAGGAGATGATTGGCAGATTCTTTCAATGTCTATTTTACCCTCCAGTTCTAGAATATCAGGGCATTTTTCCTTGATAATTTCTTGAAAGATGATGTCTAGGCTCTTTTTTTGATCATGGTTTTCAGGTAGTCCAAAGCTTTTAAAATTATCTCTCATGGATTTGTTTTCCAGGTCAGTTGTTTTTCCAATGAGATATTCCACATTGTCGTCTATTTTTTTCATTCTTTTGGTTTTATTTTATTGTTTCTTGCTTTCTCATAAATTTTTTAACTTCCTGCTCCATTCCAATTTTTAAGGAATTATTTTCTTCAGTGAGCTTTTTGACATCCTTTTCCATTTGGCCTATTCTACTTTTTAAGGCATTCTTCTCTTCATTGTCCTTTTGAACCTCTTTTACCATTTGACCTAGTCCATTTTTAAAAATTTATTTATTTTTAGTTTTCAATATTTACTTCCACAAGATTTTGAGTTTCAGATTTTCTCCTCATCTCTCCCCTCCCTCACCCCAAGACAGTGTACATTCTGAATACCCCTTCATCTAATCTTCCCTCCCTTCTATTACCCTTCCTCTTCTCTTATCCCCTTCCCCTTTTTCCTGTAGGGCAGGATAGATTTCTATACCCCTTTGCCTGTATATCTTATTTCCAAGTTGCTTGTAAACCAATTTTTAACATTTATTTTTAAAAGTTTGAGTTCCAAGTTCTCTCCCTTCCTCCTTCCCCATCCACCCTCACTGAAGGCAAGCAACTTGATACAAGTTATACATGTATAGTCATGCAAAACACTTCCATAATAGTCATGTTGTGAAAAACTAACTATATTTGCCTTCATCCTATCCCACTCCCCATTTATTCTATTCTCTCTTTTGACCCTGTCCCTTCTCAAAAGTGTTTGCTTCTGATTGCCCCCTCCCTCAATCTGCCCTCCCTTCTATCATCCTCCCCTTTCTTATCCCCTTTCTCCCTATTTTCCTGTAGGGTAAGATAGATGTCCATACTCATTGAGTGTGTATGTTATTCCCTCCTTAAGGCAAATTTGATGAGAGTAAGATTCACTCATTCCCTCTCATCTTCCTCCACTTCCCCTCCACTGTAAAAGCTTTTTCTTATCTGTTTTATGAAATAATTTACACCATTCTACCTCTCCCTTTCTCCTTTTCCCAGTATAACCCTCTCTCACCCCTTAATTTTATTTTTTAGATATTATCCCTTCATCTTCAATTCAACCTGTGCCCTCTGTGTGTATGTGTGTGTGTTTGTGTATGTGTGTGTGTATTTTTCCCCCTGCAACTACCCTAATACTGATAAAGGTCTCATGAGTTACAAATATCATCTTTCCATGTAGGAATATAAACAGTTCAACTTTAATAACTCTCTTATTATTTCTCTTTCCTGTTTACCTTTTCATGTTTCTCTTGAGTTTTGTATTTGAAAGTCAAATTTTCTATTCAGCTCTGGTCTTTTCATCAAGAATGCTTGAAAGTCCTCTATTTCACTGAATGTCCATTTTTTCCCCCTGAAAGATTATACTCAGTTTTGCTGGGTAGGGGATTCTTGGTTGTAATCCTATCTCCTTTGACCTCTGGAATATCATATTCTAAGCCCAGATCCCTTAACGTAGAAGCTGCTAAATTTGTATTATCCTGATTGTGTTTCCACAATACTTGAATTGTTTCTTTCTAGCTGTTTGTAATATTTTCTCCTTGACCTGGGAACTCTGGAATTTGGCTATAATATTCCTGGGAGTTTTCCTTTTGGGACTTCTTTCAGGTGGTAATAAATGGATTCTTTCCATTTTTATTTTACTCTTTGGTTCTAGAATATCAGGGTAGTTTTCCTTGACAATTTCTTGAAAGATGATGTCTAAGCTCTTTTTTTGATCACGGCTTTCAGTTAGTCCAATAATTTTTAAGTTATCCCTCCTGGATCTATTTTCCAGGTCAGTTGTTTTTCCAATGAGATATTTCACATTATCTTCTATTTTTGCATTCTTTTGGTTTTGTTTTATAATTTCTTGATTTCTCAAAAAGTCACTAGCTTCCAATTGCTCCATTCTACTTTTTAAGGAAGTATTTTCTTCAGTGAGTTTTGGACTTCCTTTTCCATTTGGCCAATTCTGCTTTTTATGGTATTCTTCTCCTCATTGGCTTTTTAGACTTCTTTTGCCATTTGGGTTAGGCTAATTATTTTTGGTTTTGTTTTTGTTTTAGGCAATTAGGGTTAAGTGACTTGCTCAGGGTCACACAGCTAGTAAGTGTCAAGTGTTTGGTCTGAGGCCAGATTTGAACTCAGGTCCTCCTGACTTCAGGGATCGGTGCTCTATCCACTGTGCCATCTAGCTGCCCCAGGGTTAGGCTATTTTTCAGGTGTTATTTCTTCAGTATTTTTTGGTTCTCCTTTAGCAAGCTGTTGATTTGTTTTTCATTATTTTCTTGCATCACTCTCATTTCTCTTTCCAGTTTTTCCTCTGCTTCACTTACTTGCTTCTCAAAATCCTTTTTGAGCTCTTCTATGGCCTAGGACTGACTCTTATTTTTCTGGGAGGCTTTGGATGTAGGAGCTTTGACTTTGTTCCCCTCTTCTGGTTGTATGTTTTGATCTTCCTTGTCACCAAAGTAAGGTTCTATGGTCTGAGGTGTTTTTTTTTGTTTTGCTTTTTTTTTTTTTGCACTGTTTGCTCATGTTCCCAGCCAACGACTTGACTTTTAAACTCTTTGTTAAGCTAGGGATCTGCTTCCAGTGTGGAGGATATACTGTCCCAAGCTTTGGGAATTTTGTGCAGCTGTTTTCAGAGATAATTCTAGAGACCTGTATATTTTCAGTTCTTCCAAGGTGGTATGATCAAAGGTGAGGTGTTTACTCCTTTCCTGGCCTGTGCTCTGGTCTATGGGTGACCACAGGTACTCTTTTCTTCCTTGAACTGTGAGGAAGATTTTTTCTTTCCACTGCTGTCACAAGCTCCACTATGTCAATGCTCTTCTTTGCCCCAGGACCACCACCTAGAACTGAGACCCGGATCCAAGCATGGGCAAAGCAAGAGAATCCTGTCTCTACACCAGCAAAGAGATTCCTGCAATCCCCCTGTGATCTACCACTTATTCCCCCCACAATCTGTGGGCCAAGATCTCTGGAAACAGCCATTACCCCAGGGATGTACCAGAAGTGGGGCTGCACTGAGCTCCTCTCTCACTGAGATTCAATAGATCTTTCCTACCGACCTTCTAAGTTGTCTTTGGTGTTTGTGGTTTGAGAAGTCTGGAAACTGCCTAGCTGCCTGTGATTCAGTCACCTGAGGACTGCTTCAGATTTGCTGTGGCCAAGACTTTGCCTGTCTGGCCCAGGCTGAACTGTGCTCCTCTCCTAGCCTGGTGCAACAGATCTTTCACATCAATCATCCAGGTTATCTTGGGCTGGAAATTTGGTTCAGTCTGTCTTTTTGTGGGTTCTGCTGCTGTAGAATTTGTTTAGAGCCATTTTTAGAGGTATTTGGAGGGATTTGGGGTACAGCTCAAGCAAGTCACTACTTTTACTCTGCCATCTTGGCTGCACACCCTAGTCCATTTTTTAAAGTGTTATTTTCTTCAGTATTTTTTTTTTGTGTCTCCTTCACCAAGCTGTTGACTTTTTTCTCATGATTTTCTTGCATAACTCTTATTTCTCTTCCCAATTTTTCCTCTATCTCTCTTACTCGATTTTCAAAATAATTTTTGAGTTTGTCCATGGCCTGAGACCAATTCATATTTTTCTTGGAGGCTTTGGATTTAGGAGCTTTGACTTTGTTGTCTTCTTCTGAGTGTGTTTTTTGATTTTCCTTGTCACCATAGTAACTTTCTATGGTTAGAGATTTTTTTACATTGTTTGTTCATTTCCCCTCTTACTTGACTCTTAATTGTTTGTTAAAGTAGGGCTCTGCTTCCAGGGTGGGGAAGGTGCACTGTTCCAAGCTTCAGGGATTTGTGCAGCTATTTACAGAGATATTTGTAGGGACCTGTATGTTTTCAGTTCTTCCAAGGTGGTATGATCTAAGGAGAGGTGTTTAGTCCTCTCCTGGCTGTGTTCTGATCTGTGAATTGCCACAAACACTCTTTTCTACTCTGGAACTGTGAGGAGGGTCCCCCCCTCCATAGTAGGTACAAGCTCTGGTGTACTAGCATTCTTCCTCACCCTAGGACTGCCACCTAAGACTGCACCTTGGATCTGAGTATGGGCAAAGCAACTGAGTCTTGCCTCAGTGCTAGCAAAAAAGACCCCTGTAATCTCCTTCTGACCAGTTGTTTGACCCTTTTACCACCTGTGGGCTGAGAGTTCCAGAAGCAGCCACTGCTACTGCCACTGTTGCTGCTGATTCATTCACTCCCAAAGCCTGTTCCTGATTTGCTGAGGCTGCGGCTGTGCTTGACTTTGCCTCTCTCATGCAAGTGTGACAGACCTTTCCTGCAGACCTTCTAAACTGTCTTTGGCATCTGTCTGTTAGGAGGTCTGGAAACCACCACTGCTGCCAGTGATTCAGTTGCCCTGAGACCTGCTCCTGGTTTGCTGGGACTTAGTCTGCTGGTGTGGCCTGTGTTGAACTGTGCTCCTCTTTTACCCTGGTGAAACAGACCTTTCCTGCCACCATTTCAAACTGTCCTGGGCTGGAAATTAATTTTGCTCTGTCTTTTTGTGGGTTCTGCTGCCCTAGAATTTTTTTAGAGTACTTTTAAAGGTATTTGAAGGGTATAGGGGAGAACTCAGTTGAGTCCCTGCCTTTACTCCACCGTCTTGGCTCTGCCAGATGACTACCTTTTTTTTTTAATCTTCTTACAGAGACAAACTATATGAAAATAATTTATCCTCTATCTTAAGAGGAGAAGCATTTGTCCAAGTTGGGGCTTTAGAGGGGCATATCTTGGCATGGGGGACATCTCCTCTATGTCATGGTTCTCTGTACACTGTACTCAGGAAGTTGTGGAAGAGTGGTGCTATTAGATTTTTGGGCAAGGGAAACAAAACCATAAAGGACAAAATTTCTCAATACTGAAATCAAACCTTACATCTTTTTATTTAATAAGATCCCACAAGTGGGGATTACACATAGTATAGGAGCACCTATTACTGACATTGCTCCTGCCTGCCACCTATAGAAAACTTCTTCTATACCTAATATTTGATATTATATTGATGACATGGATAATCGGCACCTGAAAGTTTTCTAGTGTATCAAGATATTTTTTCTCTTTTTGTGAAAACAAGCCTTAACTTTTGTACTTAAATAAAGGGAGTTTTTTTTTTTCTGATTAAGGACTGACAATCATTTTATGTGGTTCATTTGATTCATTCTGTAACATCTGGTGATTCAGCTGTGGATGAGTTTCCTTAGAAGAGAAAACTGACAAAACAACACAGACAACTTGAAAGTTTGTTTCCTCAAAAAAAATCTTTTGGCAAGACAAGATGGAAAACTTTTGAAATAAATCGACATCTGTAATTTGAAAGGGCAGTAAATTTAGACTGTCCCTTGAAGTGTGCCAGCTGAGGATGAGTTGATCACTAGTCAAGATGCATTAGAAAGTATTTCTTCTTTGGATGGCATGATGGAATAGATGGAGCTCCAAAGACCTATTCAGCTCTAAAATTTGATGATTCTTTGATTGTAGGAAGTATATTCCACAAGAAGACATGGAGACCAACAAAACATGTGGAATAGAAATCTGTGAAGAACTCAATTCATATTGAATTTGGAAGGAGTTTGAAAGCCTAATTATAAAAAAAAAGGACAATGCAGAAGAATTTTTTTTCCAATGAAGTAATAGCAAACTACAGTGAAGTTGAAAAAGGCTATATCTGCATACTGGAGCATTATACTTTTGTTAATGTTTGCCCTACTATTTGCAAAGAATCTTGGTGGACTCAGACTCTACTTTCAGATTTACTCAGTGAACATTGACAGATGGAACATATGCCTATAAAGTCTGTGCAGAGCAAAACTCCACACAACAAATGGAGACCATTGTTTATTAACAGTTATAAGTTAACAACATACAACCATAGAGTGATTTGCTCTTGGGTCAGCTATTTCCATAACAGAATATGCAGTTCTATTAAATGCAGAGTTATATAATTGTCATAACTATTATTATATATTTCCTAAAATAATTGGTCATTGCCCTTATTCTATGCCTTCTATGAATTTCATTTTGTGCGTTTTAAAATATTATTCTGAGATGAGTTTCATAGGCTTCACCAAACTGCCACAAGGGTCCATAACACAGAATAGGTCAACAACCTCAATGTACCTTGGATCAAGATGGACATGTTTTTTTGTGATGCCATACCACAAAGGAAATTTAGGAGAAACTGAAGACATACAACTTTATAGATATGGGACTTTGAATAAATATATTTCTTCTTCCCCATTACAGTTATCATGGATTATGTTGCCTACTTACTCTTCTCATCTTCAAGCTAAACTTTCCCAGCTCTTTTAATCTTCATATGCCTTTATCACCATAAATGTGAAAACCAAGTGAGACCAGTAAATCCCCCAGATCACTTTTGAAAGGACTATCTTGCCATGACTCTCCAAACTTGTCTTTGTAAAGTTCATTTTTTGTGTCCACATGTGAGACTGAACTTTTTTATCCCTATTGATTTTCATCACTAATTTTCAGTATCTTAGACTGTAGCAATCTGAATATCATCTATTATACCAGCTGTCTCTCCCATCTTTGTGTCTTCAAATTTGACAAGTATGCTATTTATGCCTTTGTCTAAGTTACCGTTAAAATGTTTCATTGCATTGTACCAGGTATTCCACTAAAAATCTTTCAAGCTCACATCATAAATTGTCATAATCATAAATCTTTAGGTTCACTCATTCAATAGTTCCAAATCCACTGAATTATACTACTACCTAGCACACATTAATACTTTTTATCTGTAAGGACAGAATGACAGTTTTTTTCAAATATATTTTTTGTCAAAACCTAAGTATAAAATATTTATATATCTCCTAAACTACTTGTCTAGTAACACAAAAAAAAGGAAATGAAGGCAGTATAATATAAACCATTCTTGAATCCACACTGTCCTTTTTGTTACCACTATTTTCTAACTTGTATGTTCATTAGCCATCTATTTAATTATACATTGTAGAATTCTGCCAGAAATTAAAAGTAAGTTCACTGGCCTGTAACTTGCAAACTCCAAACTCTTCCATTTTTTTAATAAATTGTGATGATATTTATCCTTTCCTACTTCTAGGGAACCTTTAGTATTTCCCAGAATCTTTCAAAAGTCAGCATCCTATCCATCAACTCTTTCAGTTCCTGAGATGAAATTCATCTGAATCAATTCATTTAGAATATCTAGGTTCTCTCTTACCATTTTCCTAGCTAACTTGGTTTAAGCTCATTTTAAAGCGCTTTGGTTTTGACCCTTTCAGTCCAAAGATATTTCTCCTTGGAAGATAAGAGAGAAACAAGAGGAACTCTGCTTTCTCTCATCATCTACTATAAATCTTTCCATCCTACTTGAGTAAAAATCCTAACTCTTCTTTGATCCTTCTCTTTTCCCCAAAAGAGCTAAAACAAAAAGTTCTATTTACTTGTCAATAACTTTGCCCACTAGCCTTGATATTTCCTGAGTTTTAATAATAATAGATGATATTTATACAGTCCCTTAGTGTCTGCAAAGCACTTTATATGATTGATCTTATTTGGGCATCATAAGGACCTTGCCAGGTAGAATTTTTAGGCATTATTAAACCAGATTTACAGATAATGAGACTGATGCTTAAAGAAGTGATTCAAAGACCATCCATGTTGCATAGTCAGTAAGTAAATAAGAAAGTAAGTTTGGCTACAAGAGAAAGAAGTCAAAATCAAGAGTTCCTTGACCCCATGTACAATATTGTATCCATTATGCTGTGCTACTGCTTTTGATCACTCCTGCAATGATTTTTCCAGGACTACACCTTATGCCCGTATCTTGCTATTGCTTCCATCTTCTATATACCTTTTAAAAAGCACACCAAGTATCTTAGATGACCCCTCCTTTTCCTAGTTATCCTAATTATTTTATTGTATTTTTAAAATTATTATTTTATTTTTTTAGTTAGGCAATTGGGGTTAAGTGACTTGCCCAGAGTCACACAGCTAGGAAGTATTATGTGTCTGAGACCAGATTCAAACTCAGGTCCTCCTGACTCCAGGTCTAGTATTCTATCCACTGCACCACCTAGCTGCCCCCTTTAAAATTATTCTTGACAAAATCAAATTTCTCTTGGTCTGATTTCCCCTCTAGAATTTTAGACCATAACTGTTCTTTTTCAAACACTTTCAAATCAGCTTTTCTCAAATCACAGATGAGTAATGGATGATACTTAATTTTCTTACCTTTTTTATAAATTCTAAGACAAAGTAGGCACTTCTTTTATGTTTAAAGCCCTTTGAATTGGTTTAAATTTTTCTACTTTTCTTTTTTATTATTACTTAATATTCCTCAACAAATTCAAACACTTCAATATACAAAAAAGATCAAGAAGCTTGTATAAAAATTATAAATTTCTCTTATTCAAAGTTTGTTTTTTTAAGAAATATGTATATTCATGTCCCATATACAAACATGTGTTACATATGTATATGTATACACACACACACATAATTTTATAGGGTTAATAAAAACATTTTATTTGTTTAAATTCACTTCTGCACTTTTCCTATTTTCTTCTGTACCTTTAAAATAGTTGATTGATGCTCTTCTTTCTCACATCTATCACTATCCAGTAATGTACCACTTTTATCTTACTCCCTCAGTAGAAGCCCACCTTTGTAACAAATATGTGAAGCACACTGTATTGACCACAGTAACCTTTCTAACTCACTAAACAAAAAAAAAAAAAATCCAAAGAAGCTCAGAAATTCCTGTCATCTAGTCAGAGTAGGACCAGCATCAGTAACCCAAAGTCCCTTTTCCACCAAGGAACTTGAATATCAACTAATTATCAATTCCACAGGAGACTTCTCTCCCACTGCTATCATGAATTAGTATAAGCCTCCAAGTCCAGGTTCTTTGCTCCTTTGTCCCTACTTGCCACTGCTTGCCCTGTTGATGCCCATTCCTTATAGACACATATAAGAACCCTATAAAAAACATTAGACTTTCCTGGTTTGAGAGAACATGGCCCATTCCCTTCAGGGACACAGTTGACTGCCATGTCCATCTTTACTGACTTGCCCTTTGTTTTCTGAGTGTTTCCCCTCAATAAAGCTGGCTTGCTTGACCCTCTTGTTGTAACCTTCATGTTTCCTTCAACTGTTATTCTGGTTTTCTAAATCTTTCTAAGTCTGCATTAAGGCACAGACCAAAATAAATCAACATATTGTCCATGTCTGAAGATCCTATTTCTTTCTGCCTCTAAAGTCCATTACCTCTCTGTCAGAGGTGAGGAATACATTTCCATCATCAGTCTTTTGAAGTTTATTGTTCACTACTTTGACCAGAGCTCTATGGTCATTCAAAGTTGTTTTGATCCATATTATTGTTATTATCAAGATAAAAATTGTTTTTCTGGTCCTGATGATTTTACTCCATTAGTTTGTATAAACCTGCTCACATCTCTCTCAATCTGTTGTGTCTTTCATTTCTTATGACAAGATAATATTCCATTACATTCATATACCACAATGAGCCATTCCCAAACTATGGTAAGCTACTTTACTTTTACATTTTAGGTGCACTCCATTCCTGGTCATAGCCTATCATTTCTATTTTTTAAGCTAGGGTCCCCACATTAAAATATTGTTATCAGTTACCATCTTCTTGACCTTCTAAACTTACCCTAAATTTTACCCTTACCTTCTAACCCTAAGTTTAATCAGCAATAGTGATGAAAAAATGAATTGTGCCCCAAAACCTTCAGGTCCATCCCAGTTTTCACAGGACTTTTCAATTATTAGCAATCCTACTTGGGTTCTTTCTGGTAAAATTGGTTGTTCTTATGTGAATTATTGGAAGTGGAGAGTAGTTGCTGGCTTTTTCAGGTCATAAGATGATTTCTGGCATCTTGATTTTATGCCCCTAGGAAAACATCAGATCTTTCTATGGTTATTATCTAGTCAACAAAATCTCCTTCATTACTGAAGGATTCACCAGTCACCACTACTGACAGATCAATCAGCAACCATTTATTGCATTTATTAAGCACTTACTCTGAACTAGGCACTGTGCTAAGTGCTAGATATACAAAGAAAACAGTATAATGGTATTTGCACTCAAGAAACCTATATTCTATCATGTGGTTACACATAATGATAGTTCAGTTAATACAAGAGACACACACAAGATACACAATGATGGTGGGAATAGAAGGACCAGTAACTGAGAGAATAAGTCAAGGCTCTTTGAGGAGATAATATTTGAGCTGGTGCTTGAAGGCAACTAGGACTTTCTAGCACCAGAAATAAGAAGCAAAAGCATTCTAAGCATAGTGAACAAGCAGCCTGTGCAAAGATGAGGAAGCAGGAGATGTAATATTCTCTCCAGGTCAAAGCAAGTAGGCCATTTTGACTAGAAAACAGTATATGATGATAGATTGATGTGTAATCAGCCTTTAAATATATTCTGAAATCAGATTATGAATAGCATTAAGTAACAATTACAGTAGCTAGTATTTATACTGTGTTTTAAAGTCTATAAAGCACTTTAAAAATATTATCTCATTTTGTCCTCACAACAACTCTGGGAGGTAGATGCTATTATTATCTTCATTTGCATATGAGGAAGTTGAGGCAGATGGAGGATAAGTGATTTGTCCAAGGTCATACAGCTTGTCTGAGGTGGGATTTAAACTAATATCTTCCTGACTCTAGAGTCTGTACTCTATCTACTGTGCCCTTTAGCTACCTTAGAGAGATGAGGTTAAATTTTTACCTAAAGGCAATGGGGATTCACTCAAACTTCTCGAGCAGGGGAATGATGATCAGACATATACTTCAGTAATATCAGTTTGGCAGCTACTTAAAGGACTGATTGGAAAGGTGAGAGACTTGAGGCCAGAAGGCCCATTAGGGGACTATTGCAGCATTCTCATCCAAAAACAACTTTAGATCCATATCATCATTCCTTGGAGTAAAACAATCTATACTGCCTCCTCAGAGGTTCTATCTTATCAAGAGGAACCTCATATCTGGTACTTGGCTCTAAGCATTCAGTAATGCTGTTTTGAGAGACCTTACTGTATGAGCTTGGAGAAAAAAAGACTTTAGTTTGGGGATGGGGTGGGTGGGAGAGAACTGACAACTGATTTCAAGTATGTGGAGCATTAGTATGTAAAGAAGGTATGAAACCTGTCCTTTGCCACAGATGACAGAACGAGATGTAATCAATGGAAGTCACAGCGAGGTAGATACAAATTCAATATCAAGAAAAGTTTCCTAACAGGGCTATTTAAAAGTGGAATGAATAGTCTCAGGAGGGAAAGTGTTCCATATCATTGGAGGTGTTCAAGCAGAAACTATATGACAACTTGTCAGAAATATTGTAGAGGGTTCTGTATTAGGTCCAAAGTGGTCTAGATGACAGTATCTTACAAAACTGAGAATCTGTAATTCTTCAATTCTGTGACATTCACATTCCTTCCCTGCTGCTTCTGCTCTAAGCCTTGGTGTACTCTTTTCCTGTCACATCCCTCTCATTCAGTCTTTCCCAAGGGGAAATTACCTTCTGCTGTCTTTATTTCTTAGGAGGGTTCATAGCTCCCAGACATAGTGGGATTAGGTACCATTACATAAACTGGCTTCAGAAAAGATAAAACTGTCTGATTTATTGACATCTTTGACTCTCCCGACATTGATACTAAACAGTCATAAAATGATAGTTGAGAATGTGAGAAGCAGAGAAATGAAAAATAATATCTTGAGCTCATTAACATGTCACTAGCCTTCACAGTATTCATTAGTGTTTCTCTTGTCTAAATAAAAATTTGAACTCCTCATTTCTTAATCATAATTGTGGTTAACTCAGTGCTTTTCAAATCAATTCTCTCACATGCAATGGCAACTCATTGTTCTCAAAGACACTCTTAAATGTTATCCAAGTAACTATATACATTGTAAATCCAGATTAACAAAAGTAATTTTTCTTCTGTACTTTGGATCAAGTTAGTTATATAATCTAGTACCAATATCCCTTTTTAGTTTACAGTATTCTTACCAACACAAAACCTCAATATAATCTTCACTACTGCCTACCCCCAACATACATGTTTTTGATTATGTACCTTAGATGATTCTGCTTACTTCACCAGGAGTGCCTCATGTATGTTAATTCAAGTCTGCTCATCTTTCAAGATTCATGTCAATTTCTAATGACTCTGAAGCTTTCCCTGACAATTGAAGCTAACCTTAATCTATTTCTTGTTCTCTTGCAGTTTTTAGTGTCATTTATAAGACCTGCTTTTTAAGTTAGTAATTTATTTTACATCTCACAGTTATGTGCCTATGATCATAGAGTTATAAAGGACCTGTAGTCAATCTAGTTTAATCTAATTTTAGAGATGAAGAAACTGAACTCCAATTATCTTAAATGACTTGACCAATATTATACAGGTGATTAATGTCAGAGGTGGGATTTGAACTCAGTTTCTTTGATTACAGAGTCAGTATTCTTTCCATGGTTCTGTGCAGCTTCCTAGTCCCTAATTTCTATGTTAATTTGCTTTATCACATTTCCTTTTGTGGACAGAGATTAAGTCTTCTTATGCCTCCCCCTCATCAGCATAGTATCACCAGTGCTAGACATTCAGTAGGTATTCACAGTAACAATAGGTTGATTCATTATTTCAGAGAAAAATTTGCCTGCCTTTGAAACGCACATACAATAGTAAGAAAAAGCAAGATGATTTTAGAGGTTTCAACTTCACAATCATGAAGATGAAATTTTAAGTAAATAGGTCCAATATCAATATTTTTTGTAAGTGACTAGCTTATTCCTTGGTCTATGTTCATTATCTGTGCTTTTTTTTTAATTTAAGGACTTCTTGTATATGTGTGCTTACAGATTAGAATTATCTCTATTCCCTTCCTTTAGAAAATCTCTTCATCCTTTAAGGAGTAAAATTAAATTGTCCATTGCACAAATAACATAGACTACATGTGACATGTTTCTGAGCTTACAGAATCATCAAAAGTTTGCACTCCCATGACTTAATTCATTAGAACATAGGGGACTTCCAAAACATGAAGCTTGTGGAATTTTGCAAGCAAACAAGCAAAAAAACAAAAAAAAATATACCCGAAAAAATGACACTATTATTACAGAGATAATATTTATAATGCATTATTATGGGTTTTTATTATGTTTTTTTTCTGAAACCACTGCTTTCATCATTTTTTATTGCACAATAGTACTTCTTTACATTCATATGAGAAAACTTGTTCAGACATTCCCCAATTAATGAGCATCCCCTCAATTTCCAATTCTTTGCCACCACAAAAACAACTGCTATACATATATTTGCATGTATAGTTCCTTTTCCCTTTTTCTCTGACCTCTTTGGGTTACAGACCTAGTAGTGGTATTGCTTGGTCAAAGGGTATTCACAGTTTTATAGCCCTTTGAGCATAGTTCCTAATTGTTCTCCAGAAGGCTTCATTCCCTCCAGTTTTTGTCATTTCTGATAGGTGTGAGCTGGTCCCTCAGAGTTGTTTTAGTTTTCATTTCTCTAATCAGTGGTTTAGAGAGATTTTCCTGTTAACTTTCATTTCTTCTGAAAACTGCTTGTTTATATCCTTTGACCATTCATCAATTGGCGAATGACTTGTATTCTTATAAGTTTGACACAATTCTCTACATATTTTGGAAATAAGGCCATTATCAAATACTTGTTGGAAATTTTTGCCCTCTCCCCTGCTCCATCCCAGTTTTCCGCTTTCCTTACAATTTTGATTGCATTGGTTTTGTTTGTGTAAGAAAACTTTTTAGTCCTATATAATAAAAATTGTCTATTTTACATTTAATAATGCTTTCTAGAACTTGATTTGTCCTAAATTCTTCCCTTATTCATGGATCTGACAGGTAAACTATTCTATTCTCTCTTAATTTGCTTATGGTATCACCTTTTATTTCTAAATCATATACCCATTTTGAGTTTATCTTGGTATACAGTGTGAGGTGTTGGGCTGTACTTAATTTCTGCCATACTGCTTTCCAGTTTTCCAAACAATTTTTGTCAAATAATCAGTCCTTATCCCCAAAATTTGGATCTTTGGGTTTATTAAACACTAAATTATTATGGTCATTTACTACAATATATTGTGCACCTAATCTATTCCACTGATCCACCACTCTGTTTCTTAGCCAGTACCAGATTATATGATTACAGTTTTATGATACAGTTTGAGATCTGGTACAGCTGGGCCACAATCGTTCACATTTTTTTCATTGATTTCCAAGATATTCTTGACCTTTTGTTCTTTCAGATGAATTTCATCACTGTTTTTAGCTCTGTAAAATAATTTTTTGGTAGTTTGATTGGTATGGCACCAAATAAGTAGATTAATTTAGGTGGAATTGTCATTTTTATTATATTGGCTTGGCCTACCCAGAAACAATATTTTTTTCCACTTGTGTAGATCTGACTTTATTTGTAATTGTGTTAATACAATTTCTGAGTTTATCTTGGTAGGTAAACTCCCAAATATTTCATATTGTCTACTGATATTTTAAATGGAATTTCTCTTTCTATCTCTTCCTGTTGGACTTTGTTAGTAACAAACAGAAATGTTGATGATTTATGTGGGTTTATTTCGTATTCTGCAACCTTGCTAAAGTTGTTAATTATTTCAAGTAGTTTTTTAGTTGCTTCTCAAGGACTTTCTAAGTATACCAACATATCATCTGCAAAGAGTGATAATTTTGTTTCCTCATTGCCTATTTTAATTCTTTTAATTTCTTTTTCTTCTCTTATCATTATAGCTAGCATTTCTAGTAAAACATTGAATAACAGTAAAGAAAATGAGCATCCTTTCTTCACCCCAATCTTATTGGAAGGCTCCTACCTTATCCTCATTTTAAGTAATGCTCACTGATGGTTTTAAATAGACATTACTTATCATTTTAAGGAAAGCTCCATTTATTCCCATCCTCTCTATGATTTTTAATAGGAATGGATATTGTATTTTACCAAAGGCTTTTTCTGCATCTATTGAGATAATCATATTATTTCTATTGATTTTGTTAATGATATGGTCAATTGTGCTGACAGTTTTCCTAATATTGAATTAGCTCTGCATTCTGGTATAAATCCCACCTGGTCATAGTATATGATCCTTGTTATATAATACTGTAACATCTTTTTTAGTATTTTGTTTAAAATATTTGTATCAATTAGTGAAATTGTTCTATAGTTTTGTTTCTGTTTTCAGTGTTCTAGGTTTATGTATGAGCACCATATTTATTTCATTTTTCTTTTTTTTTTCTTTTTTCTTTTTCTTTTTTTTTTTGGCTAGGCAATGAGGTTAAGTGACTTGCCCAGGGTTACACAGCTAGTAAGTATTATGTATCTGAGACTGGATTTGAATTCAGGTCCTCCTGACTCCAGGGCTGGTTCTCCATTCACTGTGCCACCTAGCTGCCCCTATATTTATTTCATAAAAGGAATTTGGTAGGACTCTTTCTTTGCCTATTTTTCCAAATAAGTTAAATAGTACTGAGATTAATTGTTCCTTAAATATTTGGTAGAATTTGCTTGTTAATTCATCTGGTCCTGGCAATTTTTTCCTTAGGGAATTCATTGACGGCGTGTTCAATTTCTTTTTCTAAGATGGGGTTATTTAAGTAGTCTATTTTCTCTTCTATTAATTTGGACAATTTATATTTTTGTAAATATGCTTCCATTTTGCTGAGATTGTTAGATTTATTGGCATATAATTGGACAAAAAAGCTTCTAATAGTTATTTTAATTTCCCCTTCATTGGTGGTATGGAACTTCAACTTTCTCCTCTTAGAATGAGAAAAATCTAACCATAAAATAAATAAAACCCTTTTAGTTTTTGAAACTGGTAATTTCATTTTTTTCTTTCTTTTCTCTATTTTAGTGGGATTTAAAGAAAAACACCTGCTACTGGTTTTATATATTAATTTAATGGTTTCCTTACTTTAAATTTTATTAATCTCTCTTTTAATTTTTAGGATTTCCAATTTGATGTTTAATTAGAGATTTTTAATGTTTTTTTTTCTAGTTTTTTTTAGTTGCATGCCCAATTTATCGATCTCTTTCTTTTTTCATTTTAAAATTTATTTATTTTTAGTTTTCAACATTCACTTCCATAAGATTTTGAGTTTTAAATTTTCTCCTCCTCCCATTTCTTCCCCCATCCCAGGTGACATACAATTCTATATGGTATCTACATATACATTCATGTTAAGCCTATTTTCCCATTATTCATCATGTAAAGAATGATTAGAACTAAGGAGGAACCATGAGAATGAAGCAATAAAACAAAACAACAAATGAAAAAGAGAGCAAATAATATGCTTCTATCTGCATTCATACTCCATATTTCTTTCTCTGGATGTGGAGATCTGTTCTTTCTCTATTTTTATTGATTTAAGCATTTAGACTTAAAAAATTTCCCTTAAGTACTGTTTTGGCTGCATCCCATAAATTTTGCAACATTGTTTCATTGTCATTCTCTTTAATGAAATTATTGATTATTTCTATGATCTGTTCTTTAATTAACTTATTCTTTAGGATTAGATTATGTAGTTTCTAAATAATTTTTAATCTATTTTTCCACTGCCCTTTATTGAATGTAAATTTGTATTACATTATGATCTGAAAAGGATGTGTTTAACATTTCTGATTTTCTGCATGTGGTTGTGAGGTTTTTATGCCTTCATACATCATCAGTTTTTGTGTAGGTGCCATGTACCACTAAGAAAAAGTTATATTTCTTTCTATTCTCATTCAATTTTCTTTAGAGGTGTATTCATCTCCTTAAGTTATTTTTTGTTTATTTTATGGTTAGATTTTTCTCATTCTAAGAAAAGAAAGTTGAAGCCCCACACTACCATAAGTTTATTCTCTATTTCCTCTTGTAATTCATTTAATTACTCCTTTAAAATTTGGGTGCTATACCATTTGGTACATATTTATTTAGTACTGTTATTGCTTCATTGTTTATAGTACTATTTATCAAGATGTAGTCTCCTTCTTTATCTCTTTTAATTAGACTTTTGCTTTTACTTTGAGATCATGATTGCTACCCCTCCTTTTTTTTTTTTTTTTAGTACTTCAGCTGAAGCATAATATAGTCTTCTCCAATCTTTTTTTCCTTTAGTCTATGTGTGTCTCTCTGATTCAAATGTATTTCTTATAAAAAGAATATTGTAAGATTCTGGTTATTGGACTATCTGAAAGCCATGATCAAAAAAAGAGCCTAGACATCATCTTTCAAGAAATTATCAAGGAAAAATGCCCTGATATTCTAGAATCAGAGGGTAAAATAGAAATGGAAAGAATCCACTGATCACCTACTGAAAGAGATCCTCAAAGGAGAACTCCTAGGAATATTATAGTCAAATTCCAGAGTTCCCAGGTGAAGGAGAAAATAGTACAAGCAGCCAGAAAGAAACAATTCAAGTATTGTGGAAACATAATCAGGATAACACAAGATTTAGCAGCTTCTACATTAAGGGACCAGAGGGCTTGGAATATGATATTCCAGAGGTCAAAGGAGATAGGATGATAGCCAAGAATCACCTATCCAGCAAAACTGAATATAATCCTTCAGGGGGAAAAATGGATATTCAGTGAAATAGAGGACTTTCAAGCATTCTTGATGAAAAGACCAGAGCTGAATAGAAAATTTGACTTTCAAATACAAGACTTAAGAGAAGCATGAAGAGAAATCATAAGGGACTTATTAAGGTTGAACTGTTTACATTCCTACATGGAAAGATGATATTTGTAACTCAGGAGACCTTTGTCAGTATTAGAGTAGTTGGAGGGAAAAATATATGGATAGATAGATAGATAGATAGATAGATAGATAGATAAACAGATACATAGATAGATGGCACAGGTTAAGTTGAAGATGAAGGGATGATATCTGGAGAATAAAATTAAGGGGTGGGAGAAGATTATACTGGCAGAAGGAGAAAAGAAGAGGTAGAATGGGGTAAATTATCTCACATAAAATAGAGAAGAAAAGGCTTTTACAGTGGAAAGGAAGTTAGGGTAGGTGAGAAGGAATGAGTGAATGTTATTCTCATTGGATTTGGCTTAAGGAAGGAATAACATACACACTCAATTGGGTATGGAAATCTATCTTACCCAACAAGAAAATAGTGGGGAAGAGGATAAGACAGCAGGGAGATGATAGAGGGGAAGGCATATAGAGGGAAGGGGTAATCAGAAGCAAACACTTCTGAGGAGGGACAGGGTCAAAAGAGAGAATAGAATAAATGGGGGGCAGGATAGGATGAAGGGAAATATAGTTAGTTTTTCACAACATGACTACTATGAAGTGTTTTACATGACTACACGTGTATAACCTGTACTGAGTTGCTTGTCTTCTTGATGAGGGTGGGTGGGGAGGGAGGAAAGGAGAAAATTTGGAACTCAAAAGTTTTTTTTAATTTATTTTTAATTTTTAGGCAATTGGGGTTAAGTGACTTGCCCAGGGTCACACAGCGAGTGAGTGTCAAGTGTCTGGTCTGAGGCAGGATTTGAACTCAGGTCCTCCTGACTCCAGGGCTGGTGCTCTATCCACTGCACCACCTAGCTGCCCTAACCCAAAGTTTTAAAAACAAATGTTAAAAATTGTTTTCACATGCAACTGGAAATGATATATGGGCAATGGGGTACAGAAATCTATCTTTTCCTACAGGAAAATAGAATGGAAAGGGGATAAGAGAAGGGAGGGTGATAGAAGGGAGGGCATATTAGAGGAAGAGCTATTCAGAATGCATGCCATCTTGGGGTGGGAGGAGAGAAGAGGTGAGGAGAAAATTTAGAACTCAAAATCTTGTGGAAGTGAAAGTTGAAAACTAAAAATAAATCAATTAATAGAGAAAAAAGGAAGTGAAAAACAAAAGAAAACAAAACAAAAACAAACAAACAAACAAAAAAACAACAGGAGCTTAGATGCCAAGTTGGCCCTAACTCCTACTATGTCTTGCAGTGATCCAAAGAATACACGGAGGGGCAATATCTCCTGTGTGGTGACTTATGGTAACAGGCTCTACTTTTTACTTCCTGATTGGACAGAGCCTATAGCTTTCTTGATTCACAGAATCCCAGAGCTCCTTTTGTGTTTTGATCAGAATTCACCAAAGCTCTATTGATACAGTCACTATTTTGTACTGGCTAGCTTTAAGCCTGCTTATTGGAGTTTGCAGTGACTTCTCTCATTCCTTGAACTATTTTTGGGGGTGCTGTTCTATACTGAATGAGGCAGTTTATTTTTGTTTTCCTTCAATTTTATTTGTCACATCTATCTTACATCTTTTCCAGTTATTTCCTTGGGTGTGTGTGAAACACCTGGGCTCCACCAGGACCTTTTCATATTGCCATCTTAACCAGACATCCTAATGTTTTAGAATTGGCAAGGATAGACTATGAAATGAATGATAAAGGATTTAATAAGAACAAAACTCCTCCTTTTTGGTGAGAGAGGAAGAGAGGAAGATGTCCAGACCTGCAATTTCATTGGTAGCAGGAACTTGTGGAATAGAAATTCCTTCTATCAATTCAGATCAGCAACTGCCTTATAACTTATATTCTTAGAGAGCTGCCTAGGAAAATAAGGTTCATAGATTTGCATTAGATTAGTGGGACTAGAACACAGAAATTTTTGACTCTGATCCTGGCTCTCTTTCCAACAACCCATATTACTTCTAAAGAAACCCTAGTACCAATTGTGCGGTGTCTGAGGTGTTCAAGGAGGACTAGCACTGCTGGAGTGAGAGCTTGCCAAGCCCTTTTCAGGGCTGCTCACTCAGCTCTCACCTGTGGCTCCAAGAAGCTTTAATATACCCATCAGCTACATCCTGGTAAATCATGTTGGCAGACATATTAAACCAGGTTGAACATATTTGGGGGGCCTCAAATTCATAGGTGAGTTGAGGAGGAGCAGGGTCTATTACAAGCATGTGAAGACTTACTCCAGTGGAATGGACAGATGGTGGAAATTTGTTTCAACAAGCATGAAGACTGCTGAAGCAGGTACTGTGGAGCACTTAGAGTTTGATCAGACATCCAACACACCAAGGTCATCTACTGCAGCCTGGGCTATCTCCATTTGTCTTGACTTTGGTCTTGCCACTAGACTTCAATAACTCAGGAAGAGAGAGGGTGACAACTCATGCATGAATCAAAACATCACCCTATAATGTCATTGGTCCTCTTCAAAAATGTAGGACAAAAACAACAGGCACAAGAACTGAACAACCTGAATACATATTCTAAAAGAAAACTGATAAAGTCTATGAATTTCTCATCTTCTTTCTTACTACCAAACATTACTTCTTTACAAATTGAATAGAGCTTGAGCTTTATATATGGCTTTAAGATGAATCTGTGACACATGCCATCATTGCTGATTCCTTTCTGATATTTGGCCTCTGGTTAATACATCATTTGATCACAGACCCCTATCTAGATAGCCAAGGAATGCTGCCATGTCACATTGTTATTTTATTGACTCCTTTAAATTGCACATAACAAAGATGCCAACAATGAAGTCAAAACAAAGACCATTGTAATAGTTTTCTATGTCTTAAAAGGCCATTAACTCCCACACATTGTGTAGGGAATAGAACCAAAGGTCTCCTAGTGTGATATACATACAGACCTGCTCTCCAACATTAACTTTCCCCCTAAATGTTCTCTCCCTCTAACCCAGGTGTGAAGGGCTTCAGCTATGTCTGACTCTTACATTCATTGGTTATAGCAGGCATATCAATAGAATAATCTGAGTTAGTAAAATTGTTAGAGAAAGGCTTAAACTAAAATGGATGTTGAATAGAATCTCATGGAAAAGCAAAACTGAAATGGAAATAGTACCAGCATTTAGGAAGAAAAGGAAATATTAGTTTGAGTGAAAACATTGTGTGTAGAAGGAAATCAAAAAGTAGAAGTGACATGTCATTAGAATAATCTGTCATTCAAAATAGCATTAGTAAAAACATTGTGACTTGCTACCACACATAAACTGATAGATCATCATAAAAGATATGAAAAAGTGAGGAGGGGATTCCCAACGACTCATTACAGGATTCAGTGAATAGAACAGAAATGGAAACTTAGCAGTAACGTACCCACCAATTTACCTTCACTCAGGCTCTCACCAGATGTCTAAAATCTCTATAGGGAAATTTCTTTTCCTCCTCAGCCTGATCATAAACACATGAAAACTTTCATGTTGGGCCAACATTTCCAAGTGGGTAAGTTATTCTGAGTATAAAATGACTACATGAATATTGTCTTGGGAGAAACTTGGCACATGGTACTCAAACTCCAATATACAGAAGGGCTATGGAATGCATTTTGCTTGTGGTGGAGAGGTCTTAAGACAGGCAGTACTTGTACTCATCTCGTGATTAAGAGAAGGGAGTTATGAAATGACCACTCTCTCCCACTCCTTATTCATATATGGCAGAAAAGGTAATGTCAATGATGGCTTTAATGCTTAGTTTTATTTTATAGGTTTGATTTTGTCAAGGCCAGTTTTATAAAGGCTGTTTATTGCCTTCTGAGGTCCCTTCTGGCTCTAGATCCATAATTCTAAGATCTTAATATGTCTTTTAGGCACAATGTCTGATGCCGCCAGGTGAATGATAATGCCTTGGGGTATGGCTGTATGCACTTTTGTTTTAGCCAAACTGTCACTAGATATAGCTATACTAGAGGTTGCATAGATTAGCCCATGATCTACTCATAGATTTTTTTCTTGAAACACATAACTTTATCTAACAGTATTATGGCAATGTGTTTCTAAGATAATCTGGGGTGTAGGATGTGTTCAGGGAAGAGGTACTAACCTCTGCTGTGAGGGCTGCTGAGCCCTTTTCAGGGCTGCTTTCCACCTTTGGTGTCTACCCCATCCACCTAACTCTCACCTGTGGCTTCAAGAAGCTATAGCACGCACAGGGGCCACAACCTGGTAAAGCATTTTGGCAGACAAGCTAAACCAGGCAAAGGGTCTTAAACCTATCAATGGCTTAGGTAGGGTATCTACCCCAAGCACGTTAAGATTTCCCCTGGTAATGGGTGGATGAGAGCAATTTGTTCCAACAGCCATTGAGGCAGATGCAGCAAGCACTGTGAAACTCTTAGGACTTGACTAGATATCAAAGACACCAAGGTCATCCACTGCACCTCAAGCCATCACCAGTCATCTTGACTCTGTCCTGCCACTGGACTCTGTGATGGCTCTGGAAGTCAGAGCGAGGACAATGACTTTCTTCAACTCTGCCTCACTTAAATCCAATTTGTGCATGAATCAAAAGACATCACCCATATTATTCTAGCATTTTTACCTGTCTCAGAGTCCTATGGTGACAGGCAAGTGATAAAGCAGCAGATGCAGATACACTGGGAGCTGTAGTCATAACCCTGAATACAGATGGCCCAGGTCATAGGGTCATCTTCTCACTAGAAGCAGCGGTGGGCTTCCGCAGCCACCTGGGTGTCTAAGCAGGCTTTGAAGGATTCCACTGCTCATCTCCTGGTATGAAGAAGGGTTTAGAAAAGGTGCCCTAAAAATTGTCTGATTACCCAACCCTGGCCTGTGGCAGGTAGGGATCCCACCTTTTGGTCAATACAAACACAAAAAATGTACAAAAACTTCTGCAAAGATGATTCGACACACCATCAGTACATGGAATGTGTGCACGCTTAGAGACAAAACGTGAGATGCACAAATTTAGAGAATCTATCCCAAATGTTCACATGGACTAATTGTGTCTGACCTGTGGCAGAGCACTCCAAGCTAGTACTGGTCTATACATAGTCAGACATACTGTAACTTGACTAACATTGTGATGTCATGTTGGTATTCTTCTAGAATGAAGGGCAGCAATCAATTCTAAGCTGTTCAGGTTAGTCGAGTTCACTCACTTTCACCTATACCCACCCTTATGTACATCAGTTACTCATTCCCAGCCACTCTTTCAGTTATTCCCCTCTTGAGAAGAGGAATGATTTTCCTTTCAAATTGGGCTTTAGGCAAAAGAGAAAGGTAAGGAGTCTTTGCCATGTCTCTCCCAAGGCCAAGTCTGCCTCTAGACAAATTTCTTACTTCTTGCCCATAAAGATTGTGAATTAAATTTGCTCTCTGACCTCTGAGAACTTGTAAGGAATCTATGAATAATTCTCTTTTGTTGGCTTTGAGCCCTCAGCAAGAAAATTAGTGTTCTGGCAAAATATTGTAGTTTTAAATCTATCTTTTTTTCTTAGGATTTCCCTAATGGTGTTGTTGTTTGGTTATTTCAGTAATATCTAATTCTTTGTGACCCCATTTGGGATTTTCTTGACAAAGTTACTGTAGTAGTTTGCCATTTCCTTTTCCAGCTCATTTTACAGATGAGGAAACTGAGGCAAACAGGGTTAAGTGACTTGCCTAGGGTCACACAGCTACTAAGTATCTGAGGTTATTTTTTAACTCAGGTCTATCCGGAGTTCAAATTGTCTGATTACCCAAAGGAGTAATCAGGGTCTGATTACACCCAAGGGGCTGCCTGATCTCACTGCTACTTCCAGTGAGAAGATGACCCTATGGCCTGGGCCACCTGTATTCAGGGTTGTGACTACAGCTCCCAGTGTATCTGCACCTGCTGCTTTATCACTTGCCTGTCACCACAGGACTTTGAGATAGGTAAAAATGCTGGAATGATATGGGTGATGTCCCAGCCCGGCACTTTATCCTCCGCACCACTTAGTTTTCCTAATGACACCTATGTGTCAGATGTGAGTAATACAATACATAGATCAACAATGTAATGGTTAACCATATTTATTTTTAAACTGACTTTGAAGATATAGCCAAGAGTAAAGTAAATAAATATTGAAAAAAGCAAAAACAAGTTTTTTGAATAGACATATACCCTGTTGGGAGAGATAGAGTGAAAAGTGAAGAAGAGAATGAGCAGAAAATTTGTGTCTTCCCTCTGATTGTGCTTCAGCAAAGTGGGATCTGTCCCAACATGTCTCTCGTCTCTGGACTCAGGAGCTGGCAACCTATTTACTGTAGCCCTCTTCTGTTTCCATGGCAACTTCTCTCCCACAGTCCCTCATGGCTCCTCTGGTTGCTTCAGTTCCACATCCATTCTCTGTTTGTGTGGCTGCCCTGTTGCCATTTCTGCAGGCCCACCCTATGGCCTGGCACACTCTCGCAAGCTGTTCTCTGCCCTCTACATAGATTCTGGTCTCAAAATTCTTGAGTTTGGGAATTTGACCAAGTAAGGTCAGAGTCAGGGAAAATTGCACAGAAAGGACAAAGTTCTTCACACTAAAGTCCTTGGCATTGTCAAATTGTTCAACATCAGAAATGAAGGTGATTTTATCTATGAAATTAAAGAAGAGACATTACCATCTACTTTGCTGCTACACCATAAGGACCATGGGTCCTTTCCATATGACTTTCAGCTCTAAACTTTCATATGTGTTGTCTCCTTCATTAAAAGGTAAACTGCTTGAGAGAAAGGGCTGTCTTATTTTCTATTTGTATTCCTAGCAATTAGCACAGTGTTTTACATCTACTATATTATTTTATATAATTTTTCATTCATTCACTTACTCACCTCTCCTTTATCCTACCCCACAAACATAGTCAATGCTGTAGAGTTTCAGTGGCTCTGTTCAATTTTGCTCAGTTTCTGCAAAAAAAAAAAAACCATAAAAATTCCCAAATCCTTCCTTCTGCCCTGTCAGGGCCCTCAGAACTTTAAGTACTGCAATGCTTTACATAATGTCTGATTTCTGTAGTCCTATATCCAGTCAATAATATGTATTACAATTTTTATTCTTAAAAGTTTGTAACTGTAAATTTTATTCAGTCTAATCCTGGGAAATGTAAATGAATTGCTTGCTATAGCATATACATGTATAAATAGATTTCTATATAACCATTAATAATTAATGCCTTTCCCCTGTTAGGAACTATATCTTGGAAGCTAACTTCCCCTACTCCTTCTCCTTTGAAATCTGAGTTAAGAGTCATATTTAAAATTTCAAAGTGAAAACAACAACAATAAACCTAAGTCCAGGATCTTGGCATTTGCCAGAGAGTTTAATAGAGAGATTCCATTGGAAGATTCATACCCATATTAGTTGGCTTACACATATATATATATATAAATTAATATATTAATTGTTATAATTATATTATGTGTATTATAATATAGCATAATAAAATATTATGTATTTATATATTAATTAATGTGTTAATATTATTATATTATAGGATTATAATTGTTTATTGTTCTTTCTTTTGGTTTTACTCCTAAAACTTTCCAGCATAGTGTTCCCTGCTTTTCTTAATAATAATTTCATGGATAAACATTCATAAGGACTTTAATAACCTCACAGTACCTGCTATCACAGACAGTAACCTCTTTATCCCTTATTAGCTAACTTTGAGTAAATTCTGAAGCATTATATTCCCATATTCTCATGCCTGAAACCAAATATTGTACTCAAAAGTCACAGCTAAGTCTCTAAATGGCGATAGCATATAACCCTTTGTTCCTCATTAATTACCATCCTCAAGACCCCGAAAATGAGGGAGCATCAATAACTCATGCCAAAGAGGTGTCTTTTCCTAAACAAAAAGGAATGATGGGAAAGTCATCTTTGAAGCCATTACATCCTGATTTGGGGAACTTTCATAACTTCACCCAAGTTTGGACTCAGGTTTAGAGTCCTGCAGAATCCTACTTCTGTCTTAACAGTATCTTTTAATAAATTGCTTCTGGACACATACATTTTGTATACATATAGGTTTTTTCCTTTTCACTTCCCTGGTTTGAATTCTACATTATGACATAATCATTCATTTGTACAGTCATTTTTCTATGAATGATGGGATTAAAATATGTAGAAGAAACTGATCAGATATCCTCCTCTTTCTAAAAACTTCAGCCTTAGAGAATAATCATTATAATTGTCATTTTGGGTTCCTCTAATTCGTTCTCTTTCTTTCCCCAATTTTTTTCTCAATATTACCAACACTGCTCAGCCTCCATTTCCAATTTTCCCTTCTTTCTTTTTCTTTTCTTCTACTTCCAAACCGGTTCTATCCACTGCCATATTTCTGGCACCACTCAACTTAGCTGTGTACCTATGGATTTAACTATTCCCTATAATGTTCTTTTGTGAAACCAAAAGAATATTGTAATTACTACTATCAAATGAGATCCATCTATATATTCTTTTCTTGTTTAGACAGTCTATAAGATTTTGACACATAACTTTCTTTAAAGAAAATGAATGGGCATCCATAAAATTATATTAAATTAAATTATATATTAAATTCTTCAGATATAAGTCATAAAATAATATTTTAATGTAATAATATGCTAATAATTAAAGCAACTTAGGGAAATAGAGAGAAAGAGATACAGGCAGAAACAGAGTGAAAGAAAGATAAACAAACATAGAGAAGGAAGGAGGGAGGGGGAAAGAGAGAGGGAGAGAGAGAGGGAAAGGGAGAATAGGAAGAGGAGGAGGAGAGAAAGAGAGAGAGAGAGAGATGGAAAGTCATAAAGAAAGTAATTATGACCAATGACACTGTGTAAATCCACTTATATAGCAGGATTGACACTCAGATTCTATTGATAGGCATTGATTGACTTTTTTCATTATTTATCTTTGGTTCTTAATATTCTCATATTGTACTAAAGAAGTTCTCCACTTGGGTATATTATTTGGGAATTGTTTTGAGTTAAAGCAAGAAAAGTGATTAATAAGGCATTCCATTTGTCTTAACATCAAACTACTACTGTGTCAAACATATTTAGAGAACATTAAAATCACTTTAAAAGGGAATATATTGCTAAAAAAATAACAGCTAGAACTTGAAGAGTAGAGGATGATATCTCTAACATCATATCAAATAAAAACAATTAAGTGATTAAGAAACCTATCA
>NW_020954583.1:751691-879491 GCF_900497805.2 Vombatus ursinus
AAAAGTGTAGTCTCCAATTTGCCCCATTATTAACTCATATTAAGTAAAATACAATGGATGGCCTAGAGAATTTTGAGACTAGACCATTTTATTACTTTCAACATTTGTTATTTTGAAGAGATAATATGCTAAAATTAATGCACGGAATATATTGCCCATTATCCAAGTGAAAATCTAGTCAAAGGAAAATCTAATATTAGCATACAAAAATCAGTGAAAAGTCTTCCCAGACTCTAGTGTTTATCTGCTATTGTCATTTCGATTTTGTACATCTTCTAAGCATCAACTCAGAACAACAAAATTGACCCATGACATGGATGATTATCAAGAATTCATAGGCTATGAAGGTTTTTAAAAATAGTTTTACATTGTAAAATGCTCCAACAAGGCTAAAAAATTATACTACTGCTACTACTACTACTACTATTTTCATCATCATCATCGTCATCATTCTTCTAAAGAACAACGTATCACCTCAGAATTACTCTTTTCAGCACTGGCTTGTCTGGACAGATTTGTTGAATTTCTAGAAGATTGACCAGGTAGCCTCATATCTATCATGGACACCTTCTTGGATAAATGGGGGAAACACAAAGGAGAATTTGAATCCATTAGTGGTTTGGAACTCAGCACTTCAATTTTGCCACCTCTGCAATGACTCTGGTCACAAGAAAACTTAAAAGAGTCAACTATTTGTTGCTTTGGGCAAGTCTCATTACCTTCCAGAGCCTCAGTTTACTTTAAGGTAAAATGAGAGAGTTGGGATATATTATCTCTGCTTTTTTTTTTTTTGTCTTTTTGTCTTAAAAATTCAAGTCAGTAAGGCTTCTTGACTGTAGTCTCAAATTCACTGGTGTTTAAACTGTTATGTCACACACCAGGAAATACATCCAATTCCCTTGTCAATTTGCTTAGTCTTTGAGTGTAAGACATAATGAAATGTAAGTGCTTTATTAAAAATACTGAATCCTAATGAGAAATCCAATTTTCCACTGGGAGTTAGACTGAAAATAACCAACACATGTTTTAGCAAGAAACAAGAAGATGTGAATAGATGTGAGTAGAAATGGCCTTATATTGGATCCATATTTATTTCAACTTTCTTTCCAGGTTTGTTTCAAAATGCTAAGTAAACAAACCCCAAACAACTGATAGTTGGGCTTCCACTCAAGCCTTAATGTTACCAACTTAAGCAGTTCAGAGTCAATATAAAGGAGTAAAGCAGTGTTTCATGCTAAATTATTGTGAGGGAGAAATGTGGGAGAAGGGAAGGAGGCATCTCCTTTGCATAGAATCAGCCTATATCCTTTTATTTCCCATAGTCCAGCCTAAAGCATTGCTATCATAATGATTTTTTGTTACTATTAATTTGCAGCACACTGAAATTAGTAATCTTGTGGACAAGATTCAACACGTCCCATATTCTTTCCATATTTTAATAATTATCAAGTGAGTCTGCTAGACAGAGAGAGAGAGAGAACAAAAACTGATTTGTACTCTGCATGATCCATGATAAATTCAGAGCTCCCACAAAATCTCTAACATTTGTACACATCACCTGTAATAAACTCAATCTCCTTATACTATATCATAATTGTAATTCAAAAGCCAGTCAGATGCTAGCTATGTAAAAATTACTGCTTGGGATTAAAGTAAACTATATTTGGGATATGTTCATTGGTGGGTTTTTTTTTTTTTTGGTCAATCCCTTTTGATACCTTCTGGTAAAATGCAGTAGTTATACATGGTATACTGGTTAAATATTTGTTAGGCATTAGGGTGAACAAAGCATCCCTCTGGAAATTCTCATATTTGAAATGAAGTTAATTTCTTGGCAATTGCTATGTAAGTTTTCCAGGTTAAGGTATAGAATTTTCAAGCTGAAAGGGATCTTAGAGATTATTCAATATAGCTTCCCCCCACTTCCCATTTTATAGGTAAGGAACCAGAGGCTCACAAAGGTGAAGGTACCTTTTCCAAAGTCATATAGCTAACTAGGAGCAGAACCAGGACTCAAATTCAGGCCCTCTGATTTAAGATCAAGTGAGATACTACCATTGTTAACAAGAGTATTTATTGAAAGCTAGTATAAAACACTATGTTAGGCATTGTGGCAATTCAACCAGACTAATGACATGATCCCCGACCTTCTAGAACTTAATCTAATGTTATTAGACTTGCTGGGACTATTGCAATAATCTCTTAATTGGTATTCCTGCCTCAAGTCTCTCCAATGCATCCTCCACTGCTTTTCCTGAAGTTTAGATCTAATCATGTCAATCCCTCCCCCCATTCAGTGAATTCTAATGATACTGTATAATCTCTAAAATCACATATAAACTCCTATTTCACGTTTAAAGCTATTTCTATACTGGGTGTGTTCGAATTCGGTGACCCCCACCCCTCTTCTAGTCAGTATAGCAAGTTTATAACTATCTAGCATAAAGAGGCAATAGTAGCAAATAAGATTGCAAAGGAGAAACTGGAAGTCATATACAAACTATTCCAAAGATCAAAGAAGTATAATTTACAAATTGTTATATTAACCAAATATTAACAATATATTAACTAAAATTCACGTCCTGGTAATACATGCTAAATCAGGGGAAGCCAACTAGGCACTGATTGTCAAGTGATATGTAAATTCCAGACAAAATCTAAACCTCCACAGTTCCAAAGCAGCAGAATTTCAAGAAGGTGCTGATGACTGAGATGATGACATTGAGATTTTACCAATAACTTAGAGATTATTTGGATACACTGGAAAACAGAATCCCAAGGTGGCACAGTTAAGAGTTGATCTGTCCCCCCCAAAAATCTATAAAATGAGACCTCAAATTCCTGTTCCCCAAGCACTCTTCCATTTCCATCAGGTCCATGCTACCTGGTGCTCCCAACCCTAATCCATGGCCATGTTAGGGATATTCTCTAACTCTCCTCCCTACCCATCTTCTTCCTCATGCTGCCTGTCTTCCTTCACTTATTTCATCCCCTGTTCCCACACTGTTTCCCTCTGTACCCCTGTTGCTGCTTGTCTTTGTATCTTCTGTGGTTACTAGAGTGTGATTGCCACCCTATTTCCCACTGCCAATTGTGGTCTTTCCCAGCAAATACCTAAAGAACAGGGCATGCCTGACCCCATTTTATAATTTCATAAATCATCAATTCATCTACTATGATTCTATCTTTCCAGACTTATTATACATAATTCCTTCCTACACACTCCATGGTTCAGATAAGCTGGCTTTTTTTCCTACTCCTTTTAGATGACATCCATCTCCAATTTCTTTGGCATTAGCTATTTCCCTTGTCTGCAATTCACTCCTTCCTCACTTCCACCACTTGGAATTCCTGGTGCTGCTCAAGACTTAATTCAAGTTCCGTAGTCATCATGAAGTCTTTTCTAGTCTCCTCAAGTTTCTATTTAATCTTCTTTCCACCAAGTTTATTTTGTATGTATTTTATATATGTCTATATATATGAATGTTCTCTGTTAGGAAGTAGACTCCCTAAAGATAGGTCCTATGTTGCTTTTGTCCTTATACCCCCAGTGCCTTGCACATGGTAAGCATTTCATAAATGCTTGATGATTGATTGATTAGTAATGCATATTCCAATCTAAAGATACAAATATGGGAAAGAATTTTATAAAACCTAAATAGAAGTTCATTTTCCCAGTTGTGATAGTATTTTCAACACTACTTGATTTCCTTTGTACATATATGTAAATGCATTTAGATGTACTGGTGTTTACATATACATATGTATATACACACACACATATAATCCATGTATGTATAATACACACAAACATATAATGCATGTGTATGCAGGTACACACATACTATGTATAGTGATATACACAATACATACGCTATCAACATATTTGTGCATTTATATCTTTAAATATGGGTTATATGTAGGCATCATGTGCACACATGCACTACACATGTGTATATCACATATGCACATATACGCACACACGTATGTATATTGTGTGCAGTTATGCATATGCATATGTGTGTATGTGTGTGCTATATATCATTAAAGTTACTACTACAGCTGATTTGTACATACCCTACCTGTACCTGGTCTTTCATCACAAATATCTCAAGTACATTATCATTATATGACAATATGTCTCACAAAAGACAAATCTCTCATCATTCATTTTAAATACAATCCGACATAATTTTTTTACAATTCCTGCTTCATGGAACCTCTCTCTCTGCCCCCACTGCAAATGCCATGGAAACTTATAATTTTTAGTTACATATTTTAAATAGTTCACTGCATGGTTCTTCAGCCAAAAAAAAAAAATCCCATCATTGTTAATTAATGCCATGTGTTTAATCTAATTTAGGTAGTGCTGAAGATTTACCTTCACCTGTCAATGTGAAATAGCAGTGTCTGTGAGGTAACAGACCAGAAAGATGGACAAATAATAAGAAACTGATTCTATCTTAATTCCATAAAATGGAAAAATTCCATTAAGCCAGACATAGTGCTATAAAGGTCTTGAACCTATATAGTGAATAATAACTGCTATTTATACAGCATTTTAAACTTTAAAAACACTACATATATTATTTAATGCAATTCAATTCTATAAACATCTCTTAATCAACTTCTAATTTAATCACCTAATCAACTTAATCAACAATCACTGTGCTACGCACTTTAGAAACAAAGACCAAACCAAATCAAAAACAAACAAACAAAAACTACAGTTATCCCTTCCATATTGCAACTTTCCCCATGGTGGTTTTGATATATTGTGGGTCAGCATGAGAAATTACTAAAAATGGGAATTTGGAATGAGTTTTTTTTTTGTTTTTGCTAGGCAGTGGGGTTAAGTGACTTGCCCAGTGTCACACAGCTAGTAAGTGTTATGTGTCTGAGGCCATATTTGAACTCAGGTCCTCCTGAATCCAGGGTCAGTGCTCTATCCACTGCACCATCTAGCTGTCCCAAAATGACAACCTCAAACTTTTTTATTTTGCGTTTTTGGTGAGGCAATCGGGGTTAAGTGACTAACCCAGGGTCACACAGCTAGTAAGTGTCAAGTGTCTGGGGCCGGATTTGAACTCCTGACTCCAAGTCCAGAGGTCTATCCACTGAGCCACCTAGCTGCCCCTTGGGGTGAGTTTTGTGACACATAATTGGGAATTTGGGGAGAGTTTTGTAACACAGGAAGGCCAGCAGATGCCACAGAAAAAGTTTAGCATCCTTGAGAAAACATCAGAGTAAAAAAAAATATCAGATTAAAAAAAATTTTAAAACAATGAGATTTCTCTTAAGTGTAGCAATCTAAGTAGCTTAGCCAAGCTTTAGTTAACAACAGCTCTGCAAGCATCACTGAATTGCAGTGGCTTCTACCTACTTCCCAAAGTGAATATAAGCATGTTAATGATGCCTATAAAGTACTTGAAACGTTCATTAAAAATCAAGGAGGATTACTACAAAGTAGTAATCACAATACTAGGGAATTTCAAAGGTTATTTTTATGTTCAGAATTATTTTCCTCAAATTTATTTCATTTAAAAAATTTTCATATTTATTTCATTTTTTTTTCTTTTTCATACAGCATTTTTACTTAACATTGACCTACATATAGCCTATGGCCAAATTCTTAACCCAAATTTTACAATAAGGTACTATAAACACCCCATAAAAGAAAAAGAAAAAAAATTTAGACTTCTCAGATATGAAGTGAGAACCATAAAATCCAGATTGTGAGGGTGTTATGCCCTAACCCCCATGATGTGGAAGGGGTAACTGTAGTCCTTTCCCTCCAAAAACTTGTATTCTCCAGAGGGGTAGGAGGAGAAAGCATATGTAGAAAAGCACATACAGACAAAATAAACACAAAGTAATTTGGGGGTGGGAACTTTCAAGTGGAGGAAGTAGGAAAAGTTGTTTGTAGGAAGTGGCTTGAGGATGCATAGAAATTCTAAGAGAGAGCAGTGAGACTAGAGAGTGTTTCCATCATGGGAGACTGTCTAGTCTCAACTCGTAGGGCAATTGCACAAAGGGATATAATATAACATAAAGGGATTCCTGTGGTTATTAGTGTACCCACACATAACTTTGCATGTATTTTGTATAGGCTAGTTTGGGGTATAGAGTATATGAGTAATGTGCAATAAGCTTATAAATATATGTTGCAGCCAGCTTGAAGGACTTTGAATGCAAAACAGAGGAGTTTGTATTTTATCATAGAACAGGAATTCGTGTGTGTGTGTGTATGTGTGTGTGTGTGTGTCTGTGTGTGTGTCTGTGAGGTGGATAACTTTGGCAGTCTGGTGAAACCTATGGACCCCTTCTAAGAATAATATTCTTAAATGCAAAAAATAAAATGCATAGAATTGTTAAGGGAAATAAATTATATTGAAACACAGTTATCAAGCTTAAAAAAAGTTTGTATAAGTTCCAGGTTGAGAATCCTCTTGAGACAACAGGAAATCAGTTCTTGAACAAGGCAGTGATAAGATGAACTCTGTGTTCTAGAATTTCAGGTTGGCAACCCTCTGGAAGGTAGATTAGAAAGAGGAAAGGCTGGATACAGGGAGATAAATAAGATCATTTTAACTGTCCAGACTATTATGTCATTTGAACAGCATAAGGATTATTATTCCTATTTTACAGAGGAGACTCAGGCAATTTCAGAAGTGAAATACTTTCTCCATGGCAACAAAGACACAAGTGTCACAAGGTATTTATGATTTTAAATCCAACACTCTACAGTCTATATCATCACACTATCAGTTAACTGCAAAAAAATAAAAAAAAAAGTCTTGAATCTTTTATTCTACATGGCCACATTAACAGGGCCTAACAATATACCTACTATAAGTGGACCTGAACCTAAGGCCCCAAGTGGTTTTGCCTAGTTAATCTGTTTGTAAATATTGACAAAATACTACTAAAAATGTGTGTGAGTAAAAGTAAATAGAGACAGAAAACAGAAAGTTATATAAAAGTAGAAATTTCTTAAATACTAATAATCATAATATCTTGAAATATCAATATGCTACATAATAATAATCCTCAAAGTGTTGTTCATGGATTCTTGAGTGTCCCCAAGGCCCTTCCAGGAAATGTTCAAAGTCAAAACTATTTTCACAATAACTCTAAGGTATTTTTTGCTATTAGTATTATTAAAGTACTCATGAACTACATATGGGTATGAATCCAGATTTTCTTCATATACTTCAACCAAAACAGCATATGAAAATTGGTTGACTTCAGGAGCAGAAGTAAGAATCCAACCATCTTCTATTAAGTCAGGCATCAAAGAAATTTGTGAAAATATAGACAACAATGTTACTTTTCTCACTATGTTTTTTGGTTTGGAAAAATCAAATTGTTTTTATACAGATATGCTATTTGTGTTAACATGTAATTGGTTTATTATTTTAAATGAATTACTAATATTTCAAAACTATATCAAGTTTAATCTTTAGTACAGTAAATATTGCTAGATGTAACTCACACAAACTTTTTTTTTAGGGGTCCTTTCTAAGTGTGTGGAGGGGTTCTAAGACTAAAAAAGTTTGAGAACTGCTGTTCCATAGAATACTCTGAATTCAAATGATTGGGGCTCTTTCAAACATTCCCTTTTGTGGAACCTTTTATTTAGATATGCAGCCAAGTCAAGTAGGCATTAAACTGTCCTAACAGGCTCACTCTTCAAGTGAAACAAAGCATCCAAGGGAGAAAAAAGCCTTAGGCCACTCAAATGGCTACAACTATGTCCTATCCCACAAGCTAGAGTCCATCTGGTTCACTTGCCCTCTGAATCCAAGCATACTCTATAGTAACAGTGTTCTTTGGTTATCCCTTTTTCATAAAGGAAACTTTCTCTTTTCATTTAATTCCTTAGCTGCATATGCCCTCCATATACTCAAAATGGTGACAGTCACTCATGAAACATTGCTTCCTTCTCTCTTTTCTGCAGTTTACTAAGTTTTCCTATTTACCATGTAAAAATGATTTATCTTCTTAGACACATCCTCCATCTCAATAAAATGATCAGGATCTGTCTATATACATCAGATGAAGAATTTTAAACTGGAGATGGAGTATGAACATATTGAGCCATTTTTTTGGCCATGGTTCTCTGGACTAAACTCTTTCTATTCTATTAAGTAATTCCAATATCCCTTCTTCTGTATAAAATTTAAAGGAAAAACTGTGTTTCACATTTCTGTGATCCTTACCTACTTAGGCATAGAACATTTTCTATTGGAACTATGGAAATTGGGAAGAACAAACAGGTTTGAGGTACAAGGCACTGAATACTGACTAGATCCACCTCATGGATCATACGAATCACTTATTAGTTGATAGTTAAGGGTCCATACTATCTAATGCTCATAGAAGTCTATTTTTGAGAAACTAGTATTCTACAGTTGATAGATCATTGGACTTAGAGTTGGGAATATTGGATTTACATCCCACTTCAGATACTGATTAGTTGTATGACCCTATAAAAGTCACTTAAACTCCCTAAGTCTCATTTTTTTACCTGTAAAATGGAATTAATAATAGCATCTACCTCACAGGGTTGCTGTGAACATCAAATGAGATAATGTAAATGAAGTGTTCTGGAAATCTTAAAAATTTATAGATGAGTTAGCAAATTATGACCAAAGTAACAAATTCTGCCCCCTCCCCGTTTTTGTGCAACCCATGAGCTAACAATAGATTTTATATTTTTAATACAACAAAACTTCATTTTGAAAGGTAACAAAAAAATCCTGAAAGAAGGGGGCATGCAAAAATAGGCAGTGGGATTTGGGCCACTGGTCATCTTCTGCTGACCTCTGCTCTAGATAGTTAAGAGTACAGATATTTATGATACAACCAGATGGGATCCTAAAAATGGAAGTGTGTCCCTTATTGCTGTTCCTTTTATTTCCCTTGTTTTCATATCCACATCAATGCTTACAGTTGCTTAAGTAAGCCTCCCTAGAGGCAAAGAGTCATGGTGACTATTAACAGTTCAAAGGCATCTAGTTCCAGCATGAGGCAAGCACTACTTTCTCTTTGGAATTTGCTCTCTTCTAGTGAGAGGAAAATCTCTTTCAATCTCCCTCCCTCAATTCAATGTTTCTAGGCTACTTTCAAAGTAAACTGAGTTCTGAGGAGATCACCTAATATTGGCGTATGCTTATGTTTACATGGCTAAGAGACCCAAGGAAGACACTGCTAAAACTTATAAGAAGTGCATATGAGATACATAGATTGAAAAATGGTCCAGTTCCTGACCTTAAAGTTTTTCAATCCAATCACACAAATAATGAAATAGAATTAAAATTTTATAAATATATAGGAGAGACTAAATATGGAGGTCAGAGAGATTTGAGGAGAAAGTGATGGAAGAGTATATACATAAATTTATTGAAGGCCCTGAGCTGGGGCTTAAACAAAAGGAAGAATTCCAAAAGCTGAGATGTAGGAAAAGTCACCTAGTTATTAGTTAGGAGTCTTTGTACATCAGCCAAGCCCAATCAATTAACAAGCATTTATTAAATGTTAATTGTAGATGTTCTGGTCTTTGTATTGGGCCCCAGGATTACAAATAAAAAGAATGAAGTAATCACTTCTCTCAAAGATCTTAAATGTTTAAAGATTTATGTTAGTTTGTTTTAATTATGCCAATATACACTGTGTAAAAAGAAAGGAGTTTGTCATTTTTTTTAAGTGCTTTGTCACAATTGGGAAAAACAACTATTATTTATTTTGTCAAAAGAATATCACCACATAAATAAAACCATGCAAATTAACCACTTTGAGTCACTCAAAAATAAATTCTTTATAAACTCCAAGCATTAATCACTACAATCATGTTTATTTCTTGTAATGGGGTTGGTTGGGTGGAGGATTTAGTGCCACCACACCATCAACTTGGTTATGTAATCATAGAAAGCAAAGGGTAGAGAAGTAATGATGGATTAAACTAAACGCAAAAATATGCCTATGGGGGGGCAGCTAGATGGCACAGTGAATAAAGCACCGGCCCTGGAGTCAGGAGGACCTGAGTTCAAATCTGCCCTCAGACACACAATACTCACTAGCTATGTGATCCTGGGCAAGTCACTTAACCTTGATTGCCTCACCAAAAAAAGAAAAATATGACTATGATCTTATAGCCATTCCTTACAAAGTATGAACAATTTTCCCAGATTGAATTGAATCAATTGAATTCCCAGATTGAAAGGAGACTTTGTCATTGGCTATGTAAACATTGGCCCCAAACCTGGTGACCTTCAAAATTGAAACCTTTTAAAAGAGTACTACACTGTGAGGGGTTTCATTTGAAATGTATATTAGGTGCCCCATGCATTTGCTGGCACTCACTGGAAAGATTCTCTATCTTGTACTCTCTTTCTTAGAAGTATTACTATTACAGGGATCCAATAGGAAATATATATATATATAGTATATTTTTTCTTCTTTTTAAAACTTTATATTGGACAGAGTTTTCTGTTTGCTTTTACATGTCAAACCAGTTTATTTTTTTATTAATTTATTTATTTTTAGTTTTCAACAATTTCTCCCCATCTTGTCCCTCCCCCCACCCCAAGACAGTGTACACTTTGAATACTCCTTCCCCTAGTCTGCCTTCCTTCTATCCCCCCTACTTCTCTCATCCCCTGCCCCTTCTATTTTCCTGTAGGGCAGGATAGATTTCTATAGCCCATTTCCTGTATATATTATTTCCAGTTGCATGTGAAAACAATTTTTAACATTTGTTTTTAAAACTTTGAGTTCCAAATTTTCTCCCTTCCTCCTTCCCCACCCACCCTCATTGAGAAGGAAAGCAGCTCAATATAGGTTATACATGTGTAGTCATGTAAAACACATCCATAATAGTCATGTTATGGAAAACTAACTATATTTCCCTTCATCCTATCCTACACCCCATTTATTCTATTCTCTCTTTTGATTCTGTCCTTCCTCAGAAGTGTTTGCTTCTGATTGCCCCCTAGCCCTATATGCCCTCTGCTCTATCATCCCCCTGCTCTCTTATCCTCTTCTCTCTATTTTCTTGTAGGGTAAAGATAGATTTCCATACCCAGTTGAGTGTGTATGTTATTATCTCCTTAAGCCAAATCCAGTGAGAATAAGATTCACTCAATCCTTCTCACCTTCCCCCACTTCCCTTCCACTATAAAAGCCTTTTCTTGTTTGTTTTATGTGAGATGATTTACCCCATTCACCTTTCGCTTTCACCTTCTCCCAATGTACTACTCTCCTACCCCTTAATTTTATTCTCCAGATATTACCCCTTCATCTTCAACTCACCCTGTGCCCTCTATCTATCTATCTATCTATCTATCTATCTATCTATCTATCCATATAATTTTTCTCTCCAACCCCCTAATGCTGACAAAGATCTCCTGAGTTACAAACATCATCTTTCCATGTAGGAATGTAAGCAGTTCAACCTTAATAAGTCCCTTATGATTTCTCTTCCCCATTTACCGCTTCATGCTTCTCTTGAGTCTTGTATTTGAAAGTCAAATTTTCTATTCAGCTCTGGTCTTTTCATCAAGAATGCTTGAAAGTCCTCTATTTCACTGAATGTCCATTTTTTTCCCTGAAGGATTATATTCAGTTTTGCTAGGTAGGTGATTTTTGGCTATCATCCTATCTCCTTTGCCCTCCGGAATATTATATTCCAAACCCTCTGGTCCCTTAATGTGGAAGTTGCTAAATCTTGTGTTATCCTGATTGTGTTTCCACAATACTTGAATTGCTTCTTTCTGGCTGCTTGAAATATTATCTCCTTCACCTGGGAACTCTGGAATTTTATATAATATCCCTAGGAGTTTTCCTTTGAGGATCTCTTTCAGTAGGTGATCAGTGGATTCTTTCCATTTCTATTTTACCCTCTGTTTCTAGAATATCAGGGCAGTTTTCCTTGATAATTTCTTGAAAGATGATGTCTAGGCTCTTTTTTTGATCATGGCTTTCAGTTAGTCCAATAATTTTTTAAATTCTCTCTCCTGGATCTCTTTTTCCAGGTCAGTTGTTTTCCCAATGAGATGTTTCAAATTGTCTTCTATTTTTGCATTTTGTTTTATAATTTCTTGATTTCTCATAAAGTCACCTAGCTTCCATTTGCTCCATTCTAATTTTTAGGGAAGTATTTTCTTCAGTGAGTTTTTGGACTTCCTTTTCCATTTGGCCATTCATTGGCTTTTTGAACTTCTTTTGCTATTTGAGTTAGGCTTTTTTTTTTTTTTTTTTTTTTTTAGTGAGGCAATTGGGGTTAAGTGACTTGCCCATTATCACACAGCTGGGAAGTATTATGTGTCTGAGGCCAATTTGAATTCAGGTCCTCCTGACTCCGGGGCTGGTGCTCTAACCACTGTGCAACCTAGCTGCTCCTAGGCTATTTTTTAAGATGTTATTTTCTTCAGTATTTTTGGGTCTCCTTTAGCAAGCTGTTGACTTGTTTTTCATGATTTTCTTTTATCACTCTCATTTCTTTTCCCAGTTTTTCCTCTAGTTCTCTTACTTGCTTCTCCAAAACCTTTCTGAGCTCTTCCATGGCCTGGGACTGATTCATATTTTTCTTGAAGGCTTTGAATGTGGGAGCTTTGACTTTGTTGTCTTCTTCTGTTTGTATGTTTTGATCTTCTTTGTCACCAAAGAAAGATTCTATGGTCTGACACTTCTTGCGAGGTTTGCTCATGATTCCAGTCAATTCCTTGAGTTATATAATAAACTCTTTATTAAGGTAGTCTGCTTCCAATGTGGAGAATGTACTGTCCCAAGCTTTGGGGTTTTGTACAGCTGTTTTCAGAAATACTTCTAGGGACCTGTTCTTCCAAGGTGGTATGATAAGGGGTGAGGTGTTTACTCCTTTCCTGGCCTGTGCTCTGGTCTATGAGTGACCACAAGCACTCTTCTGTCTTGTGACTGTGATGAAGATTCCCTCTCCACCGCCACTACAAGCTCTACCATGCCAGCCCTCCTCCTTGCCCCAGGACCACCACTCAGAACTGTGACCCAGATCCAAGCAAGGGCAAAGCAAGAGAATCTTGCCTCAGCACTAGCAAAGAGATCCCTGCAATCCCCACTTGATTCCATCTCTATCTGTGGGCCAAGAGCTCAGGAAATAGCCACTGCCCCAGGGCTATGCTGGGACTGGGACTGGGACCAGGCTTCTCTCTCACCGTGGTCCAACAGATCTTTCCTACTGACCTTCTAAGTTGTGTTTAGAGTTTGTGAGTTGAGAAGTCTGGAAACTGTCATAGCTGCCCTTGAGATCCCCTGCGGCCTGCTCCAGGTTTGCTGAGGCCTAGTCTTTGCCTGTGGGGCCCATGCTGAACTGTGCTCCTCTTCCAGCCTGGAGCAAAAGACCTTTCCAATCAACCATCCAGGTTGTCTTGGGCTGGAAATTTGTTTCAGTCTGTCTTCTTGTGGGTTCTGCTGCTCTAGAATTTGTTTAGAGCCATGTTTTACAGATATTTGGAGGGGGTTTTGGGGGAGAGCTCAAGCTCCATCTGCCCAACCATTTTTATTTTAGATAGCTTTTAAATGGCTGAATTTTTAAGCACTTAAAGAGGTTGTATAAACATACTCATTATGAATATAGAAGTTTATATGTGTATTATAGATGTTGAATACATAGCACACTGGTGCCTAGTGAGTTGCCTAGAACACACTGTGAGCACTCATCTATATGAATTTTTTATATTATGCTTTTGAGTAACCCAATTGGCTTACCTTATTGTATCATGAATCCAGACAACTGGACTGTCTTATGGATTGTAAGTCCATGAGAAGAGGTTCGCTTGCTGGCCTAGAAAACCCAAGTTATTCATCCTAAGTGCTTAATCTCTTTTTGAGAGCTTTTCTGAGTTTGTTTTAAAACTAGCCTCATAGTCCTACTCATAGGCCTCCATTTGTTGGAAAGGGATGCTTTGTGGAAAGTTTGGTCATCAAAAGTGATTTAAGTACCTTTTAGAAACTCTTGTGCAGCAGTTGGTATGTCCTATGTGTTGAAGGAGTCTCTGAAGCAATTTTTGGTACCCTATAAGTTACAATGACTTAATGACCTGAAATTGAGGGTGGAACTTCTAATCACTACACTTTCTCTCTAACTGAGGAAGACTAATTTTCTTTTTCCCTTTTCTTTTCCCTATTGTTTTGTATTATAGAGGCCTTTGTAGTCACTAAGACAAAAAGTAACCAATGGAAATTTTGTGAAATGAAGTGTCTGTTTATTGTTCAACCATATGTTTTGAAATGAGTATAATCTTCAGGCCCACACACTATGATAGGTCTGAAATGTCATGGATGAATGTTCTGGATTATATAAGAACTGCTACATAGACTTTGGACTTTGCTAAGATTCTTGGGGAGAGGTAACAGGGACAATATTTGTAAAGATAATATTTGAGTGCCCCAAGTCACCAAAAAGCAATCTAGAATTGAAACAATGTACAAACCAATCTAGTTAATTTTCTGGGGACAGTAAATGTTTAACTTGGGAGATAATATTGTGATCAAAGATTTGGTTTCCCATATCACCCTTTCTCTCAGTCAATGTAATAACAAAAATAAGGAGGGGGCAGAGCCAAGACGGTGAAGTAAAAGGAATGACTTGCTTGAGCTCTCCCCCAAACCCCTCCAAATACCTGTAAAAATGACTCTAAACAAATTATAGAGCAGCAGCACCCACAAAAAGACAGATTGAAATAAATTTCCAGCCCAAGATAACCTGGATGGTTGATTAGAAAGGTCTATTGTGCCAAGCTGGGAGAGGAACACAGTTCAGTGTGGACGTGCAGGCAAAGACTAGGCCTCAGTGAACCTGGAGCAGACCTCAGGGGACTGAATCAAGGGCAGCTATTGCAGTTTCCTGACTTCTTAACCCACAAACACCAAAGATAACTTAGAAGGTTGGTAGGAAAGGTCTGTTGGACCATGGTAAGAGAGGAGCCTGGGGCAGTGACTGCTTCCTGAGCTCTTGGCTCACAGATAGTGGAGGAATTGAGTGGCAGATCAGAAGGGGATTGCAGGGATCTCTTTGCTGGTGCTGAGGCCAGGAATCTCTTGCTTTACCCTTGCTTGAATCTGGGTCACAGTTCTGGGTGGTGGTCCTGGGGCAAGGAGGAGGGCTGGTGTGGTGGAACTTGTAGTGGCTGTGGAGAGGGAATCCTACAGGTCCTTAGAAGTATCTTTGAAAACAGCTACACAAAACCCCTGAAGCTTGGGACAGTACACCCTCCACACTGGAAGCAGACCCCTACCTTAACAAAGAGTTTAAAAGTTAAGTAATTGGATGGGAACATGAGCAAACTGGAAAAAAACTCAGACTATAGAATCTTACTTTGGTGACAAAGAAGATCAAAACCTACCACGAGAAGAAGGCAACAAAGTCAAAGCTCCTACATTCAAAGCCTCCAAGAAAAATAGGAATCAATCTCAGGCCATGGAAGAGCTCAAAAAGGATTTTGAGAAGCAAGTAAAAGAAGTAGAGGAAAAACTGGGAAAAGAAATGAGAGTGATGCAAAAAAATTATGAAAAAATAGCAAAAATAAAGAGCAGATAAGAGATAATAAGGCATTAAAATATTAAAATAAGCTAAAAAAAACCCCCTGTTAATTTCCTAGAAATTTTGAACAAGTTTCTCCAATTGAATTGGAAAGAAGCTTGGTACTGACTGATCAAGGCCAAAAATCAAGAAATAGTAGCCTGTGAGTGCTGAATTGGAAATGTAACACTGAAAGGGGTGCTATATTTATAAATGTCAATTTTTTTTAAAGTCCACATCAAAATTTAGTCTTTGATGTAGTATAATTGTGCTAATCAGGATGATTTTACTTATTCAACTATAAATAAGTGAAATATATTAGAGTATAAATAAGTGAAATATATTTGAAATATAAATATAAGTAGATGATAAATATATTAGAAGTAATTATTATCTTTTGAGCTCAAGGAAAAGAAATACCAAAAAAAAAAAGGCAGCCTAATAGCAATCTCAGTCTTCCCTGGACAAGACACACATCTATGATTTCTTGGAAGCGAGGTAGGGAGATAGGGCAATCACCACTTCTCCAGTGTAATTCTTGGCATGCAATTCCAAAAAAAATTCAGAGTCCTCCTTATTGTGGAAAGGAAAAGTGATGAAAGATTATTGGTTACCTCTTATGTACGTTCACTAAGTCATCATTTCTTATGGCTCAGCCAATTAACAAACTTGCTGTCATAACACAGGTAGCCAGAAGCAGTCCCGAAAAGCTCCAAGGCAAGTAGCAGCAGGCAGAGAATATTTGTGCATACTCTGTAAAAGCCTCATTATGCTTTCTCTGCAAAACATTTTTATGTTTATTTCTTTTTCTTTATACCAATCATTAAAACCTAGCTCCAAGGCCATTACATATGCCTACAGGGTTCAACTCTGCAATCAGTTCTTAATATAGCTACCCAAATTAAACCTTCTTATGGTTACTTTATCCTTGTGGCATTATTCTCATTGTATTACAAGTTGTGTCCAATGTCCTCGCTCTATGATTCAAAGCCATTCATTTGGCCACTAACTCCTTTCACATTCTTTTTGGCTGCCTTTGTCTCAATGTGCTCTCTCCCTTTCTGCTAATCAAATTGTCTAATGCTCCACTTCACAAATTCTCTGCTCTCCAACCTCTGAGACTTCTAGACTGCCATATTTACTTAACCATGTGGCAAGGCTAGCACAGTACTTGGAAAAGGAAGGAAGGAAAGGAAAAAAGAAAGGGAAAAAGAGAGAAAGAGGAAGAAAGAAGGAAGGAAGAGGGAAAAAGAAAAAGAGACAAAGGAAGAAGGAAGAGAGGGAGGGAGAAAAAAGGGCGAGACAGAGGGAGGGAGAAAGAAAGAAAGAAGGAAGGAAGGAAGAGAGGGAAGAAGGAAATAAAGAAGGAAGATGGGAAGGAAGGAAGGAAGGAAGGAAGAAAAAGAAAGTGATAAGGACTAGATTTGTGGTTTCATTAGTATGGGGATCTCTTAGGTGTGATAACTTCCTCTACAAATTCAAATTGGCACTTCTTCTGTAACTTAGTGTCATAGAGAATTGTCCAGTGCACTGAGAAGTTAAATGACTTGCTCAGGTTTTACAGTCAGTATGTGTTAGAGCCAGGATTTGAAGTAAGGCTTGTCTGGCTTTAAGGATGTCTTCACATCCACTGTGCTTAACCAATTCTCCAGGCAAAAACAGAAACAAAAACAAAAAAAAATTGCTGTTCATTAGTCCATGGTCCATTTTTTGATTTGGTTAAAAAAGTAAAAGCAAATTGGAGCAAGTCCTACACAGTTTCCACCAAAGACTACCCCTCCTTTATAATTGCTTTTTTTTTTATCACTACCATGGGTGTTTAAAAAGACTAAACTTTTTGAGAAACTGTGGTTCAGAGTATTTGAACAAGAAGAAAAAGAAATATAATTAAAGGAAGTATGTACAGTGTTTCATATTCAATTCAGGGAAGCTGATCCACAAATATGCTGAAAAGTAGAAATAACTTAGAGAATCCGATGCTCAGTGATGGTCTGCCTACTTCATGTACATCCTAAACCTCAGTTTCCTCATCTGTAAAATGGGGATAATACATGATGTAAATGAGTTATAATGATATCTTTAATTTAGGAGGTTATGTAGTATTGGTCTAGTTTTCTGCATATTTTTATCTTTGTCTACATAAGTATTTTTGCCTGTCATAGATTAATTGTTACAAAGTAAATGCATCTCTGTATAAGTACTCAATAAATCTGTTGAATTTCATTGAAATGGTATTTAACTGATTTGCCCTGAGTCTTCAAATATAAATGCTAAAGTAGTGTTCTAAATGCCTATTCTTATAATAAAAATTGTTAACTGGAATGTTTCACATTGGAAAAACATTCTAAGATCTTCAATATCCATCCACATTCTTTTTTTTTCTTTTTTACAATGACATATCATCCTCTGCTAGTGTCCTGAAGAGAAATTGCTTGGTGCTGTTTCCAAATGCAGTATGCCATCTATCTATTGAGTTAACAACACGATGTCCTGAAACAGCTAGATTTCCTTCCTTGGAGGTCCCTCTGACAAATACTGCCTAGATGAGACCTTGCTGAGATTGCAAGATCTGATGAGTTCATAGCCTAAGGTGATGTGACTGCAAGACTAAATTGCAATAAGATTATATCAGTCACAGATGAAAATACAGAACCATGTTTATGTGTTCATGTAATTCATTCATTGATTTTTATGATCCCAATGTTCTCTAGGGAATGACACAAATTCATATAATGTTCTTGTGTACATAATACACTTTGTATTTGAATCTCTGATTTAGCTGACAGATGTTAAAAAATCAAAATACAACAGATAACCAAACTACTCACTCGTGAGCACATGTGTGAATATTGAGGAATCTGTTATTCTAGTTCAGGTCAGCATTTAATTGTTCTCAATTACTTTCTCTTTATCTTGCCCCCCCCTTTAATCAATAATACAACTTTGACGTAGCAGTTCTAAGAGTTCCATAACCATTAGCTTACTTTGTGATGTCTTTTTGGAATTTTTCTTTGCTTTTGGGGGGTATTTTGGAGGTGAGATTGTACCTTGATTTTATCAGTGCAGGGAAGTCTTGCTGTGGAAACTTCAACCCCCTAATGCAAATCAGCAATTTGTATGTAATTTTAAAGTCTCATGGGATTGCTTAGGGCACCAAAATATTGAGTTTCCTGTGATCATAAATCTAGAAGCAGAGCTAGAACTCAAGTCTTTTTGCTTCTTCCAAGTCATATGGGTTGACTTGGGACATTAGGACAAGAATAATGATTGAACATCATAGGCTATTTCTGCATAAGAATATAATTCAAGGTTTTCCTTTTAATTTTTCAACTGAATTCCTTTCCTCCTTCCCCCTTTTTTAACGATAAAAACAAAAAAAGACTGTTTTAGTACTTCACGAGAACTCTTTAGATTCTTGAACTATCATCGTAACTGTTCTTGAACTTTTATATATGTGTAAAAGAAGACCCTTTATGTAGCCACAGTATGCTGTGTCACGTGCCACAAACCATATACTCTCCCCAATTAGATAGTTCTTTCACCTTGGCCAAGTGGTACAGTATCATATTTGAAGATAGTGACCTGGGAAAATCACTTAACTTCTTACAGTTTCAGTTTCCTCATCTGTAAAATAAGGAATAGCATTTACTTCACAGGTAGTTGTGAAAATAAAATGAGAGAACATATGTAATGCATTTTGCAAATTCTAAAACATGCTGCTGATTTTGAATTTTTGCTCACCTTTCTAGCCAAGGAATTATAGCATGAGATAAACAGGAGATCAGGAGGTATATTGAACCCACAGAAAAGAAATAGGAAATGAGAAGAGACAACCAGAGAGAGCTCTGAACCGGGGTGGTGACACTTCTTCTCTGAGTGACAGCAAGAGATAGCAGAGAAGAGGTCGGGACCAGGACAGCAGCAACAGTAGAGGGTGAGATTATGATTCATGGAGAGATGGGATAAAAGAAGTAAATACACCAGGGGTGACTGATCAGACTGTTCTGATTAGTTATGGTGACTGTCTTGTATGGATAGAGCTCAGGTCAGATGAAGATGTTTTGCAAGGAATGCCGAGGAAATGAACTGTCTCTATCCAACTCCCCTGCTCCCTTAGCATCCCCATTTTCAAGCATTCATTTTTGCATTTTTTTCTCATTATATGTTAAACTATTTTCTTTATGCTGATTTTTTTTCTCCCTTTATAAAGAATTTGGTTGGCCAAGACATATATTTGTGGATATACTTTTGACTGCAGATAGGAACAGCTCTAAATGGGTTTGTTTGTTTGTTTCTTTCTTTCTTTTTTGGGGGGGCTAGGGAATGGGGTTAAGTGACTTGCCCAGGGTCACACCATCTAGTAAGTGTTATGTGTCTGAGGTCGGATTTGAACTCAGGTCCTCCTGACTCCAGGGCTTGTACTCTATCCACTGCGCCACCTAGCCATCCCCTTGGGTTTTATTTCTAAAAGTATCTATTTGAGGACCCTCCAATTAAAACAAACAGGTAAAACAATACCACCCTGAGGGCTTTCAAACTTTAGTTTAATTTTATTACTGATCCTATAGAACTCTCCCAAGGATACCCTAAAAGTTGAACTCAGGACTTACTTAGATTTCCCCTAAAGGAATAAGCTGATTAGAGCCATGGTGCCACTGAAGGACTGAGTGCATTTTCTGGAGGATATAATCTGCCTCTTTTTACCCACAAAATGAGTAGTAACTAGAAGAGTCTATCATTATTTACCCTCTTAACAATGAGTATATTGTTCTTCATACAATGGTCATTTAATTAATATTTTGTTTTATTTTAATTTTGGTAGGACCGTCTGTTGTGCCTCACTATTGGCAATATTAGCTCATGAAGGATACAGTGAAATGTGGTGGGAGTCCTTCTAAATACTCAATTATAAGGCCCAATTTTTTGAGAAATAGAAGAAATTTTTATTTTCAGAATGAGTAGGGATACATCTTTAGTTCACTATATCATTTGTCTCTTCTTTCCCTATTCAAGAGAATTCCAACTTTGTCATTGCCCTCATAAAATATATTGATTCAAGGCAGCTAGGTGGCACAATGACCTTGGAGTCAGGAGGACCTAAGTTCAAATCTGGCCTCAGACACTTACTAGCTGCATGACCCTGAGAAAGTCACTTAACACTGACTGCCTCCAAAAATATCTCTTACTATGTGGCAGGTACTGCACTAAGTTTGGGGAGCACAAAGAAAAGGCAAAAATAATTGCTGCCCTTATAATCTAATGAGGGAGACAACATATATAAATTAGAACATACAAGATAAATACAGATTAGATAAAAGGTAACTGCAGAGGAAGGTACTAGCAGCTAAAGAGAAGGCCACCTGGAGGAGGTGGTTCTTGAGTTCAGTCTTAAAGGAAGTCAAAGAAAATAAAAGTTGAGGCTGGAAGGCATCAGATTATAGACATAAGGAAAGACATAGAAACTTAATCAAAATCCCCTATCATGCCTACAATCTCATTTTGACACCCCAGTCTTTCACCACAGACATTTGAACTATTGTCCCTTCTCTCACCCTCTTCATGGGAATGTTTCTTTATTGGTATCCTTTTATTTGAAATTTAACCTTTACTCTTCAATTATATTTCTTTAAAAAAAAAGTCTAGAAACAGCATATAACTAGTTTAATTGTTCAGTCTTTTTCTTAATAATAGTACTTATTTTTTGGTGTGTGTTTTTCTCACATGTAGTATTTGCAAATTGAATGTTCTTACCTATGGATTGTTTGTTTTTGTTCTTACAAGGATGCTTAAAATTGTTCACAATGTGACTAACATGGAAAAATTTGTCTTACATGAGAGCACATGTATAAACCATATCAAACTGCTTATCATTTTTAGGAGAGGGGAAGAGAGAGAAGGAGGGAGAAAAATTTGGAACTCAAAATCTTGTAAAAATGAATGATAAAATTTTTCTTGATATGTAACGGAGGAAAAAATAAAATACTATTAAAAAAGAATGCCTAAAATTGACTCAACTGTTAAGGTCTTTTTTCATTGATTTTTAGACTTAACTTTGCTGGATGCTATCAGAGAACCATATATTTTGTAATATATTTAGTAACAACTATTCCAACCACTTACCAGATTTTCCAAGGCTACAGAGCAAAATTTATCTTTTCCTTTTCTTTTCTTTTTTTTCAGAGAGGACTATGATTCTTAAATTATTTCTGCATATCTTTTGTGGTCAGTTGCGTTAGCTTATATAGAATAAATGAGTTATTTCAAAATTGTATTTTTTGGACTTCCAGAAGCCAAGATGGTGGAGTAAACAGTAGATAATTGTCCCTCGCCCATTCTCATCCCCAAGCACCCACAAAACAGTGTGCTAGAACAGATTCTGGAACAGTGGAGCCCACAGAAAGACAGAATGGAGTAGTCTTTTGAACCAGGTTAGAGGATTGGCAAACTTAGGTCCATATAACTCAGGTAAAAGAGCTGTCCCAGTCCTGGATCTGTCCTAGTCCAGGACAGAAAACATCTTGGCAAGCCTATGGCAGACTCCACCCAAACAAACCAGTGGGAGATCCTGAGCCCCAGAGCAGTGGAGCAAGCAAACTCCAACACCAGGACCTCCCCACTCCCCCTGCTCCACGTGCCTTAGCACAACCAGAGAAACAGGCAGACTCCAGCTCTGAGAACCACCACATGGCCTGGTACAGCTCTGGGCAGGCAGGCATCTTCTATAAATGAACCTCCTCTTACTTCAGTGTAGGCATCCTCCAGCAGCAGACTCCAAAAAGGACAAAATTGTCAATATACCTACATCCAAAACCTCAAAGGTGAATATGAATTGGTCTCAAGCCCAAAAAATCTTCTTAGAAGAACTCAAGAAGCATTTTAAAAGTCAAATAAGAGAGGTAGAAGGAAAATTAGGAAAGGAAATGAAAGGTATGCAAAAGAGAGTTATAATTTCAAAAAAGAAGGACAAAAATTGACTGTAGAAAACAATTCTTTAAAAAATACAATTGGCCAAATGGAAAAAAAAAATCCACTGAAGAAAACAACTCCTTAAAAAGCAGAATTGGCCAAATGGAAAAAGAAGTACAAAAACTTACTCAATTTGTTAAAAATTAGAATTTGGGCAAATGGAAGCTAATGACTTTATGAAACATCAAGTATCATTCAAGCAAAATCAAAAGAATGAAAAAATAGAAAAAATCTAAACTACGTCATTAGAAAAACAACTGCCTTGGAAAACAGAACCAGGAGAAATCATTTAAAAATTATTGGTCTTCCTAAAACCATGAATAAAAAAAAAAGCCTGGACAGCATCTTTCAAGAAATTATCAAGGAAAATTGCCCTGACATCCTAGAACCAGAGGGTAAAATGTCATTGAAAGAATCCACTGATCACCTCCTGAAAGTGACCACAAAATGAAAACTCCAAGGAATATCATAGTCAAATTGCAGAATTATCAGATCAAGAAGAAAATACTGCAAGCAGCCAAAAAGAAACAATTTAAATATCATGGAGCCAAAGTCAGGATTATGCAGGATTTAGCTGCTTCTAAATTGAAGGATTGCAGGACCTGGAATATGCTATTCCAAAAGGCAAAGGAGCTTACATTACAACCAGGAATCAAAGCAAAAATGAATATAGTCTTACAGAGGAAAAGATGGACATTCAATGATATAGGAGACTTTCAATCATTCCTGATTTAAAAAAAAAAAACAAAAACAGAACTGAACAGAAAATTCAGTCTTCAAATGCAAGACTCAAGAGAAGTATGAAAAGAAATGGTGAACAGGAGGACTTCAGAAAAACCTGGACTTACATGAATTGATGCTGAGTGAAATGAGCAGAACCAAGAGAACACTGTACACAGTAAGAGCAACATTGTGCAATGACCGACTTTGTTTATATGTTTAATATAATCATACATGTATAGCCTATATCAGATTGCATACCATTTTGAGGAGGGGAAAGTTAAGGGAGGGGGGATTTTTTTCTTTTATTTTTTTCTGCTTTCTTTTTAAAATTTTATTTATTTTTAGTTTCAAACATTCACTTCCACAAGATTTTGAGTTCCAAATTTTCTTCCCATCTCTCTCATCCCCCTACCCTAAGATGGTGTGCAATTTGATATAGGCTCTACATATACATTCATATTGAACCTATTTTCACATTAGTTTGTAAAGAAGAATTGGAACCAATGGGATGAACCATGAGAAAAAAGAAACAAACCAAAAAAATAAAAAAAAAGAGAAAGAGAGCAGGCAATATGCTTTGATCTGCATCCACACTCCATGGTTCTTTTTCTGGATGTGAAAAATATTTTCCATCATGAGTCCTTTGGAGTTGTCTTGGATTCTTGCATTGCTAAGAAGAGATAAGTCTATCAAAGTTAGTCATCACACATTGTGGCTATTACTGTGTACAATGTTCTCCTGTTTCTGCTCACTACATTCAGCATCAGTTAATATAAACCTTTCCAAGTTTTTCTGAAGTCTGCCTGCTCATCATTTCTTGTGGTATAATAGCATTGCATTACATTCATGTACCACAACTTGTTCAGCCATTCCCCAACTGATGGGCAGGGAGGGGGAAAAATTTAGAACTCAAAATCTGAGTGAAAATTGTGAACTAAAAGTGAAAATTGAAAACTAAAAATAAATAAATAACTTAAAAACGCATTTTCTTCTTCTTCTTTGGCATTTTTAAAGTTTTAAATCTGCCCTTTTCTTTTTCATTCTTTATCATTTTGGAGAGAATCTCTGTTGTGTGTTCTAATATGTTGACTATATTGTTTGTCTTTTTTAATTTTAGACTGAGACTTCTAATTTCCAATTTCATTTTTCTTTTGAAACATGAAGTTTCTTACTATTGTTTCATTTTCACTGAAGAATATGCTGAATTATTTTTTTTCACTGGGGGTTTTTAAGTTAATTTCTTTCAGAGTATAGTGTTTAATGTTATGATCTTTTTTGACATTCATTCATTTTCCTGTTTTATGAGTCATTCTGCTAAGCTTATATGTAGTCTTTCTCTCACAGACTTTTGTCTTGTAGAATTTTTCTTGTGTGCTTGTCCTCCTCACTCAATTATTTACAATGTTTTGGCCCAAGTATTTTCTCCTTCATAGGCTCCTGAGGCTTAGTTTCCTCAATTTCCTCACATTTAATAGTGTGGAAGCCCAGCTGGTTTCTTGCCTCAAAGGGGCATGGAAAAAGAAATAATTTCTATTAGGTTTCTCATCCCCATTCCCTTGTGCATGGAAGCCCCTTCCCCTTTAGCATGCTAGGCAATTCCTCACCATGTCCTTGTTCCCGCACTCCACCCCCTGTTCCCTGTCCTTGGTATATCTGTCAGAATCAGTGCTAGTGTTTCTTTGAAGGCTAGGAGTAGGGTTCAGACTGAGCTATTGCCATGAAGAGACCAATCAAAGGCTCAAATAACAAAATCTTGAATAGATCCCTGTGAAGTTACTTGTGATGTCTATACTTGGTTTATAGGGTGGACTGTAGAGTTAGGAAAAAGCATGAGAGTATTAGACATTTCTGTTCTCTCATGTTATTAAATAAGCTTATTTGTCTTATTTAATGTTTCTTTCTTGTTTTCTTGATTTGTCTGTAATTACTATAGATGTGGTATATATTCATTCCAGTTGATGCTATTATGTTTAGGAATTATACTGAAAACAATCATGCCAGCATCTTTTCAATTAAATGAACTTACACTTTATCAATATTATTTGATTAATTCTAAACCTTTGTGATTGATCTTCCATTTTGTGGGACAATTTTTAAAATGCTATTTAATGGACCTAATCGTGTTTAGATTGGGAATTTCACATCGTTCATCTGATAGTTCATCATATGGAGTGATTAAAATGAAAAACAATTTAATGCTATGCATACTTTAAAAGTACTGGGAAGGGGGTAGAGCCAAGACAGCAGAGTAAAAGCAGGTTGAGCTCTCCCCAAAACCCCTCCAAATACCTGTAAAATTGGCTCTAAACAAGTTCTAGAGCAGCACAACCCACAAAATGACAGAGTGAGACAAATTTCCAGCCCAAGACAACCTGGATGGTTGATTGGAAAGGTCTATTGTGTCAGGCTGGGAGAGGAGCACAGTTCAGCGTGGACACACAGGCAAAGACTAGGCCTCAGCAAACCTGGAGCAGGCATCAGGGGACTGAATCAAGGGCACCTGTGGCAGTTTCCAGACTTCTCAACCCACAAACTCCAAAGACAGCTTAGAAGATAAATAGGAAAGGTTTGTTGGACCATAGTGAGAGAGGACCCTGGGCCTAGTCCCAGTTCTAGTGCAGTCCTGGGGCAGCAGCTGCTTCCTGAGCTCTTGGCTCACAGATAGAGAGGGAATTGAGTGGCTGATCAGAGGGGGATTTCTGGGATCTCTTTACTGACAATAAGGCAGGAATCTCTTGCTTTGCCTGTGCTTGGATCTAGGTCACAGTTCTGGGTGGTGGTCCTGGGGCAAGGAGGAGGGATGGCATGGCAGAACTTGTAGTGGCAGTAGAGAGGGAATCATCCTCACAGTCACAGGCAGAAAAGAGTGCTTGTGGTCATTTATAGACTAGAACCCAAACCAGAAAAGAAGTAAACATTTCTCCTTTCATCATACCACCTTGGAATAACTGAAAATTTACAGGTCCCTAGAAGTATCTCTAAAAACAGCTGCACAAAACTCCTGAAACTTGAGACAGTACATTCTCCACACTGGAAGCAGACTCCTACCTTAACAAAGAGTTTAAAAGTTAAATAATTGGTTGGGAACATGAGCAAACTGCTCAAAAAAAGGTCAGACCATAAAATGTTACTTTGGTGACAAAGAAGATCAAAACATAAAACCAGAAAAAGACAAAAAAGTCAAAACTCCCACATCCAAAGCCTCCAAGAAAAATACGAATCAGTCCCAGGCCACAGAAGAGTTCAAAAAGGATTTTGAGAAGCAAGTAAGAGAAGTAGAGGAAAAATTGGGAAGAGAAATGAGAGTGATGCAGGAAAATCATGAAAAACAAGTCAACAGCTTACTAAAAGAGATCCAAAAAATATTGAAGAAAATAACACCTTAAAAATAGACTAACCCAAATGGCAAAAGAGGTCCAAAAAGTCAATGAGGAGAAGAATGCCTTAAAAAGCAAAATTGGCCAAATGGAAAAAAAAAATGTCCAAAAGCTCACTGAAGAAAATACTTCCTGAAAAGTTAGAATGGAGCAAATGGAAACTAGGTGACTTTATGAGAAATCAAGACATTGTAAAACAAAACCAAAAGAATGAAAAAATAGAAGACAATGTGAAATATCTCACTGGAAAAAAAAAACTGACTTGGAAAATAGATCGAGGAGAGATAATTTAAAAATTACTCGACTTCCTGAAAGCAGAGCCTAGACTCATCTTTAAAGAAATCATCAAGGAAAACTGCCCTGATATTCTAGAAACAGAGGGTAAAATAGAAATGGAAGGAATCCACTGATCACCTACTGAAAGAGATCCCCAAAAGAAAACTCCTGGGAATATTGTAGTTGAATTCCAGAGTTTCCTGGTCAAGGAGAAAATATTGGAAGCAGCCAGAGAGAAACAATTCAAGTATTGTGGAAATACAATAAAGATAACACAAGATTTAACAGCTTCTACATTAAGGTATCAGAGGGCTTGGAATATGATATTCCAAAGGTCAAAGGAGATAGGATTACAGCCAAGAATAACCTACCTACCAAAACTGAGTATAATCCTTCAGAGGAAAAAATTGACATTCAGTGAAATAGAGGACTTTCAAGCATTCTTGATGAAAAGACTAGAGCTAGATAGAAAATTTGACTTTCAAATACAAGATTCAAGAGAAGCATAAAAGGTAAGCAGGAGAGAAAAGTCATAAGAAACTTATTAAGGATGAACTGTTTACAGTTGAACTGTTTATAGAGTTCCACTGATAGGAACCTAGGTTTATCACCAACCCCAACATAAGAAAGTTCAACTCATTTCTTTTCAGCTCTAAGTTTTTAGAAGTTTAAAAAAAAAACATCAACAATCTGTATCTCTGAAATTTCATAGGATCATGTATTTAGAATTAGAAAGGATTTTCATGGGAAGATGATATTTGTAACTCAGGAGACCTTTGTCAGTATTAGAGTAGTTGGAGGGGAAAAAATATGTGTTTAGCTAGCTAGCTAGATAGATAGAGGGCACAGGGTGAGTTGAAGATGAAGGGGTGATATCTGGAGAATAAAATTAAGGGGTGAGAGTAGTATATTGGGAGAAGGTGAAAGGGAAAGGTAGAATGGGGTAAATTATCTCACATAAAACAGACAAGAAAAGGCTTTTACAGTGGAAAGGAAGTGGGGGAAGGTAAGAAGGAATGAGTGAATCTTATTCTCATCAGATTTGACTTAAGGAGGAAATAACGTACACACTCAATTGGGTATGGAAATCTATCTTACCCTACAGGAAAATAGGGGGTGATGGGATAAGAGAGCAGGGGGATAATAGAGGGGGTGCATATAGGGTGAGAGGGTAATCAGAAGCAAACACTTCTGAGGAGAGACAGGGTCAACAGAGAGACTAGAATAATCGGGGGGCAGGATAGGATGAAGGGAAAGATCGTTGGTTAGTTTTCCACAACATGACTACTGTGGAAGTGTTTTTCATGACTACACAAGTATAACCTGTATCAAGTTGCTTGTCTTCTCAATGAGGATGGATGAGGAGGGAGGGAGAAATTTTGGAACCCAAAGTTTTAAAAAGAAATGTTAAAAACTGTTTTCACATGCAACTGGGAAATAAGATATACAGGCAATGGGTTATAGAAATCTTCTGGCCCTACAGGAAAATAGAAGGGACAGGAGATAAGGGGGGGGGGGTGATAGAAGAGAGGGCAGATTAGGGGAAGGTTATTCAAAATGCATGATGTCTTGGGATTGGGGGAGGGACAAGATGGGGAGAAAATTTTTAACTAAAAATCTTGTGGAAGTGGAAACTAAAAATAAATAAATTCATAATAATAATAAAAAATAAAAGTTCTGGGAATCCTTGTGCTTTGTTTGTTTGTTCCTTTATAACTAGTAGGTATGGTCCTCATTGACCCCCACCCTGACTTCAGAATATTAAATAGAAAATTATAGAATATTTCTTAAAAAAACAAGAAGATATTTCACTTCATTATATCCTCATGATGGGATGTGTGAAATATTACAATGTATTTAAAGAAAGATTTTACAAATTTTGGCCTATGTCTTTGGAAAGATAGAGTATGTTTAAAAAAGAAAATGTTTAATTATTACATTTTATGGTGTGACTCCAGATTTATTTTAAGAATAAGGTCTAATAATGTGGATGCTGTGTGTCCAGTAACACTGTTTTTCTTACATTCTTTATTAAGATAAAAAGCAGATACTTGAGGACTTTGGAGACATATTACATTGCTTTCTATTTTGCTGATATTGTGATTCATTTCACAGTTAATTTTTCAGAAACTCATTGCATGTAACTTAGGTTTTTTTCATAAAATATATTCCTACATTTTCACACTATATTTGGTTTCCTATATTAAAATATTAACTTTGGAGTTGTTTAAATAAAGCATCATTAAGCTGAATTTGTGTTCCTATATAGTATTTGGATCCTGACTTTTTCATCTCTCCTGGAGCTACTATTTCTACCACAGAAAGCAGGATAGGGTTTCTTTTAAAATGTAATTGAGTTTTGTTTTTTGAGGGAGGGATTACAACTACATTAATATAATTTATTAATAAAATTAAAGTAACAAACTTAGAGAAACTATAGGAAAGATCCAGAGATATTCATGTATAAGGGAAATTGCATAAAATTCACTTTGTATATACATATATATTCATAAATACACATGCGTGCAAATACACACATACACACACATACACTCACACATATAAAATCAGGGGAATAGAATAAGTAGCAGAACAGTAAGCAACTAGAGACCCTTGAAAGAAGAAGAAAGTCACCTAAGGCATTAAGTTTTTAATTTTTTATGACTATAAAAAATATAAAACAATTATGGGCTCTATTTATAATAGCAACCAAACTTCTATAACTTGATAAGAGTACACACAGATTTCTCTCTTTATTTAGTATATAATTGGAGAAAAAATTATTTGGTCAATAGTTAACGTAAAGGGAGATTTTTCTAGGCTACGTGTAGGCGATGTTTAGAATTCCCCATACTACAACTAATTCAGCTATGTCACTAGATCAGAAGAGCCTATAATTCTTAAAATTTCCTGGTACAAGTTAAGTACCAAGTTTAATCTATAGTAGAGATAAGTTCCAGGAAACAAGCACTCTCACCCCATTAGTTACTATATCCTCCTCATTTTATGAAGTAGAACAAAACTTTATATACCTAATGCTGAAATGGTCCACAAAGGTTTTATAATAAATTTCTAATTTTCTCTTAGCAGGGAATAGATCTTATTATATTCTATGACTTTTATGAATTGAGAATTTTAGATATAAAGAGGGTCTTAAATAAATTGATAAGTGAGTGCTATAAACAAAAGAAGATTTGACTTACCTCCAGAAGGCCAAACTAGAAGAAATGGGTAGTAGTGTTGTAGTGTACCAGTGTAAAAAACATGAGCCCAGGCCTCATGCAGCCCACAACATTCCTAAGTATAGATCAAAGCAGATTGAACGTAATTGGAAAATATTTAACAAGATAAATAAAATACAATAAAAAATATGACTTTCTAAGTCAATATGAACCCACAGCGATCTTTATTATGGGTTAGTGGCCTTTGTTTCTATTTGAGTTTGACACCACTGGCATAGGGAATAGAGTGCTGTAATTGAAGAACTGGGGTTCTAATCCTGCTTCAAACACTAGCTAGTTGTGTGACCATTAGCAGGTCACATAACCTCTTTTGGCCTCAGTTTCTCATCTCTAAAATAAGGCAATGGGTTGGACTTGAAATCCTTTCTAATTCTAAATACATGATCCTATGAAATTTCAGAGATACAGATTGTTGATGTTTTTTTTTTAAACTTCTAAAAACTTAGAGCTGAAAAGAAATGAGTTGAACTTTCTTATGTTGGGGTTGGTGATAAACCTAGGTTCCTATCAGTGGAACTCTATAAAGACAAACTAGATAAACTCTAGTCAGGGATGTTGTAGAAAGAAGTTCTGTTCAGGATTGAGTTGAATCTTATGCTATATTTAATATCTAGAGATGTTGATGTCTAGAAACAAAAAATACAGTATTATGACCTCCTTCACAAGTACATACAAAGTATTACAGCACTCTACCACAAATACATACAGAATCCAGGGGAAAGTGAGCTCATGCTTATAAAACATATGTCATAGAGTTAACTCACAACTTTGATTGCTAGTAGTATTTTTCTCTTTGCCGTGGGGTCCTAATAAAATTCGCTTTAGATATAGTATAACTTTCTGTTGTTATTCTTTTAGAGTCAGGCCTGAAGGCTGCCTTTCTTCATTGTATCTAGTTTATCCTCAGGTTCTGATGCAGATGCCAGCATCAGCCACTGCTGTTCTGGGGACACCACTAAAATACTCATAAGAAGTACAAAATCATTCTAATTGTTGAACTTTAGAAAATCACAAGTTTGTCTTTTGTACAAAATGAGGGAGCAGGGCAGATACACTCTCCTCCCTCCATTCCTTCAAGAGATTTGCTGTCTTGGGCTTGGCTGAAGTTAGTCTCTCCAAGTTGACCTACCTCATCCCAAATTGACTTATTCAAGCCCCACGGGTCATGGTTGAGTCTCAAACCATGCCTTTTGTGTAGTGCAAGCACTCTAGTTCTCCCCAACTTGAGTAACTAAGTTTATCCATTTAATTTAATACCTCTGATTAGTTGATTGAATAGAAGCATTCTTACCCAGTAAAAGTATCAGGATACAGAGTATTTTGCTAGTTACTTTAATGGGAGTAGAGTGACTGATTTAATTGAACTTCACTATTACAAGTGTTTACCCACTGAGTCACTGTTCTAGAAATTGGCTTTGCTTCAGCCTGTTCATATTAATTACAAGGAAATTTGTCATATCAATTTAATACTTTTCTGCATAGGTTGTTTTTTTTTTTTTTTTAAAAAAAGGCCTATGTGTCATTTCTAATGGGCCTGTTCATTAGAATGCAGTAGAAACTGAAAGCACAATGTCAGGAGTTTTTTACAAAAATCAGCTCCTGTGAGATGTCCAGGCCAAATTTTATGTTGCTTGGTTGTATTTGTGTTGAGAGACTTTTGATACTTATCCAAATTGAATCTCTAAAGGATGTTGAGTTTTATTTATCATACTTAAAATCATGCATAAATCTAATGGACTACTTACCTCATGCTACACAAGTAATGAATCTGATTATCTGGTCTTAGAGCCTGGGGTTTATAGAAATAATGGTTGCAACTGTATCCTTAGGCTTGCTACAACACATGCATTATTCCTGGAGTAAAGGTATTTCATTACGTATATACATTTATATGCATATATACATTTATATATAATGTATAATAAGGTGTTTGTGTGTATACTTATACATAAATGTACACAAATGTATGTATCTGTGTTTTTAATATTAAGCAGAGTGTGATAAAATTGCAAATATAAAAATAAAATGCTTGAGACATATAGTATATTTATGTTAGTATCGATAAAGTGCTAATTACAAATTACAAAAAGAATGATTTTGAGTCAGGGTTTAGACACCAGTAGGCAGAATTCAACAAAAAAGAGATCTCCATAAAAAAAAATGATTTCTCTCATTAATAGAATTGATTCCTCATCTAGAGAATAGTTAATAATAACTGAAACATATATTCCTGTAAGGTTTACAAAAAATTTTATATATTCATTGAGATAAACATTATGCTCATTATCAACTGTTCTAAAAATGAAGACTCTGAGACTCAGAGTTTAATTTGTCTGTGGTTAAATAGCTAATAAGTATGGGAGATGGAATTAAGACCCAGGTCCTTTATGATTGTAAATCCAGTACTCTTTCTACTCTGTCATACTGTCTCTCCAAGTTGGAGATAGGTAGTTTTTATTGTAGCTAAAGCTCAAATCATTTTGAGTTTGGGTCTGCTAGAACATAATCACAACATGATTTAGCTATTAAAAATTCCACATAATTTACTTAGGTAGACTGTAAGTTTCAACCTGAGGAACATTGGCAATCTATAAGTTTTTGCTAGGCGATCTATGGGATATAACTTTTTCATATGGTTCAACTTTGGTTTCTATAATAAATTTCCCAATTAGTGAGATACCATTCTTCTTGCTAATTCAAATACAGCTTTTCAAAGAATCACAGTGTCTAACAATTGGAAGTAACCTCAGGAATTACATGTATGTATTCTGTTACTTTTGAATGTTATACCCTTATATATACACCCATATACCAATCACAAGATCCCATTTCACCAATTTTCAGTGAATTTAGATTTCAGATTTGACTTCAGTTTTATTTTTGTTTGCTTATTTTCCTAGGAGCAATATGTGGGGGTTTTGATTGTTAATTTTTGTCTATGTTCAGTTCTGGGCAGTTTTTTTTATGTGTGTTATTCCTTGAATTGTGGTATCAGATTTTTTGACTTGTCATGTTCTTCTGGGATATTATGATATATGATATTTAAATTGTCTCTGTGATTATGTCTTTGAGGTCAGTGGCTTTTACTGCTATAGATATATTCCAGTTATATACATATACACACACATACATATATACACACACATATATATACATACATGTATATTTATATATGTAGTCTTTTAACATTACTATTTTTTTTGCTTCTCTTCTTCCAAATTGTACTTCACTTCAGTTTATTTGTATTCCCAATCTTTTTTTCTCTCTTTTGCTTCTTTTGAGAGACTTGCCACTTTGGATTCAATATTTTTTTCTATTTTGCTAAGCATTTCTACTATGTAGGCCATAAAATATGCAATCTTTTCCCCCTTAACTTCTCTCAATATTGTTATTTCTCTCTTAAACCATTCTGGAACATCTTGGAATAGTTTCATACTTATTTGGGTATCAGTAGGTTCAGTGTTTCATTAAGTGTTGGTTCAATTTTGTCTTGCAATATTCATTTAGAAATGCTAATGATCTTTTGGATATTTTGTTACTTATCTGTCCTTCTAATTTACTATCTTCTATTTACTTGAAGTCTTTTAAGTATGTATGACTAGAAAAAATAGTAGTACTGGTGATGTAGAATAGACTAGGGATTTGAAAGTAGGGGTTCTTTAGAGATATATGGTAAGTTTAACTGTACATATGTTGAGTTTGAGGTTACAGTGAGATATTCAAAAGGAAATATTAAGATTAAAGGTCAGTCTGGCTAATAGAGTTTTTCAGAGTAACATGACAGAGAGTTGGTCACCAAAACCATGAAAAAAAAAGTGTGCCCTCTGAAAGAAGAGACTAAGCATTGGGAATAATGCCAAATAACAATTTAAGTTATTGTAGTTAGCAACATAAAACATTCCATCACGTCTTTTTTTTTGTAATTTATGATGTGAAAATATTTTAAGTTGGAAAGGAAGAATAAGAGACAATATTGGAAAGTGACTCTAAGATAGTACCCTGTGAGAGGAAAGATAGACTCTCCTTTCCTCAGACATACCCTGAGACAATTTAAAACCACTAAAATCACTGCTAAGCAAGTTGAGGCACTTGGGGGAATGGTAGTGGGGGGGAGAAATAGGTCAATCAGGGAGGAATTCACTTAAGGACTCAAGGTATGGCCACCATGGAAGAAACTCCTCTAGCTTTTTTTTTCTTTCTAACTAGTACTAAGTTTAATTCTTTCTATGCCACTTTACTTTAAGCACTTTCAAAAAGTAATTGAAAAACATTTTAAAATTGTACAGTCTTTTAAAAATCATTGTTTAAAATTTTTGTACCTTCAAAATTTCAGTGCCCTAGAGCAGAGTCTGAGGCATCAAAGCTTGGAGATAGCTCATGCCTTGGAAATTTGGATAGTTTCTTGTTTGAGAAGAGGAATAGGAACAGGTCCTAAAAAAGGAAATAGAGAAAGAATAGCTGAAGTAGGGATTGAAACATAATAAGGTAATGTTATGGAAAGGAAATGAGAAAAGGGCTTTAAAAATGAGATGGTAGAAAGGTAAAGTACAACAGAAAGTTTGAGAAGAATTAAGGTTTAAAAAAAAAGATGTTGCCTTTTGTAATTAGGAGTCTCCTCCAGGCTATTTTCCCCCAAGGTGACTGTTTAGGGAATTCATTATGTGGCAACATAGATGTGTTACTAGCTTACAACAATTCAAGAAAGGTTGGGAAGTGGGACTTCTCAACAGTAAGAGTTTAGTAACAATCAGCCAAAACAGAGTTCAAAGTGCCAGCAGCAAAATCATCCTACATTGAACCAATATGAATTATAAGAAGAGAATCACAAAAAAATCTAGGAGTGAAGACAAAATCCATTATAGGTCACAGCAATAAATCAATAAGAGGAAATGAAGTAGATACAGAGCAATTGTTAATGTTTTTTTTTCTATGACTGGTGGGGTATATTAAGTTGGCCCTATTCCCCTAATCAGCTTGGTGAGCACTGTGAGTGTTGGAGGCTTCCTGGAAAAGGGAGAACCCAAGTTGAACCATGGCAGAATGAAGGGATTTTATAAAGTGGATATGGGATAGATAGATAGATAGATACATAGATAGATACATGGATATGCAGATAGATACATACATAACATCTTACAAAAATAAAAATAAATAATTTCTGGTATCATATTAAATAAAAATCATCAAAATGCTCATAATTTCAAAGATGTACTACAGAAATAATAACAATCGATAGGATGGACAGGATGAACTGCTATATAACTTATTCTCCCAAGAGAAAGAAATTTTGAGAACCCTTATTTTTTTTTTCTCCAGGACTCTTAGTACCATTTAGTAAATTATGGTTTTAGGGAACTAACTGGCAATAATCTGAAAGAGTTGCCAACATTTTGATTATATCTAGAAAATTGAAGTGTTGAAATGAAAAGACTCAAAGCAACATTGCATTTATTCTATTTTGGCTTCAGTAAAAAGCTAGCAGAGAGATGCACTAGGAAACCAATGCTATACTTCATGTCAATACCAACTGAGTGATTTCAATTTCAGCTCTGCAAATAATGATTTCATTCTGCATTTTGAAGCAAGATATTCCAGAGACCAAGCAGTCTGGAAAGTTTTACGATAAAATAAATTCATATTTGATCAGTCCTAAAGTATATGCCATTTATGAGATTTGGATAACAGTGACAGCTTTAAAACCAACTTTAAGAATCCATATTTCAAGGTCTGGCTTTCAAAACATTACAACAAACTAGCTACTCTGCAATATATGAACCTCCAAACTAGAAGCAATTGTCTTTGAATAATTTGGCACAAGACTCTCCCTGAATACACAGTCCACTTTCTAGACACCCTCTGGCCCCTGAGATAGACAATATTGAACAACTGGAGTCAATTTGCAGGGACCAAAGACCCTAGGGACTTACTTCTTCTTCTTGATGGGGAGGAGAGTTTTTAGTAAGGTAAGGAGAGAAGGAATGATTGACCAGATGCTGAGTCCAACTATAGTTCTTTGGGGCTGTGGTATCAATAGTTTCATAGTGTCATCATAGATCTAGAACTTGAAGGCATCTTAGAGTCCATCTAGTTCAACTAGATAGATAATGAAACTGAGTCCCAAAGAAGTTAAGTGGCTTGCCCAAGGTCACTCGTAATTCCATGACTTTTCTCCATTGGCTCTTCAGAAAAACACATCCAACAAACAGATGACATAGTGTTTGGTCTCAGCATATAATTGTAAGGTAAAGTTATATTATCCCATAAAGTCATCATTCTTCCACAGGCTTCTTTAGTGCCTCAACATGCCACTTCTATGATCCAAGATTCCTGAAGGTTATACCTATAGAAAGCAAATTCTGGTAGGATCTGCCAAGGTAGAAGGGCTTTTTTCATGGTTTTGGTAATTGAATGTACCTGCTGTCTGACGATCAGCCTACTGAGATGCACAGAGGGGCACCATCAGTAGCTTGGCCACTAGATGGTGGATTATTTGATTATGGTGACACATTAGACAAACAAAAGAAAAGGTTTTTCTTTTTAGTACTGTGCAGCCCTCTTTACTTCCACAGTGACAGGTCAGGTGGTCAAAAAGGAAAATAGTCACAGCATTTTTTTAGAGTTTAAAATTTAGACTACCCCCACTTTTGTTTTGGCACTCTGAATGTGAGATCTCTGGCCAATGACCAGCAAGTTCATAGAGTAACTAAACCATATCCATGTAGATATTCTCTATTAGTGATATAAAAGACATAAAGAAATTGGAGATTACTGGAAGGCTGTCTCACAGGTTCGTGTTGTAGTGGTCAACAAGAGATTTGATAGAGTCCATTTCATTATACACCTAAAGGCAAAATGTCATTATTTAATGGAATATCTGGCTTGCTTTGCAATGCAAATGTCAGCAAGAGAATGGGTGCTAATAATGTAGGCAAGCAGACCAGCATGAACATAATTATAGTCTATGCATGAACATCTGTTGAAGATGATAAAAAAGAGAATTAAAAGAGGACAAAAGGCTTATAAATTAAGAAGCTGTAATGCAGTGACCTTACACTTTGAATAAGCACTGGTTTCAGAATTGAAAGCCTTAGGTTCAAATCTTTGTGACCTTTGGCAAAGTCACATGACTAGGAGTGACGTGACCATGTGATGGTATCTCCCTTCAGTTTCTCAAATGATGTTCCATAATGAAGTTCATTTTCTTAGCTGTGCAATTGAATGAAGAATGTGCAAAGGATATGACATCCTGTTTACTATTTGTTGAATATAAAACAAAATTATTTGGGAGAGCAAAATATAGCTTTAAAAGTTCTCTTCAATGAAGGTCTCTCATGTATATATTAAACTCCTACCAGATTCTCTAATATAACATCAAAGATATTTTTTTCATGATCCTCTGATTATCTTTGTCAAGAAAGACTTAAAACAAGATGGTATGGAAAATGCTCAGAGTCCAACGAAAAGGAAAATTCCTTCTAAATAATGAGGTCTTCTATAGATAAATATTGCCTGATTATATCAATCTTTAGAATATTACAATCTAGGTTTTTTTATTCCAAATCCATCAGTCTTGCTGTTATAACATACTGTCTCCTCACATGAAAGAACTCTAGCCAATGTGAAAACGTGTTTTTGTTGAATATTTGTTATAAAAAATAGTTTTTATCTGTGAGAAGAATGGGCAGGTAGTGATGGTGATAAAAAAAAAAGAAACAGAAAAGTGTGCCAAAAGAAACATTTAAAAACTATTCAGAAGATAGCAGAAGGAAGTCCCAAAGGGTATATAAGCAAGAAAGACTGTGTTAATACTATTGAGTTAAATTTAATTTGCTCCAAAAAAAGCAAGGTATATATAATAGATTCATAGTTTCATATATAAATTTTTTCTGTTCTTTGTTTATTAAAATGTTCACATTTCTTAAGTTCATAATAATTTTTAAAGGGAAATGAATTAGTTATGTATTAAGACAGTGAGATAAAAGATGAACAGTTCAAGTCCAGAAATGCTATAAAAAGACATAAATAAGATCTTCTGGCTCAGAGGAAGTTCTCAGTGGAGTATTTGAAAGAGGACATGAGCAAGAATAGCTTTTAATGTCCTTAGCCATTTTTGTGTCATGGACCCCATTGGCAATCTGATGAAGCCTATGGACCCCTTTTTAGAATAATATTTTTAAATACATAAAGTCAAATACATAGGATTTCAAATTTTAAAAGGGGGAAAAACAGTCAGCAAATTAGCTAACACTTCAGAAAAAAAAGACTGACATAATATGTGGTATTTTACACCACACTCCTAGATCATAAAGGGAGATCTGGAAGGGACCTTAGAAGCCTCTATTCCAACAACCTCATTTTATAGATGATGAAACAGATACTCAGGGGTTGTAACTGCCTCATGGTCACACAGTTGTTGTTGTTCAGTCATTCAGTCATATCTGACTCTTTGTGACCCGATGGACATGCCAGACCCTTTTATTCTCCACTATCTCTTGAAATCTGTCCAAGTTCACATTTATTGTTTCAATGACACTGCTTATCCATTTCATCCTCTACCATTCCCTTTTCCTTTTGCCTTCAATTTTTTCCAAACATCAGGGTCTTTTCCAATGATTTCTGTCTTCTTATTATGTGGTCAAAGTATTAAACTTTAGCTTCAGTATTTGACCTTCAAGTAAATAGATTTCTTTAAGTATTGACTGATTTGATTTCCTTGCTGTCCAAGGGACTCTCAAAAGTCTTCTCCAGCACCACAATTTGAAAGTGTCAATTCCGCAGCATTCAACTTTCCATATAGTCCAACTCTCACAGTTATACATTGCTACTAGAAAAAACATAACTTTGGCTATATGGACCTTAGTTGGCAAGGTGATATCTCTGCTTTTTAGTATGCTATACAGACTTGCTATACCTTTCCTTTCAAGGAGCAAGTGTCTTTTAATTTCATGGCTGCAGTCACATCTGCAGTCAGTCCAAAAATATAAAAACTAATACTGCTTCCATTTCTTCTCCCTTTATTTGCCAGGAAGTAATGGGACAAGTTGACAAGATGTTAGTTTTTTTGATATAAGCTTCAAGCCAGCTTTGACACTTTCCTCTCTCACCCTCATCAAGAAACTTCCTAATTCTTTTTCCCTTTCTGCCATCAGAGTAGTATTGTCTGCATATCTGAGATTGTTGATATTTCCCCAGATAACCTTAATTCTGGCTTTTAATTCATCCACTCCATAATTTAGCTTGAGGTACTTTGCATATAAGTTAAGTAAATAAAGTGACAATCTACAGCCTTGTCGTACTCCTTCCAATCTTAAACCACACAGATAGTAAATGGCAATGTCAGAAAACAAAACTGGATCATGTGACTTCAGTTTTAACACTCATTCTACTGTAGCATGGTCACTCCCACCAGTTCACATAGGTCTTCACATCCCTCTCTGTAGTTACCATATTAGACATGTTTTACAATACAGTAATATAGTTCATTATATTCCTTTGGCACAACTTTTTTAGGACTCCTTCATCAACAATAACAGTTGATGTCCTGAACTTTAGAGTTGTAGTAAACTTCTGAGATAATGTAGTTCAACCCTTGTCAGAAGTCTGAATCCACTCTAACATTTACAGGGTCCAAAAAAAATCAGAATAATTTCCCTCAGTTTTGTGAGCTATAAAATGAAGTAGCAGTGGATCCAAGGCTTGCTAAGGTCCATTCTAGCCTTAAATCTATGACTTTATTATTTCAAACAATCAGAAAACATTCTTTAAGCAACTATTATGTGTCAGGTACTGGGATTACAAAGACTTTGCTCTTGAGGAGCTTACATACTATCAGGGAAACATACATACACATATACACATATACATATCTATACATACACATGCATATATAGATACATATACACAATAAATAAAAATTAATGAGCAGAGACACTAGCAGCATCAGCAAAGGAGCCATATAGAAGATCATGCTTGACTTAAGCTTTGGAGGATATTAAGGAGTCTTAAAGCAGAGATGAGGATGGAGAATATACCAAGAATGTGTAATGACCAGAGATACAGTGCTAGAAGATGAAGAATTTGCATCAACAAGACCAGTTCAGGGCACTATGGAATGTGAGAAAGGGAGAAATATACTGCTTTAGTATCTTAAGTATTCACTAATATTCAATTTGATACCTTAAAACTTCCCTAAGACTTTTGGAACGTTCTAAATACATATGATTAGAAAAGAAGCAAAGGACATTAAAGTGCAATTATCAAAATATTAAAATAAAAACAATTTAGGGGACCAGAGGTTTAGAGGCCTTCTAATCATTAAGCAGATAATATAATAATATGGATTTGGAACTATTTGGATTGACAGATTCAAAAAGTTGTTCTTATTGGTTAAATGTTAATCTAGCAAGAGATAAACGAAGGTATTCTACTCCAATGGAGTATCCCAATGAGCCATTTACCATTTTGATCAATGACTTGGATAAAAGTGTATATGGCATCTATATCAGCTTTGCAGGTGACACAAAGCTAGGAGGGATAGCTAACAGAGTGAATGACAGAGTTAAGATCTAAAAGGACTGTGACAGGTTAGAGTTAGACTGAATGTAATAAGACAAAATTCAGTAAAATCTCTCTCTTGGACGTGGGAATTTCTTTGTCTTCTAGATGGCTAATGAACTCTTTTCCAACTCTCAAATTTTATGTTTCTGTGATATAAAATTATGGAAATAAAATATATATATATATATCACTAGGATGGTTGATTCAGGCAAATGGCCTACTATGCTCCCCTCCTTCAGATAAAAATTGTTCTTCATCTGTTGCTAGCACCTGCATTATACCTAGGAGAAACAGCATTCAGCATTCAGCATTCAGTCTTTAGGTACAATTTTAAAAGAAATTCTTGAGAAGGCTTAGAGTATGCTAGCAACGAAAATGGAAATCTTCACCCTTAAATTCTATTTTGTGCTTTAGATTGTCTTTTATGCTGTCAAAATCATCTAATGGATTTTATTTAATTTGCACTGTTATTTTTTTTAGAAAACAGGAAAAGAGAATTTAATATTTTACATTGCTAATTATTTATGTCGTTTATTATCTGTAAGCACCATGATACAAACCTTCACGTGTATTTTAAATTTCTCATAAATGTCTTTCAGTTTCCTCAAAGAGGAAGAGGTTTAAGGAGGAAATAAGTATATGACTTCACTCTTCATAATTAGCAACCCATAATGGGAGGGGGAAGCACATTAATCATGACGATTTGAGACAGATTATAGGAAGTTTCTGATTTAGATATGAGTTTTAGAAAATTAATTATTATATTTAAAGTTGATGAAATATTTAAGAACTGGTTGGCCATCTAAAACTCCAGGATATTTAAAAGGTACTTAGATGAAATTTTGTTTTCGTTGTTGCGGATACTTACTTTGCCAGTATAGATCACAAGGCCTTTTTCCTTCTGTTCCTGCATAACTGTCCATACTTAAACACACATATGATGTTTTTCCATTACCTTTTATCTTGGCCAGAATCTTTTATTCTTCATAGATTGTGTTATTTTGTAATTTGCAGGTGGTATGTTAATATATAATAGAGGTTTTTGCTGCTGTTTGCCATGTAAAAGTTGGGGATGTATAACTAGTCATCAATAAAAACCATGTAAACTATATGAAAAAAGAAGGCATTATCAATAAGAATGAAAATAGTAAACTATTCTAAGATTCTCCTCTCCTCCCTCTATGCCCCCTCCCTTTCCTTCTCCTCCTCCTCTTAGCAAAACTATACTACCAGAATACTCTAAAATATTTAAATGTCATAGTTTCTTCAGTCATTCCCTAATTGATGAGCACTCACTTGGTTTCCAGTTCTTTGCTACAAAAAAGTACCTTTATAAATATTTTTATACCTATAGGTCCTTTCCCTCTTTATCTTATCTCTTAAGAGTATAATACTGGTAATGATATTGCTAGCTCAAAGAATTACCATTGTTTAGTGACTTTTGGGTTAAAGTTCCAAATGGCTTTCCAGAACAGTTGGACAAATTTATAGTTCTACTAACAATATATTGGTATGCCTGTTCTCATATTCCCTCCAACAACTTTCATTTTCCATTTTTGTTCATAGTTTCTAATCTCATAGATGTTAGGTACAACTTCAGAGTTACTGAGAAATAACAAAAGGGATGGATTCAGAGAAAAACTGGTAAGCCTTGTATGAACTGATACAGAGTGAAGTGAGCAGAACCAGGAAAACAATTTATACTATGACCAAACCATTTTATGGAAAAACAACTTTGAATGATTTGAGGATCCCTTCACACTATGAAGCCTTGAAGCAACAATCCGTATGTCTAGTCCTGTGTTTCAGCATCAATTTAGAAAAAAAAAGTATTCTCTATTGAGTCATGAATATTTGATTTATACATAATATCCATCCAACAAATAGGCACTGAATGGAGTATAAAGAGTAAAAGCAATTTATTGATTTAGTCAGAAAGTCAGTGGTAGACACAAAATTGTAACTTTATGCCTATGAATATAAACTAAAGTAGAATATTAAATGGATGAATCAACTTTGTGGTCAAAATATGGCTAGAATTTATGTAATATTTTATTGTTTGCTAAGTGCTTTACAAATATGATTTCATTTGGTTCCCACAACAACTCTAGGAGATAGCTGCTATTATTACTGTCATTTTATAGATGACAAAACTGAGAAGTTAATGTCTTGTCCTGGGACATAGAGTTAGTGACCTCTTCTGTTTTCCATCAGCAGTTTTGCTTGGCTTCAATTCCTCCAAACACCATGCCAATCCCTGAATAAACTAATCACATGAAATCTCATCACCATGCTAATTGACTCAGGTTTTGATACTCCACAACTTCTCAACCTCAGCTGCTTCTCCCTTCTGGAATGCTGGAGAGTGGCATACTAAACTCCTTCCTAAGGAAGGGGTCAGAACATTCCATGGAACTCCATTTTCCATCAGCAGTTCTGTTTGACTTCACTAGATTACTCCCTGGTGGTTCTTTCTCTTTTTTGTAAGTTCTTAATAAATATTTATTGAATTGAATTGAGTGCCTGGGGTTGGGTTTGAATACCAGTCTTCCTGAATCCAGTGCTCTATCCATTGCACTACTATCCAGATTACCAATACAAAAATACAAAAGTGAAGTCTAGCTTTATCTGAAGGTCTTGTCTGTGAGTTCAAATAATAGTGAAATCACTATAAAACAAATAATCTGATTCACTGAATTTAGTCCATCTGAGAAATCTAAATGCACAAATTACTGAATTAAAAATTGTGGTTATTTCTCTACAAAAGGATAACCAGAAGTTTTTATTGCTGGGTTCAGTTTGTATTGTTGAATGTGGAAATGCATGCTAAGTTTATACAGTTGTATAAATGTACAATTCCTGAATCTCACTGACTTCCTGCTTGTTAAGCTTTCAAATTTTCATTCTCAGACTCAAGTAGTTAATTCCTCCCTCCCACCAACCCCCCAACCCCTTTGGCTAAATGATATAGATTGTAACTTAAACTTTCAACCTTTTTGTGCTGAAAGACTGCCTTGAAATGAGTATTGTGATGAAAAGAATGTACACTGATTGCTTTGCTAAAGCAATCAATAAGCATATACTGAATACCTGATACATAGCTAACATTGTATTATGTTCTACATTATAGAAGAGATGACTATAAGATGGATTTTTTTTCTTGTCCTTGAGTTTATGACAGTTTCAATACCTAATGAGCCTGGTTCATTATAAGTTTGATATTTCATTTGTTCCTAATATAATTTAATTAGTTAAATTTTGACAAGGCTGTAACAACAAAGGGTGTTATCCAAGAAATAAGAATGAAGAAAAAAATAAATTCATACACACATGTATTATGATACATCAGAGAAATGGTGCTTTCATTCATATATGTGTTGTATCAGTGTAAATTATTGTCAATTTATGTCTTCTTTTCTGTGATGCTCCTGTCCATGTTCTTCCATAAAGGATCTCTTCAATGTCCTAGGGACCTTCCTCTAGGTCTGGTTACATTTTGTGGGTTCCAATGAAACCATAAGGCTTTTCCATCATTGTTAGTCTTCATTCATACCCATAACTAATCCACTTTTTTCGCCAATCATAGTTTTACCATGATATCACTTATACCACATCTAGAGTATATTTATTTTTTGAAAATATGTTACTGTTTACTTGAGTCCACTATAAACTTTTCCCTTTGCCTTTGGGTCACTCACAACTTGAATTCCTCAAAGACTTAGGTATTATAAAACTTGAAACCACACAGCTTTGTCAGGAGAATGTCTGTATTTAAAAGGTGTGCCTTTGTGCTCAGAGGTAATGTGGGTTTCTTAAAGGTACTCAGTGATTTCACAAACATTACCCAGATAATTTTTTAAAAATTCTGGATCATTTCATTTGTTTGTTTTCTTTGCCTCCTAGATTGCCTCAGTGCAAGAACTGATCACCCAGTACTACTGGTGACAGGACTCTGGTCATGCCTGTGTTAGTCATTGGGCAACAGACTAAGTCCAAAGGAAATTGTTCATTACTACAGGATGATGACAAAATATGACAAAATATCCCAAGTGGTGTTTTTTTTTGCTTCCTTTGGGCATTCCAATAAAATAACTCATCCTAAAGCAGATTTAGAATTAGAGGATTTAGTTTCAAAACTGGTTTTTGTCACTTAATACTTGTCTGACCTTGCATAAATCATTTTACTTTTCTAGATGGCAGTTGTTTTCTTTTCTTCACCTGCAAAATAAAGGTGCTGGATTAAATGATAACTAAAGTACTTTTAGGAGCAGCTAGACAGAGCCCTGAACCTGGAGTCAGGAACACCTGAATTCAAATTTAATCATTAATGGCTCAATATTTAATCGGAAGGTTTCAGTGGAGTGCCTCAGGGATCTTTGTGTAGCTATGTAGTGTTTAATATTTTTGTTAATGGCTTCAGTAAAGGTACACATGGAATGCATATCAACTATATTGAGAGATCAAATCTGGGAGAGTTAGATAATGTACTACCCTCTCAGTGAAGAACACTTCATGGGGAAAAATTGATGACATTTATTCACCAAGAGCTACCTTTTCTCTCCTCCTCCTTATTTCATATCACTCAGATACTTCACCTGTCTCACATGAAGAAGTGTTCCTTCACCTTTACAAGGCAAACCCTGTAAATGCATCTTTGATCCCATTATGTCCTGTCTTCTCTAGTATACCATTATCATTCCTACTCTCTCACTAACCTTCAATCTCTCCTTATCTACTGGCTCCTTCCTGCTGCCTTCAAACAAGCGCATCTCCATCAATTACAAAAATAAAAATAAAAATGCTTAGTTGATCTAACCACCTCTGCTAGATATTTTCTCATATATCTCCCGTTTGAGGCTAACTGACTGGAGAAAGCTCTCTCTACTTCCTTTCCTCTCATTCTCTTCAAAACTCTGTGCAGTCTGGCTTCCAATCTCATAATTCAACTCAAACTTTTCTCTCTCAATTTATCAATGATTTCTAAATTGCCAAATCTATCAGCTTTTTCTTCAATATTTATTCTTTTTGATAGCAGCTTTTGATACTGCTGATTATCCTCTTCTCCTGGATTCTCTATTGTTTTCATAACACTGTTCTCCCCTGATTCTCCTTCTACCTGTCTTTGTATTCCCTTTTAGCTATTCCATTCTTCTATGGATTTTTATTCTTTAAAAACTCTTCAATGTGGTAGTGATACAAAATTCAATCCTATTCTCTCTTTCTACTTTTGATCTAAAAAGTCACAAATCATTTAAATTTGTTCATAACCTAAACATATACCCTATACATTTACCTTAGAAGACTAGAAACAAAAGGAAATGAATCTGGGAGATGCTTAAGCATTTATGCCTACATAGAGTTATCTATATTTTAGATTAGAAAAAATTATCATAAAATGTTATTGAAAGATTATAAAAAAGTTCTATGTATAATAAATAAGGAGGAATGAAGTGTGGGGAGGTTTGGTATAGTCCTAGGGAGCTAGAGAAGAAATTGGAACAAAATCCATGGCCTCCTGCCTCTCCAGCCATGTGGCCATAGGATTCTTACAGATCCTCTGGGGGCCAGGAATGCTTCATCTTATATAAAAGGCACACTCATCATCTAGGCAAGCCTTATAGAAGAGTCCAATGGCTTCCATCCATACATTTAGTTACTAGCATAGGGCTAGGACAGGAGGACCTATAGTGCCCATGGGACTCCTTAGGAAGTCAAGGGAATGGAGGGGAATGCTGCCACAGAGGGAGCATTGAAAAAGGTCAGACTGGTGGAAGCTGTGGCACACACACTGCAGTTAGGTTGCTGTATGAGGTCTTGGTTGCTTCAGCCCCCAATGCAAATGAGTTCCCTAACAAAAGGGTGCTGCTTAGGTCCTTGGAGGTTAGGAAGTGCAGAATCAATGTGGGCATCCTACTTTATGAAGGGAAATAAAGAGCAATGAGATAGCCAATTGAATTTGGAATAAGTTTGAGAGTTGGCAGGAATTTTAGATAAACCAATGAAAGGGCTTTGCTTTTATTAACTATATAAGATTGGTTTTCAACTAATGATATAAATAAACTCATACACAAGCAGCTGGGGTACTCAGTTTTAGGAAATAATTTGAATCTTGGCCATATGAACACAGAAATCTATTCTCATTTATATTCCTCAATCATTTTATGAGCTAATGTTTGATCAAAAGGAGACAGTGTGGATGGGAGAGAAATAATAATGGACTTAGAATGGGGAACTCTGGATTCAAGTCCAGATTCTTCCGTGTACTAGCTAGGTGATAAGTCATTGGGTAAATTATCAATAGGCTGATCTCTCAGTCTCAGTTTCCACATGTATAAAATGTGGCTAGTGTGAGGCAGCTAGCTAGTACAAGGGATAGAGTGCTGGACCAGGAACTGGGAAGAACTGAGTTCAAACCAACTTACTAGCTGTGTGTTCCTGGGCAAATAACTTAATGTCTGTTTGCCTCAATATCCTGGTCTGTAAAATGGAGACATTAATAGAATCTATTTCCCTGGGTTATTGTAAGGATCAAATGAGATAATTATAAAGCATTTAGCACAGTATCTGGCATATAGTAAGCACTACATAAATGTTAGCTATCATTATTATTAACATTAATGATACATGGTCTGTCTTACAAGATGGTAAGAAAAATACTTTGTAAACTATAAATCTGTCAGCATTGATATAAAAAGCAATTCAAGCCCCTCATTTAATCCTTTGTTGGCAATCAGCAACAGCATCTAATATAATGAGGAAAGATTTTGAAAAAAATAGGAGCAAATGGTAAGGAGAAAAGGAGGCAAAATAAGACAAAATGAATGCAAAAATATTTTAGGAGGCAATACCAATTGTTTTTAATAAAACAAAGAACAAAATATTTAATGTCCATAATTACTCATCCTTGGACAGTATACTGAAAAAGCTCCATGACAGTGGCAAATATTTTTGGTGAAGCTACATCTATCTATCTGCCTTATGTTTTGCTTGGATATTAACAATCAGAGTTTTGCTGGACAATCTGTTATTTTATCTTTCAATGAATCTTATATGATTTCAACATACGCATTGGAGATTTTTTTGAAGGAGAGCATCAAATAAATTGCTTTTTTAATCAACAGACAATCCATATAGCGATGCTATAGTAATATAAAGCACAGAATATCAGAGTCTCCAAAGAATTAAAATTATAGGCCATTCAAAAGCTAATGGAGAGATGCAAGGTGGGAATCAGTATGCTACAGAATATCACTAATGAAGAATTGTGCAGGAAAATCCATATAGTATCAAAGTTTTTATGATCATAATAGAAGAGAGGCTTGCCATGTAGCAAGATCAACAGATAAGTAATGGACAGCTGTTGTAGTACATTGGTACCCATGTAAGATCATAACCTAGAAGAAAAACCTCATCATGTTGATTGGACCTTCTGTGGAGTATTTAAGGGAAGACATGGATGACAGTCATAGAGTATAACAAGGCTTGGATGAGTTGTGATCTGCTTCCCCAAAAGACTTAGTCACATAAAAGGGAGCACAGATCAACTGAAGTTTTCATTTAATGGTCAAATTACTCATCTTTGGTTTTGAAAGTTCTAATAAAAACAACACCAACAAAAGCCTCAGTTTGACCATTTCTCCTCTTTCTCTGTGTTTTTTATAAGCTTTGGACAAAAAAAGCAATATAAAATCAGACTATTGTTGACTAATTAAGTTCTAATTAGTAGAATCTAAAATGGAATATATAGAGCTACATCAGAGCCTATCTCCTGAATGGTATTTGTAATAATTCACTAAAATCTTATGAAACATCTGCCATGCTGTGTCCCATTAGAAATGGTTTCTCTTCAGTTTCCCTGTGGGTTAATGTAACCTGGCTTTGTGTAGAATGACATGATAATAAGCTGATTCCTGTTCTAATATACATACACAATATAAATATACTACTTACCTCTTAAAAGGAAATGGGATCTCATCTTAATCATCCCACTTAAATCTATGAAAATTAATCAAACAAAACACCTCCAAAGTTGTTACCTCAATTGTTGATATTTCAGGTGAAAATTGTTTAGTTGTATGTTGGGTGATGAGGAAAGGAGAGAAGAGGCTGAATTAATTGCTTTAATTGACCATTTTACTAAGCATGTGAGTCTGTGGCCCCCATTAGGGATGTTTTCCATTCCTTCAGGATTAGAGGTTAATGTTTATGAACATCTATAGCACAACAGCTATTCATTAACTTATAATCAATTTGTGGGAGGGAAAAGGAGACAATAAGTACTTTAAATCGCACAAGGAGCCATAGATTTCCCTACGGAAAAGACAAAGGTACATAGAGTGAAAGCTGATTGAGATGGTTTCTAGCACAAGACAGATACAAACTAAACAAATGTTATTATGGAAAAAAATGTCAATTAAGGTTCTCTTAATTAGCCTGTCATTTTGTATTTATCATCATAATGTTTGTTTTACAATGCTTTATTAAATCTGGCTTTATGACAAACAGTATGCTGGCAATGCATCCTGCTGTGTAACATATGGTCTTACACCTAATGAATATTAATGTTGTGATGCACAAATGGTCTTTAGGGACAGTGCTGATGGCTGGGAAATGCCTGCAGATGGCATTATTATTCAGAAAGGTTAACTTCCATGATTCTCTTCAAGTTATCATCATAGTGGCCTGCAGTCCTGCCTCTAAAATTGCAAATGCTAGTTCTAAGTTTGAAAAGGATACACCTTTATGCCTTTTGATATTTTTATCCTACCTTCAAAACCTGAAACCATGTTCTATGTTCCCCAAGAAAAGAATTTCTATCCCAAGAATTCTTCTTCAATGCCTGCTTTCTACCCAGGTGAATCCATTGTTCTAAGCAATCCTCTGGTGAACTCATCTGCAAACTTGGCAAGGTATTTCCATCTGAAGTTGATGTTGTATGTGCCTCATATTTTTCTTATGTTGCTGTGAAATGACTCAAGTTGACTTCTTCCTAAAACCAGGGGCCTGCATGACTGACTGTCTGGAATTGATGATGAGATGTAAATTAACCTCACTGAAGCCTATCTGTTCCCCTTGCTTCTATCCTGTCCTCAAACCACTTTTTTTACCATGAAAAAAGAACTGAATTTTGGGTTGAAGAATTTGGGTTTGAATCCCACCTTTGCCATTTATGATTTGTGTGACCTTGAACAAATTACCTAACATTTGTGGACCACATTTTTCTCCTCTGTAAAATGGGGCTGAACTTAGGTGGCCAATGAAACATTTTTTTCTTCTAAATCTAACATCTTATTATTTATCCCCTTATAGAATTTATTTCCAATCTGGGTTTTGAGTCAAGACTAAAAAACATGGAAAAATAGCAAAAAAATGGGATATTGCTAATTTTCTTGGTGCTGACTACACATAATTCTGGAGGAAGAAGAAATCAAGAAGGGCACAATTAGTGAAAGAATGCTTCTTTTTTTAAGTTACTCTTGAAACATTTTCTCATCAGTAAGATTTTAGTCCACATAGTTTCGTGTTGTTTTTATTCAACAAATAGACAAGCAATTAAATGGACAGATTTCTACTTAAAACAAAATGTATTCTTAGAAAATTTTCACTCTATGTAGATAGATTTAGGAACAAAAATCAAGGTAGAACCTGAAATTCTCTAGTACAATGGGAATCTTTACCTGGAAAAAATTCTCCAAAAGTAATAGTTGGAAAGGAAGCCATCCAAAATGGCCAGTGTTCATTTTGGGTAATAACAAAAACTATTAGAAATTGTTGTTCCAGGAAAATATAAAGTATGAAAAATTAGATTAAACATATTGGGGAATTGAAAATAATTATTGAGAATTCTTCTATTTGAAGTTAACATCCCCTTCAAAAAAGTGGGGGAAGGGGGAAAATGATTTCAAAAAAACTCAGAATTTGAAAACAAAAGTGAAATAAAGTTACAATAGAGTTGGGAAAAGTTTCAAAAATTCAGTTAGGGTATAGTCCCAGAAAGTAAGTTAAAACAGAGGTGTCACATAATAGTGTATTTTCCCCAGTACACCAGTGTTTATAATCTAATACTTTAGTCTAGGAAAAGGAAACAAAAGTCAAGTCAATGAGATGGAGCATGAAATAAATAGATTAGTTCAATCCCATTCCTTCAGTTCTTTTGGCTCCTTCTCCACGGAAATATGCAGTGCATATATCCTGCCTCTTGATTTCATGATGTACATTGCCATAATGGAAGATGACTTACTGAAAAGGAATGATATGCTACGCAAATAACTCAGGCTTCAGACCTCAGATATGGTAGAATGATCCTGGACTTATAGTCAGCAAACCTGATTACAGTCCAGGTTCTGCCACTGACTCTAAGAGGGTAGAAGGATAGGGGAAACTGCTAAAGTACTACTAAAGAAGGAAGAACATTTTTTGAAATCAGGGCGGTCTTTCAGTCACTCAGGTCTTTGAGGCATAAGACAGAATGAAACAATTGTACACTGGTACTATGGAGGATTATGTCTATTTTTACAACTTTTTCCTTCTATCTTTTAAGAAATATTTGCATTAGGGTCATATAATATTCATTATGCTATATTTCAAAGTTGTGCCTTAGAATAATTGTATTTGAAATAATCAAGGATTAAAGATTTGAACTCTTTTAAGTCATGTATAACTTAAGATAGATCTATAAGATAAAACTTATTAATTACCTAAGGCTCAAAGTGGTTAAGTGACATGCCAGTGGTCCCAAATTTATTAAGTATCAGAGGTGGGATTTGAACCCATCTCTTAGTCCAGATCCAATGTTCTATCTTGTATCTACTATACCATGCACCTTATATTTATTGACTTCTAAATTCAAACAAATATGATTGTACTTTAAGACATGTTATATTCTGAGGTTAAAATAGTTTTTCCTATTTCAAGCAACATACGTCTACCTTGGAAAAAGAAGCCTGAGCAATATGAAGCAGTCAAAATTCATTTACATTTTTTCTATTGTTTATTCTACCCAAATTAAGATATGGTTGTCAAAAAATTATTGGGCAACATCAGTGTTTTACTCTGCTAGATAGAAATACTGAGAGAATTGGAGAATGGTGACATTGCTTCATTTTTTTTAAGTAGACAGAGGTGTTCTACATTCAACTCTGACTAGGTAAGTGCTGAGATAAAGGCACACATAACACAGATTGAGCAATAAAACCCATATGTATATACACATACATTACATGCATATGTATGTATGTATGTATCTATCTATCATCTATCTATCTAATCTTCCTGTTACGTTATTACAAATAGCATAATGTTATAATACATAATTCTTTGGATAATATTGGAATGTTTCTTACTAATAATAATGATGACATTAACTTTCATTTAGATCACTTTAAGGTTTATAAAGGGCTTTATATATATTATCTTATTTGTTCCTCTGATTAGGAGGCAATATTGACAATATAGGTATCTGTATATGCATATGTGTATGTATGCATGTAAGTATATACACATATATATATATTATAATGTATACACATGTATACCTTAGGTATATCACTGTGGAAGTTATAAAGCCATTATATTGCTGAAAATAAAAAAAAATGACTATTGGTAACATAAAGGATTTGAGTAGTAAAGAAGTCTGATAAATTAGGCAGGTAGGTTATTTGTTTTTGTTTTGTTTTGTTTTGCAAATACAAAACCCAGAATACTCTCATATTAATTTATCCATTTCCAGGCAAATTTAATTACCAAAGAGAAGAATCCAGGAATGCATCAAGCAAGCAAACAAGAGGAGCTTAGTGGATAGAAAGCCCTCAGTCACTTTGTTTGCACAGCTGCCAGAATAGACAGATGTAGTAGGGTTAATCTCTTTCAAGCTGAGGCTCCCTATACTCTTTTTAAGCAGTTCCTTATTTTCCCAATGAGATATTGTTTTCCTCAAAGAGGGAGTCAACTTTACAACCTAAGAAAGAGTAGATTCCCTGAAGAGTGTCCCTCAGGGTTATGGCTAGAGGCAGACATTTGTCTATGTCTCCAAGTTGCCTAAACTTTTCAAGATTTTTTAAATACTTATTTTACATTCCAAAATAATCAAATCAAATTATATAGAAAAGGAAATGGTATAGTTGTTTTCTCTGAAATGAGTCCTTGAGTGTTTTGATGTAGTTGTGATCTCATTGATATGAGTACTCTCCATTGGTATAGATTGCAGTCCATCCATCTTTTCTCATCCCACGTAGTTCTTTTACATATCATCCAACAAATTATCCACAGAAGGTCCATTCAGAGTACTGAGAATCTTGGTCCAGTGTGCTGGACACTGGCCTGCTGGTTGTTCTGAGAGCAAGACCCTATCTCTCAGTTTCAGGCATTTTCTCCGGTGGTTCCCCATTTCTGGATTGCTCTCTCCCTCCTCAACTCTATGTACTGACTTCCCTGACTTCTTTTAAGTCCCAACTAAAGTCATATCTTTTAGAAGTAGCTTTTTCTAACATCTCTTAATTCTAGAACTTTCCCTCTGTTAATTGTTCGCAATTTATCCTGTGTATAGCTTGCTTTGTATATGTATGTTTGCACATTGTCTGCCCCATTTGATTGTAAAATCCACAAAGGCAGGGGCTGTCTTTGTCTCTTTTTATATTCCCAGAGCTTAGCAGAGTTCCTGAGCATAGTAGATACTTAATAAATATTGATTGATTGATCGATTTCAGACCTCTTGACCCTCTTGACCAATGACACATGTAAGCTATCTATCCACTGCCCTTCTCTATCACCACAAAGCCAATTCTCCCTCCCCTTTTATTTTTCCTGTTATGCATCTCTCTAGTGATATCCTTTGTACCGCTTCTGTGCAATTCTTTATAAATAATACATTGCACTTTTCCACTAACCTTTGGATAAATGTGAGTGAACACTTTCTAGTACTTATGCACAAATGATTTTTTTGTATGTTGAGTTGTAATTAGGCAAAGTTGTATCTAAATATTATTATCTAGTCAACCTGCATGTTATTTCTCCACTCTTAATTTGTTTCTTTTTTTAGTCATTGATATAATATTTTAAATGAATTTTAATATAACTATAAAGTTATATTAAGGAGAATCATAGAATTTTTGAAACAAATGCTAAAATATTATAATTTGTTTTTCTCTCATTTTTAAAAAAATTCTACAGTAAGGATTCACAATACAACTATTTATGATTTTGAGTTTATCAGAGGACTTCTCTTATACCATGCCTACATTTAAGCTTTGATATATCATTTTTTTTTTGTTGTGGGTACTCTCTCCAGCAAAGTAAAACTCAATCCAATTAATAGATGATTTTTCATGAGTTTCTGTGGTAAACTAAAAAGCAAAACGTACAAAACAAAAAACAAAACCAACCAAACAAAAACAACAACACCTCAAAACCTAGTTATCAGCCTTCCAGTAAGGAGCCCTGCCAAACTTAGCTAGGTTAGTTCTAAGACTATAATAATACCCTCTATTATCAGGCCCATACCCAGCTTATTAAGAGCTGACAATTTCCACTCTTCCAGGCACAGCTTTTGTGAGCTCAGCATAATCACAATTGCAAGCACTTATGTAGAATTTTAAGGTACATCAGGTATTTCGCGTATGTTTTCTTATTAAATGTCCACAACATCCTGTGAGGTTGGTGCTGTCATTCCCATTTTAGATATGAGGAAACTGAGGCTGAAAGAGGTTAAATGGTTAGTTCGAGATCACACAGCTAGGAAGTGTCTGATGCAAGAGTCACACTTAGCTCTTCCTGACTCCAAGTCCACAACTTTATGCACTATGATATTTATCTTCCTTTCATCTCTTCCTCCTCCATGTTATAAACTGTCAGGGGAGGATTTTAGTGGAAGATCTGTATTCATATTATATAAATTTTTCCAAACTTTGTTACGCAGTCTATAAAATTCTTTCTATCACTTTGCACATAGAAAACTAGAAACCACCACTACCTTCTACATAGACATAAGATCAAGTAATGTATAGTGCTTTAAGGTTTGCGAAAGGGCAGCTAAGTGACACAGTGGATTGATTGAGGCCTGGGCCTGGAGTCAGGAAGACATCTTCCTGAGTTTAAATCTAGCTTCAGACACTAATTAGGTGTGTGACCCTAAGTAAGCCCCTTAAACCTATTTGCTTATTTCCTTCTCTGTAAAATGGTCTGGAGAAGGAAATGGCAAACCTTTCTAGTATCTTTGATGAAACAAACAAGCACACACACACATACACACACCACCAAAAACCCGAATAGGGTCACAAAGAATCAGAGAGGTCTGAAACAACTAAACATCAACACAAAAAGGTTTGTGAACATTTCAGAAATAACATTTCATTTCATCCTAACAGTAGGATATATGTGCTAATAATTAACACTAAGAAACAATAGAAGTAATGTCTATCTTCTGCATAGACCTATTACTTTATTTTGTTTTCTTTAAAAGATGCAGGTGGATATCTCATATGTTGACATTCTGGTGACAAGGACTTTTTTCAGGAAGTTTCCCTTTAGTGGGGAGCAAACAAATATTTAGAGACAAAGGAAAAGAACTTCACTTTGTGTAGTAGCTTCCTCTGCATAGATCACATTTTATCTTATATCACATTTGGGTGTCATTCCCAGGGTGTGCTGGAACACACTGATTCTTGGGAACCTATTTGTAAAATTTTCAATATGAGCATTTATACCTTGGAAATTGACAAATATTACAAATGAGAGTTTGAATTATTGTTTTGTTGACTGTCTAGTTTTAAGAAGGTGATGGAGAAAATGTTATTAAAACAATTGAAACTTAAAGTATATAGTGCATATTTTTTTTCAGAGAGTTGATTGTTAACATCTACCAGCATATTATTGCTTATTAGATTATAAAACTTCATGAGAGTAGGAACTGCCTTATTTTATCTTTTTATTCCTAAAATCTAGTACAATATCTTGTACATAATAGTTATTTGATAAAATATTGGTTGAAGTTAACTGAATGGTGAAAAAAATTACATCTTAAGATTCTGTCACCTACAGACACACTGATGTTGCAAATGATTTGTTTTCTGTGCTAAAGACATGTGTTGTGGTTTATTACGTTATCCTTAGTGTTCTAAAAACAGAGAAACTTTGGCTCACTTAATTTATGAAAATAACAGCAGAAATTTTAAACAATAATGTTGATATGGGGCTGGCTAAAGTGCAATTAAATGTCAGAGGCAATTGTAATTACTAATAGAAAAATCTTTCTTGACATCTTTCCCTACAGGATAAATATTTTAATAGCATCACAGCTGTGAACCAAAAGATTCAACATATGAAAGCCTTTATTTGCTCTGTTCCTTGTCCTCTCTATTGCTACCTGTGGGAGAACTTCACAAATCATGTTCCAACCTTATTTTTGCTAATTCTTTAGAATGAATCCTTGTGCAAAGATCTGCTTGGACAAGATTTGTGAAATTGGTAAAGGCACTAAAGCCATATCTATTCACATAGGAATTGTGAAAATGGAGCTATGAAATATGGATTTCTTTTTTTTTTACTCAGTCATACTATACTATTCAGCTACATTCTCCATCTGCCTATCTGACCACTCAATCTTTCTCCCTTTACCATCTTACTTTCTTCTTCCAAATACATAGATATGGGTGTTGCCCAAGTCCCAGATCTTGGTTCACATCATTTTGTACTTGCTCCCTCAAAGACTTTTCTCATTTATATGGCTTCAACTGTCACTTGTATACAAAAAAGACAAAATCTACATCTCTCATGATCCCTCTTTAAAGCTAAAGTCATGCATCAAAGCTTACTGGATATTTTTATTCAAATATCTTACTGGCCCTCTAATACAACCTTTCTAAAAGCAAACACCAATTGTTTTTCCAGATGTTCTGTATACAGAATAGGCTCTCAATTAATATCCGTTAGATAAAGAATATCCTTTATAAGAACTGCTAGATTGGATGAGGCTAACTTCTAGTGAAAAATGACAGTGTAAAAAGTGGTAGAGAAATCCAGTTTTCTCCAATAAACTCCAGAAATATCAGGGAAAAAATCTAAGAATGACCAATGTTAAATACAACTGATAAAAACAGAAGCAATCTCCTTCAGGTTTATACACAAAAGTAGAAGTAGGGAGGAATACAATATCAGCTAAAGCTCAAGTAAATATAGAAACCAGTTGGGGTGGGAAGAAGAATCATGAAAGGAAAGCCAGTTTTAGCTCCCTGCCAAATGTACACGAAGCCAGATAGTGCACTGAATAGGGGTGGGTCATAAGTCAGCACAAGCTTTATTAATAAGCAACCTGCAGCCAGATCCTGGCTCTGTACTGTGAGAACAGAAGCAGAGAAAATAAGCAGTCTTAATATTGGACAACTGGGAAGTTGGGTCACAGATATGTATTCCTTGAAGCACTAGGAACCATTGTAGGGGCTATTTCAGTGCCTGGGTGCCCATGTCAGAAGTAGGGTAGTCATGATGTACACATGGAAGTTTTAGACTAGCAAAATTTCTAATATTCTATTTTAAGGGCAACAGAAAGGGACAGAAACAATTCCTAATAAAGGATCATGCAAAGAGATGACAGAGAATGACTAAGGGCAGAACTGTCAGTGGAACATCAGAAGACAATAACAGAAGAAAGAAACTGAGGCAAAAAGTGGGACCAAATACCTTCCATCCCATCCGGATCAGTATCAGCAGTGACTACAAACTACAAATGGGAAAGGACCAAACAGAATCTACCCAATCTATTGAAAGGTGTCAGAGAAGATAAACTTCAGCAAAAAAATCTTAATCAAAGAGCTAAAATAAATTTAACAAGTGATTAAAAAGTGAAATTATAAATTTGATGACATTTCAGGAGGAAAAAGTGAAAGGAAAATAGCTTAGAGGAGAAAGTATAAAACTTTACCTAAGTAGTAGATTCCCTAAAAAATAGAATGGAGCAAATAGAACTCAATGACTCCATGAAACAACAGGAAATATTAGGACAAAGTAAAAAAAAATAATAGAAGAAAATATGATATAGGCACTATAAAGGAAAAAAAAAACAGCTGACCTGGAAAACAGTTCAAAAAGACATAGGGCGGGGAGGGACAGCAGCTACAGATTGGGCCCTACTGGAGATGGCCTTGGGTCCTGGGGCAATCCAGAAAGCCTGGAAGCATCACCTAGGTTTGGCACATCTTGCTTACCAATACCACCACCAACAACAACCCCCTCTCCCCTCAGCAGCCGTGGGGAGAGAGGGAAGGGGGGTAAGTTGAGGTAAAAAGTCAGCTAGTCTATGAACTTGGACTTGCTTGTCAGATTTGTGTCTTCTAGAGGACAGGCCATTCACCTACAGGTGGTAGCAAACAGTGGTACCAGCCTATGTCCACCCATAATCCCCTGCATACAGCCTGTGCTTGGGTTCTAGTCAACCTCCTCTCTAGGACTCCCTTGAGGCAGGGATACCTCTAGTTTCAGAAGCTGAGACCTTTGCCCTTACCCCAAAAGAATTTTGGCCCCATTTATTTGAGGGGGGAAAGATGGACCCCAAAAAGGCCCTAGACTTTCCCAAGGTCTCTGGCTTTGGCCTGGGGCACTCAGCCCTTCTCAATTGATCCTTTGAACTGCCCTTTCATTGTGGCTCTCATTGGCCCTGCCCTAGACCACCACTACTTAATCACACCCAGACCCCTTCTCTATTACCTCTAACCCATCCCACCTCTTCTCTAGAACCTCCCAGTCACCCCACTCTTTGACCACTGTATATGTGTCCACCTTGCCCACATTAAATTGCTAAGACTCCTTAAGAGTCAAGCCTGTTCCTATTGGTAAAACAATAAACCTGGTCTCTGAAAAAAAATTATTGTAAAGTCCCTGAAAATCATAACCGAACCAAAAACCTAGATATCAATTTTAAAGAAATTATAAAAGAAAATTACCAAGAAATATTACAACCAAAAACCAAAGCAAAAACCAAATTTGCTAATCATAACCTGAAAGAAACTGTAAACTGAAAACAACCAAGAATATCACAGACAAAATCATCAATTTCCAAATCAAAGAATAAGTTCTACAAGCATACAAAAAGAGTGTAAGTAACAAGTTAGGGTTACAAAAGACTTAGCAGAAACTATACTAAAGGAGAGAAAACCCTGGAATAAAATATTTCAAAAACCAAAATGAAAAAGGCTTAAAACCAAGAATAACTTTTTGTTAAAAAGAATTATAATTTGTGTGACACCCAGAAGACACCCAAACATTCCTATTAAAAAGATGATGTCTTTGTATAATCTTTGAAATACAAACACATGAATGGGATGAACTCACAGAGGGTAGTAGGATGAGTTAAAAAGTAGAATCCAACAACATATTGTATATAAGAAACACATTCAAACATTCACGCAGAATCAAAATGAGACCTTCAAAGATTAAGTTTCAGGTAAATTACAAAAAATGTTTTTGCAAATCATGATTTCAGACAAACAACAGTAAAAATAATATACTTTAATGAGATAAACAGTGAAACTACATTAGGATTAAATGAACTATAAATATGAAATATGAATAACTGGTATACACTTATGTTTTATATGTGATAGGATCTAAGTTTTTTGGAAAAAAGTTAATAAAATCTTAGGAAAGTACAGTCAGCTTAACTCTAATTGCTAAGAACCTCAGTGTGCCCCTTTCAGACCAAGACAAAAATCACACACACACACACACACACACACACAAACACACACATGAAAGAAATTAAGGACTTGAGAAAAACAGAAATGATAGATTTCTATACATAAGGAGAACATAATAGTCTTTTTATTATGTGTATGTTAAAGTTAAAGTTAAAGTTAACAGCTGATATTATTTGTAATGGGGAAATACCATAGAGTTTTAAAAAAAACAAGAGTGAGTGGGTAAAGCAACAATATCCATTATACCTATTTTTGATAAATATTCTAGAAATGTTGGCTATTATAATATGACAAGAAAAATAATAAGCATAGGCAAAGAGAAAAACAAAATTTCATGTTTTGCCTATGTCATAATTAGACAACTCTACCAAATCAACAAAATATCAAGAGAAAAAAATTAATAAGTCTAATAAAGTAGAATACAAAATAAACCCAGTAAAATCATCATCCTGTTTTATATTATAAATGAAAACCAATAGGAAGAAATAAAATAGAAATTTCATTAAAAGTAACTAAATCATATATAAAATATCTGGGATTCTAGCTACCAAGAAACATATAGGCATTATTTGTTTGCAAAATTTCTTCAGAGAAATAAAGACCAAAGTGATTAAAAATATTTATGGATCATGATTAAGCTATGCTAACAGAATACAAATACCAACACTACCTAAATCTAAGTTACTTTCTGGCACTGTAAAAAACAATAATAATAATAAAATTCATCTAAAGGAACAAGTCCACAAATCTTAAGGAAAATAATAGGAAAAATAGGAAGGAAATAAAGACTAGCAGTAATAGGTCTGAAAGAACACTTCAAAGTATTAATCACTAAATTTGTTTAATATGGATTTATATGTAGATTGATCAGGGAATAGATCAGGTATACAAGTAGTAGAAAGATTGAACATAGAAGGATGGTGATCAATAGACTCATAGAATCCAACTACTGAATAAGAACTTACTTTCTAATTAACTTTCTGGAAAAGCTGAAGAGCAGTCTGGCATAAGTAAAGTTTTACACTAACATCTCACATCACGTGTCATGAAAGCTCCAATTGGACACAGTCCCTAAATTTTTAAAAGGCCACAAGATTTTCAAAAATGAAGGAGAAGGGAAGGAGATACTTTTTGTAGCTAAGAAAAGAGAAAGAATTATTTGCTAAACCAATGTTAAAGAGGATCCCAGGAAATAAAAATAAAAGGTAAATTGATTACACAAAATTGAATACTTTTTAGACAAAATACATAATTACAGTTTGAATTAGAAGGGAAACAACTAACTGGAAAAAATGTGGGCAATTTTTTTCTGAAAAAGAACTGATAGCTAAGACACACAGGGAAGTGATACAAATATTTAATAACAAACACTATTGTCTCTGGCTCAATACATAAATTGTCAAAGAATATGAACAGGTAGTTCTCAAAGGAAGAGATACTACATATCAGCAATGACATGAAAATTATGCCAAAAACCACTAATAATAAAATTAGTGGATAGTGAAACAACTATGATGTTCTTTCTCACACCCATCAATTTAGCAAAAATGACCAAAAAAGACAAATACCAATTATTGGAAAGTCTGTCAGAGATAAAGCACACTAATACATGTTTCATTTAGCTGTGAATTGCTTCAGTCATTCTTGACAGAAATTTTCCCAAAGTCACTAAACTGTGCAAACTCTTTGACACAGGATATCACTACTTAAATTATAACTCAGGAAGATACAAGACACAGAGAGAGAACCCAAATGTACAAAAATATTTATAGCAACCCTGTAACAAATAACTAGAAACAAAATGAGTATTCATTAACTGGTGAACAGATGAACAAATTATGGTTTATTAATGTAAAAGAACATTATTGTGCTGTCAGAAAGAAGAAAAGGAACAAATTCAGAGAAAACTGGGAGGTCTTGTATGAGCTGTTGAAAAGTGTAATGAACAGAATCAAAAGAAGAATTTTTACAATGATATGTTATTGTAAAGGAAAATAACTAACACAACATTTACAATCAATGCTATGACTGATCACAACTCCGCAAGGCTAATGATGAATCATGCTTCCTGTCTCTTGGTAGAGATAATATACTAGAATACAGAATGAGACATATATTTTCAAACATGTATAATGTGTGGATTTGTTTGGTGTGACAATGCTATCCATTATAATAAAAAACTTTTTTCTCTTATTTTGGTCAGGTAGAATTATAGGCAAGAATGATATTCATTATCAATATTCATTATATTATTATAATATATTATATATATTATAATAATGATATTCATCAACAATAATGATATTTAAAAATAAATAAAAGAGGATGCATAAATCATGCCACAGATAAATAGAAGAAGGCATATATTTAGTATTCAAAAGAGGACACAGAAAAGCAAGGCAGTGTTGGTAGTACTATGTTAAATTTGGAATATACCCCCCCCCCCAAATGTTATACATACTGGAAACTCATAGCTTTCTTCAGACTTTGCTTTTTCTATTCTTTCTATAGAGAGATTACCTTTGTTTGTCAAATTCACAATAATAAAAATTGAAAGTTAAAAAAATAAGTATTCCTAGATTATAGAATACTTAAAACCAGAAACTATGATGTTCTCCATTTTTGTATCTTCACTATCTAGCACAGTGCTTTGAACATAGTCTTCACTTTTTAAAATTGTGCTGGATAAATACAAATATAAATTTTAAGTGTAATCAGGAACACTGAGTTTCTACTTCCTTATTTCTCTTTGAGTCTGTTGTGAGATCTTGAATAATAATAATACATACATACATTTTAAATACCTCAAGGACATAAAACATCTCACTAAAATGCTGCATTTTCAAAATTTCCTATTCTTTTCTCTATCAACTTGCCATTCAACCACTGTAATAGTACATAATTTCCTTTCTCTCCAGAAAATTTCACCTTTTCTCTCAGGCATTCCACAATTTACAACATGATATTTGCCCTGACATCCTCCCTGAAACTACTAGTATGACAACTACTATAGCTGCCATATTTTAGCTCTGTATGTGAAACATAAATCAGTTTGTGACCTGCCCTAGGAGAAAAGACATTATATGTGCCAATATTTACAATAAATATATTGAAATTCCACATCATTTAAAGCAATTGGAAAATCAATGAATCAAATAAATAAATTTTATCAGCATTAAATATTATCAGCTACACTATGATTAAAACATATTTTATAAATATAATTTCCTTTCTAGTATTGCATACAGGTACCACAAACATAAAAATTACAAAGAATATTTTCAAAAAGGCAAAAAAATGGCAAATCAATATAATTCATTCATTTGTTCAGAAATATTTGGATATCTTAACATCTGTTTTAGGGTTTCTTTCTTTTTTTGGAGGTTGATTGGGAAGGTTGAATTATTTGAAACTATTTCATTGCCCCACTTAAAAATATGTTTGTAAAGGACATATTTTAATTCCAACATCATGAATTCTACTAAAATTTTAAAAGAGCCTAAAAACTGTGATCTAGAAAAAATATTTCCTGGTAATGTTTATGTTAAGCATAGATTATCATTATTAAATGTAGAAATATAAATTATGGAAAACAATCACCATGATATATTGTGTAAAAGATGCTGGAAATCACCACAAGCAGAAAAGACTTGGTCTCCTTTCCAACTTGAAAGATATGGCAACCAAGGCCAATGCCATTTCAGAACATGAAACAATTTACAAAATCTTAAGGAGAACTAATACGATAGATGAACCTAAGGAGAAGTAAGATGATAGAGGTAGGATACAAAACTATTTAGACAAACTAAAACATTTGACTAAATGTAATGAGATGAAAGTTAATGAAGATATATGTCTTAGATTTGAGTACAGGAAATCAGTCTCATGGCTATAAAATGGGGGAGTCTTCAGTAGACAGAAGTTCATTTAAAAATGATGTTAGAATTTTATTAAACTCTAACGTTAGTTTGGTGTGATTGTAATTCCAGCCTCTGGGGGAGGAAAAAATGAAAAAAAAGAGGAAAAATGATCTAAATAAGGATAATGAAATAGTAAGGATGACTTGGAGGGATTTGGACTAGCAAAGTAGGGAAGAGGTTGAGTTTGGGGAGAAAAAATTTGGGGATACTTGAGAGAAACTGAGGAAAATCTCAAAAAAGAACAATTTCCAAGCCCAGATACTTGTCTAGATTCTACTGTGGGGATGAAAAAGTTATAGGATCACGAACAAAGAGAAAAATATAAAAGGATTTTTTGAAGCATCAACATGAACGAACATTTGCAAGTACAGAGAACAAGAAAGAAGGAGAAATATATCCCTCTCTACCAAGTGTGGCAAGCATGTTTTCATCATTAATTTTCTGGAATAGTGGTTGTTCATTACATTAATCAGATTGCCTAAGTTTTTCAAAGTTGTTTTTCTTTATAATGTGGTGATCATTTTATAAATACTCTTGATTGATCTTACTTCACTCTACCAATTTATGCAAGCCCTTTTCTGATTAATCAGGTTGATAATTTCTTATGATGCAATAATATTCCATTAATTTTGTATATCATAATTGCTCAAAATAAGGTGGCAAATTTATTTGTTTTTTTTAATTTCACACAAAAAGTGTTGCTATAAATACACACACATACATCTCTGTCTTTGATCTTTTTGGGTTGCATTCCTAAGAGTAATTTTCCTACCTTCATAGGATTATAGATTTAGAGTTGATAAGGACCTTGGTGTTTATCCTTTCCAACCTTTCATTCTGCAGATGAAGAAACTGAAAGTCAGAGAGGTTGAGTGAGTTGTCTAGAATTTTAAGGATAATTAATAGCAGAGCCAACATTAGAACCCTACATCTACTTTCTGTAAATCCTGCACTTTTTCTCCATTATACAAGAAATTATTATGTCCATTTTATAGATGAGAAAATTGAGGCTGAAGTGTGACTTGTCCAAGGAAGCAGAGCAATAACTGAAACAAAGGTCTTCAAATTCTATGTCTTTGTTCTATAATACTGAGACTTATCATTTAGTCATTTTAAGTCATGTCTAACTCTTTGTGACCTCATTTTGAGTTTTCTTGGCAAAGGTACTAGAGTGGCTTGTCATTTCCCTCTCCAGCTCATTTTATAAATGAGGAAATTGAGGCAAACAGGGTCACACAGCTAGTAAGCATCTACAGCCAGATTTGAACTCAGAAAAATGTCTTCCTGACTCCAGCCCTGATAATCTATCTACTGTACCACTACAATACTGAGATTTAGGTGCATCATAACAATGGTCAGAAATCCTGAAGACTATATTTCATCGCTTTTAGGTATTCACTTTCTTATCAATGGATATCTAACTTTGGTAAAGAAAACTTGCATATCTGCAATGAAGGCATTGTAGAACATTTCCTCCTCATTACCCAATTTATAATATAAAACTATATGATATATACATATACACACATTATATATACATGCATATATAAAACATATATATAACACATATAATACATATGAATATATTTAAAACATATATAATAAACATATATAATATATAAAACAAAGCAAAAATTTACAATATAAAAACTACCCACATTTTCCAACATCCACAGTGACAGCTGCATCTAAATCCAGGTTGATCAGTGCTTCAAGTCAACTAGCAAAATCTCTCAAGCAAAGCTTATGTGAGCTTGTATTACAGCACTAACAGACAAAAAGCATATTTTCTGCCAGGAGCAAAATGTTCTTAATGAATCTGACAAAATGAAACTTCCTATTAAAAGCTCTCTTTCTAGATAGCATTAATCTCTTGCAAATATGCAACTAATTAAGTAACAAATTGGAGCAACCTAGAATTACTAAAAATCGGTATATCCCAATAAGACCCCAAGACAAGGAGAGTTATGTGAAGCAATATTTCAGAAAATTATAAGAACAGGTGTGGCGGAAGAAGGGCATAAGGGAGTTGCTTCTTTTCTTTTTTTGTAAATTATATTTCAGTGTTTAGGAAATTATGCCATCCACAAATTTATTTTTGTAGGGTTTTAAATTATAAGGCTACAAATTGAGAATTATCAGGTTTATCTATGCTAAAGGAGGCCAAGATAATTCATCAAAAGAGACTGGAAATATGGCAAAGTTTTAGGACAGAGCTCTTCCCTGGAACCACAAAGACTTTCCTCTCTTACATTGGTTTACTATGCACCTTTTCTCTTCAGTGTCATCATTAGGGAGCACAAACCAAAACAAACAAACAAACAAACAACAAAAAACTGTTTATTGCTTTTTTGACCCAACTTGAGTGGAAAAGATGACCAGGAAAAGCAAAGGCAAAACAAAGTCAAGAAGTATTTAGTATACATTGTGCTAAGGGCTGGAAATATAAAGACAAAAACCTATCCTTATCACATGAAGCTCACAATTTAATAAAAACCAACAAATTTTATTTTCAACTTTTGTGAGAATTTTCATGTTGACAAAGGAGAATGTCTGTGGCAATGGGGGTAGGTGGATGTGTGTATTAAAATCATACAGTTTCTTTAAAAAAATGAATTCCATTCAAATGGCTGATTCTGTAACTTCTCCATAGATTATGCAAGTAGCACTGATTAACTGGATTTCTGTTTAATTTTCTTTCATTTTCTTTTTCATTTTCATTTTTAATTTGAGAGGCAAAAATAAGTCTTAGTCTGAAAAATTGTTGTGATATTAGGGGATACTGAGTGTTTAAAATCATTCACAATAATTCCCCCAACTCTAGAAGGATCTCCCAAAGCAGGAAGGACTTTAAATATGGTAGATAACAGACTATAACATTTTTTACTTCTTTTATCCCAGGACTAGTGTTGTTTTTAAGTCATGTCTGGCTCTTCATGATCTCATTTGAGGTTTTCTTGGTAAAGATACTGGAGTGGTTTGCCATTTCCTTCTCCAGCTCATTTTACAGATAAGGAAACTGAGGCAAACAGAGTTAAGTTACTTGCCCAGGGTTACACAGCTACTAAATGTCTGAGATTGCATTTGAACTCAGGAAGAAGAGTCTTTCTGACTCCAGGCCTGGCACTTTATCCACTGTGCCACCTATCTGACCCATAGGGCTGGTGTAGCTATGTTCAAAGAGATTTGTCACTTCGCTCAACTTGAATTTTCATCCATAAAAACTCATGAAAATCATCTACTAAATTGTAAGGTATTATGATTTAAAATGTCAGAAATACACACACACACACACACACACACACACACACACACACTTAGGGAATCACAGATCTTTGATGTAGTGAAATAAAAAGGTTTTATTTGATTTTGCTTTGTTTTATTAGAAGCGACATGTAGTACACTGGAGTCGAAGGCCAAAACTTGCATTAAAAATTTGGCCCCCCAATTCTTAAGAACTTTAAGATTTTGAATAATCCACTCAACTTATTTGAGACTCAATTTTTCTCATATGTAAAATTAGGTGTACTCCCTCACAAAGTTGTTGAAAAAAATCAGATGAGAAAATCTGCACTGCAGTGCTTTGTAAACCTTAAAACACTATGTAAGTTTAATTTATCAATTCATTATTTTTATCTAAAGACAAGAACAGAGAGATCATCTTTCACTTTACAAATGTGAAAAGATACTCAGAGTGGTTAAGTGACTTATCCAAGGACAGAAAGGCATTTGTCTGCAAAAGAATTCTATTTAGTTAACTTTACTCTCCTTTTCATTTCTCCACCTGGTACCTAGGAAGTAAAATAGTTTTGTGAAGATAGCTTTTTTTTTTACAACAGAATTAATTTTTAAACCTGGAATGAACCTAATATATGATCTAATTGAAACTCTTTATTTTACAAACGGGGAAATTGAGACCCAGAGAGCTTAAATGACTTGACTGCAGTCACACAGTGAATTAGTGGAAGAGCTGTGACTACAAAGCAGTTGTGTTAATTGTTGCCTTGCCATAATATATCCATTCTTTTTTTTTTTTTTTAGGAAGACACAAAATAAACTTGTCAATGTTTTACTATTTCCTTTGCAGACAGGGTGGATCTTAGGAAAAATTGTGAAGAGATAAAGCTCATATTCAGTACCCCCCAATTCTTCCTTAAGAATAAAAGGATTTTATATAGCAATTTAACACTGTAAAGCATTTTACTGGAAATCTGACCAGAGAAGTGACACAGTCAGATATATACTTATTTTCACAGGAGGAAAAATTGTGAAGAACAGTTTGGAGATGATAGAGACCATTAGAGGGAAGAGAAAGAAACATGATAGAGGTTGAAATAGTAGGACTTGGAATTTCTGCGTACATGAGGGGTGCCCAGAAAATATCAAGGTGGGACTGGAACAATAGTGATACCTTCAGTAGAAATATGGAAGTTAGGAAGAAAGGAGAGTTTGGGAGTGAAAGATGATTATTGTACGTGTTGAGTTTGAAATTCCTTTGGAACATCCAGCCGTTAATCCCCAAGAAGCTCTTAGTGAGAAAGGATTAGAGCTCAGGAGAGAGACTAGGGCTAATTAGTTTGACATAAGAGCTGAGGTGATTGCTAGGAGAAACGATACAAAGAAGAGAACCCATTTGAGGGCTTTGGACACTCATGAATAAGAAGGAGATGAGACAGAGATGATGGCTATTTCATATCACAAAGGAGCATTTAAATTAAATTAAATTAAATATTTATCTTAAAAGCTTTAAGTTGTAACCTTAATTGAACACAATCCAAAAAATGCATTGAATGATTTATAGTAATATGTCAGATTAAGGATCATGGTGGTCAAAGAATTCAGCACTCAATGAGCAATGTTTTGTTGAAGTTTCTCTCTACTTAGCTATTAGTGTGATCTTCAGGTGCAGACACTGAATCATGCTGTACCACAATCTCAGAAGTGTTGAAATTAAATGCCACCCAAAAGGTAACGAATAATGAATCTAAGTGAGCATAAACAGGCTCCAGTGTATTTTTTTAACCAATGATGTCAAGGAGAAGAGCTGTATAAAAGACAATATCAAAGATATGTATGATGAGAAAATAAGTTAGGTAAATTATTTAGTGATAAAAAGTAAGAGATAAAAGGTCCAAGTATTACATTGGCAACTACAAAATATTGAAAGAACCAAATAATGACCTCCAGAACATTGGTGATATTGTCTAAAAAGACTTTATGGGATGATGTGGCCAAGAAATGTTTAGGAAGAGAATGTGTAAAGAAGTTGCAGTGCTCACTTGTAAAGGAAGTACCCACATTGACAAGGCCCCAGAGCTTTCAAGCTACAATGGGTCATATCACTTCTTTTTAAGGAAGGGCCTGTTAGGTTATGGGAACTGTATGGACATTGGAAAATTCTTATCTAAAGGAATTGAAATTCTTGGAAGTTTTGAAGTGAATTTTAATGCCAATCCCACATGAAATTTGCAAGAAATATTCATCTAGTAGAAAAATATAATAATCTCTGAAGTAAATGAAAATACAATTTCCAATTCAGTTTAAAATCATAAAACTATAAAAATTACTTTATGGAATGCTAGTTTGCTTTTACTTTTTAATTTTCCCTAACTATTTACTCTTTAAATATTTTCTCTGGAATTCAAAAAGTTAATTTAAAATGTTTTTACACTATATTTATTTTTAACTAAGAAGAGCAATGTCTTAGAGTAAAAAAAGCAGCATGATGAGTCCAAGAGACTTGAAATTGAACTACTCTTAAAAAGCTCTTTATCATGTATAATCTTTCTTTGTGATTTAGACTCAATAAGTTTAATGTTAGTATACACCAAAGATACATAGACAATGAAGGCTTTGAGCTTTCCATCCAAAGAGTACATTGAACCAGTGGATGAAGGGCATACAAAGACCTTGGCTTTTCTTACATCAAGGCCCATTAAGTACATACGCACATACACATACACACACACACAGACACACACAGACACACACACACACACTGTGTTGTTACTGTTCAGTCATGTCCAACTTTTCATATCCCTGTGACCATACCATCCATGAGGTTTTCTTGGCAAAGATCCTAGAGTGGTTTGCCATTTCCTTCACTAGTGGATTAAGACTAACAGAGATTAAGCGACTAACTCAGGGTCATACAGTTAGTAAGTGACTATGCCTGGATTTGAACTCAGGTCTTCCTGACTCCAGGCTCTGTGCTCTATCCACTAAGCCATCTAGCTGATATATATTATAAACATATGTACATACACACATACATATGCATATACGTGAGTGTGTGTTTGTGTGTGTGTTGTGACTGAATTCATTGAAGACTTACTAGCATCCTGAGATTAAAATAGAATGGGAAGAACATGTTTAAAGTAATTAACACCTACACAATAACACTGAGAATTTATGCTTTTAGAACTGTGAAAAGGATCATATAATATTTGAAAAAACAAAAGACTAAGAATCTGCAAAATGTTAACAAGACACAGGATCCATTAACCTAAGATAGTTTGGAAAGACATCCTCAACAAAAAAGAGAGTTGATAAAAATTCTTAGAAGACATGCTAAGCACATCAAAAACCTCCAGAAATACTTTTGAAACAAGCAGACATTTCTTCAGTGAGCTATGATAAAGACTGATCACAATAACCCACCACTGGTTTTATAAAAAGTCAAAAGTAGCTTACTTGTGGAAGTTGTTTTCTCCCAAATGGATTCTATGAAAGGGCTAAGATCCAAGAATAGATTCAAAAGTCTCTCTATGAGTAAGAGTCACACAAACTTAGCAAACAATATGCTGAAAGGGAAGCATAGCACAAATGACTAAGTCAGATAGGTTGTTTGTGGGAAAAGAGAGCTTCATGATGACAATTCAGGACCAGTTAATGTCACTAGAAACCATAGAAGAATTACCTTTACGAAGTGGATTAAGCAAGGAAATAGTAGACACTATGCAATGCATAATTGTAGGTTTTCAAAATATAGAATCTACTTAGTACCTATCAAAACATGAACTGTTGGCTAAAATTATACATTGGATGTTTGCTATTTTTCATGGAGTGACAGAAAGTACCTATACCACAAATACAGACTTCAACATAGCCTAGAGAAACTAATTTATAAATTATACTAGAAATGGACCATTAGCAAAGATCAAACTATTGCCCACAGTTATATGCATGTAACATTATTTCATTAAAAAATTTAACATTAGAAAAAATAGATACTGCCTTACCATATGAGGGAACAGCATGATCTGATACCACTGCTTATGTGTTTACTACTGGAGTTGGAAGAATATATTTAGTGAGTCTACAGAGGATGAGTTTATGTCATAATCCTTTTATTTAACACTAAAAAAATTATTTTAACTACCAGGATAATAATCCTTTAAACAATGACTATAAAAGAATAAAAGCAGAATAGCAATTTTTCTCAATATCATTTCTATTAGAGACACATAAAAATGAGAGAAATGAGAAAATAAAGACAATTAATAACCCCTACAGACCCCAAGCCATGATCATCCATTTTATATTGGGTTAGGGGTACAAAGGTGAAGTAATAGAAGACCAGTCAAGATATTATATGTTGAGGCTTCTACCTGTCCTCAAATTGCAATGGTATCTTTGAAGATCTGACGGGAACTCTGAAACATTGGTCAATCGGGATCTTGTGATAGTCTTGATTTAGCACCCTAGTCTACATGATGAGTATGTGTGTGTATGGGGGTGGGGTTATACTGTTTGAATTTAAGCAATAGACGTGGTAACACAGGTTGTCAGCTGACTTTACTCAAAGTCATGTGATAATTGTGATAGCAATGCAAGTGGCACCTCTTTGTATTCTGGCACCATAATAGGATAAGGGATAAGGGAACAAATCAGATATACTAGTACCCTACTTTCTGGAAATGTTTCCATTCAGATTATGCTGAACACTAAGAAAGGCAACAATGAGTACACATAAATTGACTGAAGACATGAATATTTTCATTATGTACCAATATTATCTCCTAACAAAACTGGAAATAGATTTCAATAGTTAATATCACTTTGTCAATAGCATCCTCAGTTTCAAGTCACCTAATAATGTATTCCTAACTCATAAGGTAATTGCTACAAAAAAAAGGCCACCATTATCTCTAAGCTTAGATTAGACAAAATAATAGATAAAAACAAGGAACTACTGAAATCAGAAGTGACAAAAGCTGCATTTCATTCAAAATCTTTGCTTAATGAAAAATTTAAAAATTATACTTAAATAAGAAAAAATATTATAAAAAAAGCAAACCTTCAAAGAATTTCACAAAGATGATGGTCATGCTTCAGTGGGAATTATTAAAAGTCACATTTTAGTTCAATGTCAACAGTTGAATTAGCAATCAAAAAAAGAGTAATTCAGAAAAGCTAAAATCTGTTACAATCATCAAGAAAAAATCCATTTTCTTATAGTATTTGACAGAAAATATATAAATACTTAGGAAACTGAACACAGCAGCATATGTGGTAGTTATTGTAATGATAAGAACAATACAAAGAAAAGTAGAGCTGTGGAGGGATATCCCCTAAAAAAAAATTATAAAATACCATAAATGCAAAAGTTACTGAAGAGAGTTCTTGAAGAACTGCACAAAGGTGTTGGCAGATGAACTAGCTAGTAAAAGTAGTAGAAAATCTGAAGACCATATTGCTTAGCAATAGAAAAAAAAAGCAACAGAAAAACATATGTGGAAAAGATTCCAGAGAGATAAAGTTTATTGGAATTTCTATTTTCTCTTAATCAACAAATGAGAAAGCAAAATTTAAAAGGTTCATTTTCTATAGGAATTCAACAACAACAAAAAAGGAACTGAATAAATAGTTCTATGCCAAAAACAAACAAATAAAACCAACTTGACTTTGGAGGTTTAAGAAATAACAAAATCAGGGACAAGATAGAAATTGCACCTCCAAAAATGAAGAGATAGTAGAAAATTTTCAATCAAGTTCAATCAAGCAAGAAACAGAAAGCTTGTACGGTGTTAATATAATAAACATGAACAGCAAAGAAGATGACTGAAGCTCTAGCCTCACTTTAAAACTGGAAAGTAATAGGATTATATAAGATTCATGATTGTTGGCTCAATCACTTCACATTGATGCACAAATTACTGGCAAAGTAAGATACTTCAGTTTCCTCTGAAATGAAAGTCTCTTCACCTTTCTTAAGAAAAGGCATAACACATTTATTACAAAAGGAAAAAAAACCATTGACTACTCAAAATAATTACAATCAAATTTAATGCAACTTATGCAAAACATTTGTCTTATATTACAAACAGAAAACATAATACTTTAAGAAAATGCCATATTGATCAAAATAAAAAAAAGGTCTAAGAAATGAAAATGGTAACTAATTAAAGTCATTGAACAAGTTCCCCAAGCATTGTTTCCCCAAGCTCCATAATATTTATTTATCACCTTTGTTGATGATAACAAAGTCTTTGATTCAGTTCCTCACTCATGGCTTATTTATTTAAATAGATAAAATAGGCACAAGTGTAGTAAGAATATCAGAGTATTATTATTTATTTATTTTTAAAAATTAATTAATTTATTTTTAGTTTTCAACAGTCACTTCCATAGGCTTTTGAGTTTTAAATTTTCTCCCCCTCCCTCCTCACCTTCCTCCCCAAGACAGCATGCAATTTGATATAGGCTCTACATATACATTTTTATTAAACTTATTTTCAAATTAATCATGTTGTGAAGAAGAATTAGAACCAGTAGGAGGAGCCACAAGAACGAGGAATCAAACAAAACAGAGAGAGAGAAAAAAAAGAGCAAATAGTATGCTTCTATCTGCATTCAAACTCCATAGTTCTTTCTCCGGATGTGTATAGCATTTTCTGTCATAAGACTTTTGGAGATGTCTTAGACCCTTGCAATGCTGAGAAAACTAAGTCTAATAAAGTTGATCATCACACAACATGGCTGTTACAGTGTACAATATTTTCCTGGTTCTGCTCACTTCACTCAGCATCAGTCCATACAAGTCTTTCCAGGTTTTTCTGAAGTCCGCTTGCTCATCATTTCTTACAGCACAATGGTATTCCATTACATTCCTTTACCACAACTTGTTCAGCCATTCCCCAATTGATGGGCATCCCCTCAGTTTCCAATTTTTGCCATCACAGAAAGAGTTGCTATAAATATTTTTGTACATGTAGATACTTTTCTCATTTTTATGATCTCTCTGGGTCAAAGAGTATGCACATTTGTATAACCATTTGGGTACAGTTCTGAATTGCTCTCCAAAATGGTTGGATCATTTCACAACTCCACTAACAATTCATTAATGTTCCAATTTTCCCACATCTTCTCCAACATTTATCATTTTCCTGTTTTGTCATGTTGGCCAATCTGATAGGTGTGATGTGGTACCTAAAAGTTGTTTTGATTTGCATTTCTCTAATCAATAGTGATTGAGAGCACTTTTTCATATGATTATAGATAGCTTTAAATTTTTCATCTGAAAACTGCCTGTTCATATCCTTTGACCATTTATCTATTGGGGAATGACTTGTATTCTGATAAATTTGACTCAGTTCTCTATATATTTTAGAAATGAGGTCCTTATCAGAGACACTGTTGTAAAAGTTCTTTCCCAGTTTTCTCTTACCTCCTAATCTTGGTTGCACTGGCTTTGCTTGTGCAAAAACTTTTTTCTTTTTTTTTTTGCTTTTTGGTGAGGCAGTCGGGGTTAAGTGACTTGCCCAGGCTCACACAGCTCGTGTCATGTGTCCAAGACTGTATTTGAACTCATGTTCTCCTGACTCCAAGGCCAGAGCTCTATCCGCTATGCCACCTAGCTGCCCCTTGTGCAAAAACTTTTCAATTTAATGTAATCAAAATTATCTATTTTGCTTTTCATAATAGAACATCAGAATATTTTAAGTGCACTTGAAAAAAATAGTTCTCTACTTAAAACATTCCACTGACACAAAAATGTAAAGAATACATGATGCTAAACATTATACTTTTCAGGAACACAATTTTAGGTTGTTATGGTTCTGACTAGTTTTAAGTCTATTGTCACTACTCTTAAATAAAATGAAGTATAACTTCCAGTTGATGAGAGTCAAACCAAACATTTTATTAATGCCTTGATTAATTTTACAACTTCAAGCAGTATGACCAAAACAAATTAAACACCTCCTTTATCTCATGGAATCTAAAATGTCATCTGGATTCAATAATTGTTCCAATTCCAAGTTTGAATCTGAAGATCACATTGAGTCAGTGGATGAAGACGATACCTAGATGTACCTCGGTCAACTAGAAGCACGATGTATCAAGAATAAAGGTATGGAGGTGAAAGCTGTGGCAGAATACATTGAGACTTAATATCATATTGAAATCAAAGCTGAAAGGGAAAAACTCTTTTACAATATGAATACCTTATTCAATACTAATTTTAATATATACTTTCAGGATTATAAAATGATTAATATAAAAGATTTAGAAAGGACCCCTTAAAAAAATCTGCAGAATAATGAAAAGACACAAGTCCTCATTAGGACTAAAATTTAAAGCTTCCTTATCAGAAAAAAGAGTAAGAAGATTAATGTTTTTAGAAGACATGTTAAATGAGTCACAGACCTATAGAAACACTTTTGGAACATGCAGACATCATTTACCTGAGAAATAGTGAAGCCTTATAACACAGATACATGCTATTAGATTTGTCAAATATAACTGAAAGTGGCTTACCTCCAGTTGTAACCTATTGTGAGATTGAAGATTGATTCTAATTCTATTTTGCTAAGACTTAATCAGGCTAGATTTAATATTCCCTTTCCTGATTTCTTCCTCTTGTAAACTTTGCCCACCACTACATTCTGGAGAAACTTGACTAAAGGTCAAGATTTTATCTTGTAATTACCTCCTTCTTTGTAACCCCACCCATCAACCCCTTTCCAAGGAAACTTGATTAATCTAAAAGGTCAAGTCTAGTCAATTTAAACTATTGTAGCAATTTCTTACAGATTAATCCATTGCCTGCAGACTAATCTCATCACCTGAAAACTACTTCAATCACCCAAGAACTTTTGGCTTGTGACTCACCATCACACATTTTCACTGAGATTAAAGGAGTTTTAGAAGGGAAGGTCCAAATGATATAATCTTTATTCTGACTATTTCATTGATAGACAATCAGAATAACACAAATTTATGTTGCTGTAGTTTTTCTCTATCATTTTGCTAATTGATATAAAAGACCCAACTGGTCCTCAATTGGGATCTTTGGTCATGAAGAGATGCTACTGATCCCATTTATTGTTAATTGATAGCCTTACTAATAAATGGATTGCGTTCAGAACATTGTCTCTTAGAATTTCTATCTTGACACTATGAAACAACTAAGATTTCAGTGTAGAATGAAAAGTCCCTCTGATGGGGTTGGAATCTGGGCCCCAAAAAGGAAAAACCCTGGACTTTCCCACATGACCAAATCTCTGGCTTTCCCCTGAGGCTATAATCCCATCAACTGGCCTTTCATCATGGCTACACCCAATCTCCCCTTCATTGTCTTGCCTCCTTATGGCCCCAGACCACTTCCCACCCTTGGTCCCACCTAGGCTCCATTTCCTGCCCTTGGTAATTCTATTACCTCATGGACTACTTGCCCACTCTCCCACAATCTTTCTGTATATAAAGTTCATCTTGTCTCCATTAAGATGCACAGATTTTCACAATCTAGCCAATAGCCCATAGATGCTAAGATTCCTTATGAGTCTAGCTAATATGGTGAATCTTCAATAAACTTTGTTTTTGGCTGCAAGAAGGCTTGGGTCGAATACTTTCAGGCAGGACCTAGGTATCATGATTTTGGGATTCCAGGACCCCTAACCCCTAGACGACATCACCTCCATGGAAACATCCAAAGAAAATCTGACAAAAATGTGTTGATGACAAAGTGTTGAACAAATTGTTGTATCAAGTGTATTGGTTTATGATGACAATCTAAGACTAATGAAAGTTTATTCTTAACCAGGCCTAATTTAGGAATCAATGTTGACTATACAAGCAAAAGATGGAAACAATACAGCACATTACTGAAGGTTACAGAAATTTAACACCTACTGAATACTTATTTAGATATGATCTGGTATCTAGAAATATAGATATTAAGCTATATGACAAATAAAAGTTCATACTACAGATGTTGTTGTTCAGTTGTTTTTTAGTCCTATCCAACTCTTCATGACTCCACTTGGGGTTTTCTTGGCAAAGATACTAGAGCAGTTTGCTATTTCCTTCTCCAGCTCATTTTACAGATGAGGAAACTGAAGAAAATCGGGTGAAGTGACTTACTCAGGATCACACAGCTAATAAGTGCCTGAGGCCAGATTTGAACTCAGGAAGATTAATCTTCCTGACTCTAGGCTTTATCCTCTATCCACTGTACCACCCACTCACCCTACAAATACATATCTCAAATTCAATAGAACTTGATGATAGATTGGCTATGAGCATGAGAGAGAGTGTTGCAAACCAAGGTTGTAAGCCTCTATGACTGAGAGGATGGTGGTACTCTCAACAGTAACTGGGAAATTAGGAAGAGGGGAAGGCTTTCAGAAGGAAAGTATTGAGCTTAATTTTGGATATATTGAGTTTACAATATCTATGAGATAGCCAATTCAAGAAGTCCAATAAGCAATTGGAGATGCTTTCTGACTGGAAGTCAGCAGAGCCTTTAGGTATGAATAAATAGGTATTAGTCATCAGCATAATTGATCATTGCATCTATAGGATCTGATGAGATCACCAATTGACATGATATAGGATAGTTGTTATAGTTTAGCAGGAGAAGAGGCTCTATATTAGAAACCTGTGAGACACCCATAGTGAGCTGGCATGATACGGATAAAAATTGAGCAAAGTAGATTGAGCAGTGGTCAGATAGGGAAGAGGAGAATCAGGAGAGTAGATAATGTAGATGACCTCCTCAATGAGTTTAATCACAAAAGGGAGAAGAAATATGAATGATAGCTGGATAAAATGAAATTATTTTTAAGGATGAAAGAGACATGGACTTATTTGTAGGCAATAGAGAAGCATCCAATAAAAAGGGAGACATTGAAGAAAAATGAGAGAGTAGAGAAGATAGAAGGTGCAATCTGATGGAAAAGATGGGATGGAATAGGATCACTAGTGCATTTATTTGGCAAGGAGAAATGTCACCTTGTTAAGTGAGATGGGGGGGTGAAGCAGGAGATGGAATAAGGTGTCTGGGTGATGTGAGATGTGGAATAGGGAAGAAGAGTGAACTCTCTGTATAACTTCAATTTTTTTCACTGAAATTTGAGGTAATATTTATAATCTCTAATCTTCTTTTAACTAAATGTTTCAATCTATGGTCAAGAAGATCAAAATAACATGGATATAAAATGAGGTGAATGTCATCCTTTTTGTCCTGTTTGTTCCTGTAGTGTACTGAAAATGCATTGAGCAAGTCCACAGAGGATGATCTTTCACCCTAATACTTTTATTCATATATGAAATGGTGATTTTCTGCGTCTGTACAATTGTCTCTAGAATGCCAAATACAAAGGAAGTAAGATAGTCTCAGGACTGTTTCTATCTGAAACTTGAAAAAAGATTTCAACTGCAAGGGCAGCTAGCTAACATACTGGATAGAGTGCCAGATCTGGAGTCAGGAAAATGCATTAAAAGACAACACAAAAGGAATATGCAAACTTCAAACTGGAAAAGTAATGTATAGCTGAAATTTTAGATTCCTTTAATTAGCAATTGAAAGGAAAAGTTAAAAAGTTATAGTGACACAAGCAGCACAAAGAACAAAATAAGCAATTTAACATCATTTCAAAACTTTACTATGAAGGGTTAAAAAGTAAAGAAATCAGAGGAGAGAAAAAGACCCTAGAGAAGAAGTATTTAGAAAATATTTGGTGATTGGGGTATGAAACTTTATTTACCATTGGCTTTTTTATGTGTTAATCTATTTTACTGATTTTTTTTTCCTGTTCTTCCTTTAAAAATCTTTCTTGTGGTTCTCTAGGAAGTCAGGGAGGGGAAGATGAGGGAGAAACATAGGTACATAAAAAATAAGAGATATCAATAAAAATCTATTTAAAGAAATAACAAAAATTTCTGGTTGTTTATAAAAAGCTGAACCCAAATCAAAATGTGATGTACATTTAAAAAAAGGAAAGAAAGCTTATACAAAGTTAATATAATAACCTAGAGAACAGTTACATCAAAGAAAATTAAAACTCAAATGAAGGGAATAAACATCTAAATTCCTACTATGTGCCAGGCACTGTGCTAATTGCTCTACAAATATTATCTCATTTGATCAAAATGAATATATATATATATATCTTATTATCTCTCTTCCTTGGGTTCATGTTTGAGGAACACATTTTTAATTGATACTACTATACTAAATATTCATAATTTCCAAGTTATATGGATTGAAAAGCCTTCAAAATATAGAGACCTAGCAGAGGTGATTAAAAACATGTGGGAGTAGCATGAAGTATATATTACCCTGTTGTCTTATCTGCCACTGGAATTGAATTGTGGAAGCTTTCAGAGCCTACAATGGATGATCTAATATTTTTATTCAACATAAAGCATTATTTTACTCTCTTGTATAATGGTCAGTATAAAATTAAAAATATAAAGAATAATAACAGGGTAACAATTCATTTCCATTACCATTTCTATTGAATGCCATAAAAATATAACAAGAATAAAATTATGATATAGAGAAGCAATAAAGTTAAGTGTATAGAGTCAGAAAGACCTAGGTTCAAGTCCTGCCTATAATACATAAAGGCTGGGTAAACCTAGACAAGTCACTTAACCTGTTGGTGTCCCAGGCAACTATCTAACACTTTAAGTTGCTGTGCAGGTGTTGACCTGCATTGGTAGAGAGATGTTTCTCATTGAGAGTTCTTTACACTTATTGCATTTTATTATTATCATTTTTATTATTATTACATTTTACATTATTATTATTTATAATTGTATTATTATTATTATTTATTATTATTACATTATTACATTTATTTGACTTGATCAATCAATAATACATTACTTTTATATGATTAGTATTCTCCAGAGTAGTGCTCATTAACTCTGTGTTACATAAGGGTTTCATACCATTAAGAAGAGGGAGGAAAATTTTAAAACTTCTACATATTTCTTTTTAATGAAAAATAAAAAAAGAAATAAACTTTAATAATATTTAATATATTGAATGGCTCTCTCAGTACATATGTAAGGTGATCACATATTATGCACAGCACACATGGTATTCTGAAGGAAAACTGGGAGTTATACTACATGGAAATGTTGATAGTTGCAGCCTCACTCATTTGCATGCTTCCATTGTATTGTTAAATATTTCTATTTATGTGTGCATGGGTAAGTAGCTTTATGTATTATATTACTTGCTTTAAATGAAACTAAGCCTCACAAATTTGACAAATGACTTTAAAAATTTCCTGCAGAGGAAGCATATATAGAAGATAATACTAATAATGGAACCATAAGCCAAGAAGAAAATGGCAGAGCTGACACTTTTATTCAAAGTATGAGATTTTTGTCAACCACATCACGAACGTAAAAATAATTGACAATCTAGGTAGCTCTGATTGATGAAACACCTGTGGTGTACTAGGTTCAGGGTATAATGGAAAGATAGCATAAAAAAGAGTCTTTACTCATATAGAACTCAATTTGTTTATATAACACATAAAAAAATAAAATAATTTAGAAGTGAATAAGTGTTCAGGTCACCCATTGTTTAATTGATTTGTAATTTTAAAAGAATATATAAATATATATATGTATATATATATATATATATATATTCTGTCATAATCTACTATATTTCTTCTTTCATTTGAGTTTTATTTTTCCTTGGTGGCTCCAAAGCTACACACTTACCATCTTCTATTCCTTATTTTAGTGACCTGATGTAAAGATAATTGATAACTGATAGATAAAGTGACTTGATAACAAAAGATAGCCTTCTCTTGATAACAAGAGATAGCTTTCTCTTCTCATTCAATAGAAATGGTAATGGAAATGAATTGTTACCCTGTTATTATTCTTTATATTTTTAATTTTATACTGACCATTATACAAAAGATAGCAGTGAGAACAGCAATAAAATATTACTTAAATAAAATAAGTGAACCAGAACTAAGAATTGTTTTAGTCAGCTGAAATTGATGGTAAAAGAAAAGTTAGAGTTCAGGTAAATACCCTATGCAGGCGACCACTTTTCACAGAGCTGGACTATAATTTTTGTTGTTGTTGTTGTTGGTGGTGGTGGTCCTTCATTTTCAAAATGGACCAATGACATCACTGGGCAATATCTTGACTTAGTTCATGCATTGTGTTTAAGAGAGATAGAGTTGCACAAAGTCATCAGCCTCTTTCTTTCTTCCAGAGTCATCAAAGTGAAGTAGCAAGAAAAAAGTCAAGATGACTGGCAATGACCCTGGATGTAGTGCATGACTTTGGCTTCTTCAATATCTGACTAAGTTCAAAGCACTCCACAGCACCCACTTCAGCTGCATTCATGAAACAAATTGGCCTTATCCACCCATGTCATGGAGGGGCGGGTCTTCATGTACTTGGTGTAGACCTTTCCCTAACTCACTGATGGGTTTGAGATCTGCAAGTTACCATCAACCTAGTTTATACAGTTTGCCAAAGTGGTTTTATTGTGATGTAACTGCTACTACAGCTTCTTGGCATTGCAGGTAAGAGTTGGGTGATATGTGGTCATCAAAGGTAGATGAGCAGCCCTGAAAAGGGCTCAGTAAGCCCTCACACCAGAGGTTCTAAAGCTTCCTGAATAATATATATATATTACATATACATATATAATATATATGTATATATATATATCCTATATAATATATACATATTATAGTCTATTGTTGTTATTATTTGTCCTTTGTTCTCAAAGAGGACCATGACATCAGGAAGGTGATAGCATGGCTTGCTGGTGCGTTGGTGAGAATGAGAGAGTTCCAGGTTCTCTCAGTCTTCTTTGGGACTCTTTGAGCTCCAAGTTACTTGGGGCATTTATGGCTTTGAGAAGGAAGATAAAAGAAACCCAACTCACTTCAGGTTGCTGAAGGAAAACATTCTAGGAAGATATCCTTATCCCTAACTTCCTACACTAGAGACTTCAGGAAATTTCCCATTGGGAGAGATTTCTTTCTTCCTTGGTTAGGCTGAGTTACCTTGCTCCCAATAGGAGAGATCTTTTACCCTGTAACATGAGGGATATTTTCTCTTATGTATAGTTCTTCTGATTTCTATTTTGCAACAGTTTGAGTCAAAACAGAGAAAGAAAATTAAAGACCAATTTCACTAATGAATATAGAAGCAAAAAATTTAAATAAAATAGTAGCAAATAGATTACAGCAATTTATCACAGGAATAATACACTATGACCAGGTAGCATTTATACCAGGAATGCAGGACTGGTTCAATATTAAGAAAACTATCAGCATAATTGATCATATCAACAATAAAACTCACAGAAACCACATGATCATCTCAATAAATGAAGAAAAAGTTTTTGACAAAATACAACACCCATTCTTATTAAAAAACAGTAGAGAAGTGGATAGAGTGCCGGCCCTGAAGTCAGGAGGACCTGAGTTCAAATTCGGCCTCAGACCAAACACTTGCCACTTACTAGCTGTGTGACCTTGGGCAAGTCACTTAGCCCCAAATTGCCTTAAAAAAAATTTAAAAAAAAAACAGTAGAGAGCACAGGAATAAATGGAATCTTCCTTAAGATGATAAGTAACATCTACCTAAAACCTTCAGCAAGTATTATATGTAATGGGGGTAAGCTAAAAGCATTTCCAATAAGATTGGGGGTGAAACAAGGATGTCCATTATTACTACTGTTGTTCAGTATGGTACTAGGAATATTAGCTTTAGCAATAAAAGAAGAAAAAGAAATTGAAGGTACTAGAATAAGCAAGGAAGTAACAAAGCTATCACTCTTTGCAGATGATATGATGATATTCTTAGAGAATAAAGTAAAAAAATACTTGAAATAATAAACAATGTTAGCAAAGTCACAGGTTATAAAATAAACCCATGCAAATCATTGGAATTTCTATATATTACCAACAAAACCCAACACCAAGAGATATAAAGAGAAACTCAATTTAAAGTTACTGTAGGCATTATAAAATATCTAGAAGTCTGCCTTCCAAAACAAAACCAGGAACTATATGAACATAATTACAAAACACTTTCACTCAAATAAAGTCAGATCTAAATAATTGGAAAAACATCAGTTGCTCATGGGTAGGCTGAGCTAATATAATAAAAATAACAATTCTATTTAAGCTAATTTACTTATCCAGTGCCATACTGATCAAACTACCAAAAATTATTTTATAGAGCTAGAAAAAGTAATAACAGGATTCATTTGGAAGAACAAAAGGTACAGAATATCAAGGGAACTAAATTGTATTATAAAGCAGTAATCATCAAAACTACTTGGTACTGGCTAAGAAATAGAGTCGTAAATCTATGGAATAGGTTATGTATGCAAAACACAGTAGTCAATGACTATAGTAATCTACTGTTTAATAAACTCAAAGACCCCAGCTTTTCAGATAAGAATTTACTATTTGACAAAAACTGCTGGGAAGACTGAAAAATAGTATGGCAGACACTAGGCATAGACCAATATCTTACACCATATACCCAAATAAAGTCAAAATGGGTATGTGATTTAGATATAAAGGTTGATATTATAAGCAAAATGGGAGAGCAAGGAATACTTTACCTCTCAGATTTATGGAGAATAGAAGAATTTATGACCAAACAAGAGATAGAGAACATTATTAAATGCAAAATGGATTCTTTATATTACATTAAATTGAGAAGTTTTTGCACAACAAAGCCAATGCAACCAAGACTAGTAGGGAAGGAGAAAACTTGGAAAGAATTTTTACAACCAGGGGCAGCTAGGTGGCTCAGCGGATACCAGTGGACACCAGCTCTGGAGTCAGGAGGACCTGAGTTCAAATTCGGACTCAGACACATAACGCTCACCAATTGTGTCACTCTGCACAAATCACTTAACCCCAATTGCCTCACCAAAAAAAAAAAAAAATTTTTACAAACAGTGTCTCTGATAAGGGCTTTATCTGTAAAATATATCGGGCACTGAGTCAAATTTGTAAGAATACAAGTCATTCTCCAATTGAAAATAGTCAAAGGATATGAACAGGCATCTTTCAGATGAAGAAATTAAAGCTATCTGTAGTCACATGAAAAAATGCTCTAGATCACTATTGATTAGAGAAATGCAAATCAAAACAACTCTGAGGTACCACATCACACCTTCAGATTGGCTAACATGACAAAATAGGAAAATGTTGGAGAAGATGTGGCAAAATTGGAACACTAATGCATTGTTGGTGGAGTTGTGAACTGACCATCATTCTGGAGAGCCATTTGGAATTATGCCCAAAGGGCCATAAAAATGTGCATACCCTTTGACCCAGCAATAGCACTTCTGAGGCCGTATCCCAAAGAGACCATAAAAATGGGAAAAGGTCCCACATATATGAAAATATTTATAGCAGCTCTTTCTGTGGTGGCAAAAATTGGAAACTGAGGGGATGCCCATCAATTGGGGAATGGCTGAACAAGTTGCGGTACATGAATGTAATGGAATACTACTGTGCTATAAGAAATGATGAGCAAGTGGACTTGAGAAAAACTCGGAAAGACTTGTATGGACTGATGCTGAATAAAGTGAGCAGAAGTAAGAGAACGTTGTACACAGTAACAGCCATGTTGTGCAATGACTAGCTTTGATATACTTAACTCTTCTCAGCAATGCAAGGATCTAAGACATTTCCAAAAGTCTCATGATTGAAAATGCTATCCATATCCAGAGAATGGAGTTTCAATGCAAATCGAAGCATACTATTTGCTCTTTTTTTTTTCTTGTTTTGTTTTGTTTCATCTTTCTTGTGGTTCCTCCTATTGGTTCCATTTCTTTTTTACATCATGACTAAAATGAAAATATATTTAATAGGAATGTATATGTAGAGGCTGTATCAGATTGCATGCTATCTTGAGAAGGGAGTTGGGGAGGGAGGGGAAGAAATAAAACTTAAAAGCTTATGGATGTGATTGTTGAAAACTAAAAACAAATTAATTAATTAAAGAAAAATAGGAGAAGAGTATAGAGATGTTTATTCTGCCTCCCTTGGAGTCACATAGCAATATCTCATGATTTAGGTAAGGGGACAGCTACTTGTAACCTGGAAGACTTCACCACACATAGGCCTTACAACATGGAGCCTCTCAATACGTGTGAGGAGCTCCATATGTATACATATATGCATATTTGCAGTATATATGTGTATGCATATACACATATACATATACCCATGTACACACATATACATATGCACCCATGCATATTTACAGTATATATGTATGCATATACACACATACAGATACACATGTACACATATATACATATATGCATATGCAATACATATATGTATGTATGCATACATGCATGTGTGTGTGTGTGTGTGTGTGTGAAACAAAATTTAATTTCCCTGACCATGCTGCCCAACATGATTTTTGAGGAATGTTGATTGACAAATTTAAAAATGACAGTCACCATAATGGTAAAATAAATTGAAATAACATTTTCTGTAGAATAGTTAAATTAACTGGGGATTTAACCTTAAAAGGAGAACATGTAAGATGGGGGGGCCATACAATAGATTTTTTGAAAAGGTCGTCATCCAATCTTTCTGGGTCTTGGGAACCTCATTTAAAAAGAGTGGAAATTGGACAACAGAATATTAAATTCAGAGCTTCTACTTTAGTCTAACTGCCTCATTTTACAGATAGGGCAACTGAAGTCTACAGAGGTTAAATGACTTGCCCAGGGACAACAAATGGCATAGGTGAAATTGGAATCCAGATCCCTCTAGAATCCAAACCCATCAGTCTTTCCCTTTTACCATGCTGATCTCTAACAATTTGTGTGATTCCTGAAAGGATTCAGATTTGGACCCAGTACAAGAACTTTCTAAGCATTAGTGTTCTCAGAAAATGGAATGATCTGGCTTATGATTTAGTTATCTTCGCTATCATTTGCATTATTTAATGGGTTTGCTAGGTTTTCTTATTTTGGATAAGAGTTGGAGATGATGACTTCTGAGGTGTTTGTCAACTCTAAAATTTTGGGATTCTGGGATTTAGGCATCAGTTTTATATCTTTTAGTTCCTTATTATCAATCAAATGAATGTGTATCAGAAGAAAAAAAGTCTGACTATTTGAACTTTTTGGTTGGTTGACTTCTAGAATAATAGGAGTTTGCTCTGATAAAAATGTAGTACTTAATTTCCACTGTCCTTTTGGCTAGTCATAAATCTATTTATTCCTGAGGAAATCCTTTTTTGCCAGTTGGTTGGTCAATTTGCTCAAAGCCTTCATCAAGTAATCCTAGCACTCTTTAAGATGCAATCAATTGAAATGTCCTTAAGCAAGCCAGCTGAAGTTAAAATTGCATTACTAGTGATGGCTTGTTTATAGACCTTTTCCTATACAGTAAGGGCAATAATTCAACATAATGCAACCATGAAATCATGAGATATGTTGGTTATCCTGCACAATCATGTAATAGAGACTGTTTTTCAACTTACCATAATTGAAATCTTGTCCAAGTCAACATTAAAAGAAAGCTATGGACAGCCAGAAGCTATGGAAGGCACTCAAAAATAGGACTGGCAGACCTAATGTGCCATACTCTATTTATTCATATAAAATATGGAAAGCTACTTTTGATAAGGTCAGTGTTTACTGTAATATTGAAAGAATACCAAAATGCTGCTTTATCATTTACAATAATGTTCTCAAGAGTAGCTTTAACGATAGAGTAATAATACTCTAAAATAAATAAAAGAATCACAATATTCCATAAGCAATCAATACAATGCTCTTATCTGTACAGTGAAGTCTTGTTTTTCCACAAGACCCTGAAGTCATCCAGATTAAATATCATCATGTGTTTTAAATTCCCCTTACTAGGGAACTGAACTTGAGCCTAATATATAGAAAACACTCTAACACACCAGTGATTCTGTCTTTAACCTCATAGAGATTCATATAGTCCAACTTTATGGCCCTACTCTGAGGTCTTGGACTCATTCAAAATGGAACAAACTTTGGGGCTGTTGGATAGTCAGTCAGTCAACAGGTATTTGCTTTATGTCAGCCAATGTGATAAACTCTGAGGATACGAAAGGAAAGGTGCAAAATATGGTCTCTCTCTTGAAGAATCTTCCATACTAATGGGGGAAGACAATACACAAATAACTATGAACACACAAGATACATGTAAATGGAAGTTAACTGAGAGAGAAGAGGTGGTTGTTTTCCTTTGTGTTCAAAGAAGTCCAAAATGACATCATTATGTCAGGGTCAAGATACAGTATATCCAACTGTGGCTGATAAGACCAATATGAGCTTGGAAGGTTCTACCACAAGTTGGGCACAAATAATCCATATGAACATTTGGAGAGATGGCTCTAAATTTGCACATCCGACATTTCTTTGGAGTTACTGAAATTCTACTTTGCTCATATAGCACAGCCCCTTCTTTGATGAAAGCATGCCATTTTGGGAGGTCCTATGGCAGTGTCTCCCAGGTCATGCAGTTGATTCCAAAGTTCTTCAGAGAGACCTTTAGTGTGTCCTTGTATTATTTCTTCTGATCTGTAAAATAGTTTTTTAGGCAAATTTAGGTTTGGCATTCAAACAACATGGTCAGACCATCAGAGTTGTGCTCTCTGCAGTAAAATCTGAATGCTTGGCAGTTCAGCTCAAGAAAAGGATCTTAATGTCCAGTGACCTTATCTTGCCAGGTGATTCAGAATCTTTCTAAGGTGACTCAGTTTCCTGGCATGGCACTGGTAGACTATTCAGGTCAGCACAACAGTTCTGTAGACCTTCAGTTTGGTAGGCAGCCTAATACCTCTTTTCACCCACTCTTTCCTTCAGAGGCTCCCAAACTCTGAACTAGCTTTGGCAATGTATGCATCAACCTTATCATCTATGTAAAGACCATTTCCCTTGGAAACACTGAGTCTGCAACCAAAGGGTCACTTACTACTGAGGACTTGTGTATCTCATGACCTTCTCATCATCGACACTCTTTAATTTTTCTAAACACAATAAAAGTTCATGCATGCACTTTTGCAGCAAACATTGGCTTTCCCTGGTGTGCGGGGTTTAGAGCATTTATCAATTTTTAGAAAGTGAAAAGTGCTGGTCTCCTGTGTCCAAGAGATAGGGTTCTCTTACTGTCTAGTTTTCCTATAAAAGGCCTTTCCATTGTGTGATAAAAGCCTGATGGTGATAGGAGCCTTTTTGAAGAATAGAACTGCTTACCTCCTGGCATGACAAAGGGGTTAGAAAAGATGCTCTAAAAATTTGTCTGCTTCACCTAGCCTTGACCTATTTACTGCAGCAGGCAAGAATCCTACTCTGTGGTCAACACACACATACACACACACACACACACACACACACACACACACACACGTTTGCAAAGATGACTTTACTCACCATCAGTACATGGAATATGTGCATGTTCATGGACAACATAAAATCCATTAGACCTGAAAAATGACAGTTCTTGTTGTGAGTGAACTCAGCAGATATTGCGTCCAAATAACAGCCCTGAGAGAAGCAAGGCTGGCAAATGAAAGCCAACTTCCCAAAGTTGGAGCTGAATACATGTTTTTCTGGACAGGTAATAGTGAAGGAGAGCTCTGTGAATCTGATAGGTTTTTCAAACAAAACTAATCTAATCAACAATGTTGTATGCCTCCCAAAAGGAGTGAATGACAGGATCATGACAATGCAATTGCCACTTGCAAGAAGGTGTCTTGCCACCATCATTAGTGTGTATGTTCCCACCATAATAAGCCCAGATGAGGTCAGAGAAAAATTTTGTGAGGACTCAGAGATGTTCATCATCAATGTGCCAAAAGAGAATGAACTTATAATTCTGAGTGATTTTAATGCCAGAGTAGGAATAAATTGGTTACTTACTACTGAAGACTTGTGTATCTCATGACCTTCCCATCTCCAACACTTTCTTTAATTTATCTAAACAGAATAAAAGTTCATGGATGTACTTTTGCAGCAAACATTGGTATTTAATGGACCATGTAAGGAGAAGAGATAGACAGGATGTGAGAATGATAAAGGTAATGTATGGTGCAAAGTGCTGGACTAATCATAGACTCTTTAAGCAAAATATTTGAATTCAACAAAAGTAGCATCCCCAAGGCAAGACAATTACCAGAAGACTTAATCTTAATAGATGAGAGTGCTTTTCAGAGCAGGAATAGTTTGTTGCTAACTTGGAGGGAAAGCTGAGCCAACACACAATTGGCAACAGGGGACCAGAAAAAAAGAAGCCAGCCCCCAGAGATTTGGTATGTAGCACTGCATTTACTCATCTGGGCCAGAAAACTTGTAAACATCAAGACTGGTTTGATGAAAATGATGGAGAAATTCAGAAGCTGCTAAATGAAAAATGAGAACTCCACAGGGTTTACCAGCAGGATAGTTCTTCTGTCTCTAAGAAGGCAACATTTAATTCCATCAAAAGTACAACTGAAGATTAGAGAGATGCAGGATTCTTGGCTCAGTAAGAAGGCAGATGAAATTAAGTTTTACCCTTATATTAACAATCCAAAACACTCTTATGATGCTATAAAGGCTCTTTATAGACCAAAGATGTATTGTGCATCACAACTAGTCAGTGCTGATGGAGTCACATTTATTAGTGATAAGGACATGAATCTGGACAGATGGGCTGAATATTTCCATAGTGTTCTCAATAAACCATCATCAATCAAAGCTGAAGCCACTGACCATTTACCCTAGGTTGAAGTCAGTCCCTCCCTAGCCAAACTTCTAACTGAAGAAAAGGTTTTGAATATCATTCAGCAACTCTTTTGTGGCGAAGTGCCTGGTGCTGCTTCTATCCCAGCTGAGATTTACGTGTCAGGGGGCCCACTGCTCAGACAAAAATTGACTGAAATTTTCAAGGTTATATGGCAAGAGGCAGTTATGCCCCAGGAGTTCAAGAATGCCTAAATTGTCCATGTGACAATCACAGGGAGGAGTGGTCTCTCTCTTAGTCATAGCTGGCAAAATTCTTGCCAGAGTCCTTCTTAACAGGTTACTTCTTCACCTGTAGAGCCAGTGTGACTTCAGAAAGGGCTGAGGGATGATCTATATGGTGTTTGCTGCCTGTCAATTCCAGGAGAAATTCCAGGAGCAGAACAGAGGTCTGTACATAGTGTTTATTGATCTGACCAAAGCCTTTGATACTGTCAGTCATGAGGACTTGTACAAAATTATGGTAAAATTTGGGTGCAGAAGAAGTTCATCAGTATTGTACATCAGTTTTATGATGATATGCTTGCATGAGTTCTGGATAATGGACTATGCTTTCACAGTTTCCCAATCACTAAAGAGTGAAGTAGGTCTGAGTGCTTGCTGCCATGCCTTTTAGCATAATGTTTTCAGCAATATTGTTAGATGCCTTCAACAAAGACAAAAACAGCATCAATGTCAGCTACTGCATTGATGGTGAATTATTTAACTTGAAAAGCCTAGAAGCCAAGACTAAAGTGGAAGGAGATTTGGTGCATGATTTTTCTGTTCACAGATGATTGCTCACTTAATGTACCCTCTGAGGCTGAGATGCAACAAAGTTCAGATAGATTCTCTGCTACTTTGCTAATTTTGGCCTAACAATTAATACCAAGAAAACATGGTTCCCCACCAGCCAGCACTACACCACCCGTATACGGAACCATTGGTTATGGCAAATAGAGAAATATTGAATGCTGTGCATAAGTTCACTTACATTGACAGTACAATTTCTAGGGATGGGCCCCCAGATGATGAGGCTAATGCATGTATTGCCAGATCTAACTCAGTGTTTGGGAGGCTCTGAAAGAAAGTGTGGGAGAGAAGAGGTGTTAGACTGCCTACTAAACTGAAGGTCTACAGAGCCACTGTGCTGACCTCATTGTTACATGCATGTGAAACCCGGACAGTTTACCAGCTCCATGCCAGAAAACTGAATCATTTCCATTTGATTTGTCTTAGGAAATTTCTGAAAATCATCTGACAAAATAAGGTACCAGACACTAAGGCTCTTTCCAGAGCTAAGCTAACAAGCATTCAAACTCTACTGCAGAGAACATAACTCTGTTGGGCTGATCATTTTGTTCAATTGCCAAATGCATGTTTGCCTAAAACATTATTTTACAGAGAACACACTCAAGGCAAGTGCTTACATGAAGATCAGAAGAAGCAATACAAGAACACCCTCAAGGTCCCTCTGAAGAACTTTGGGGTTGACATGGGAGGCACTGGCAAAACAGTATCCATCATGGCAAGCCTTCATCAAAGAAGGTGCTGTGCTCTATGAGTGAAGTTGAATTGCAGTAGCTCAAAATAAATGAGATGCAGACATTTAGAGACATATCTACTACAAAAATTTAAACCATATTTTCCTTTGTATTTCATTGTAATTAATCTTGTTTCATTGTGAGCTTGAATGATCATTGAAATGCATGACTTTACCACACCAGCATCTAATGCAGTATTTCTAACTATTATTGAAATGTTCTATTAAAGCAACAACTTTTCTCATTCTTGGGAGTAATACCCATTCCTAAAAGCTACAGAATCAAAAATGTGACAAAAAAGAGGAATGAAACCCATATATAATGCTCAAAATCCAGAACTAAACTGACAAACAACTAACTAAAGTTGGGAAAGCAGCTTAGTCAGGTTTCAATTGGTGAGGATCAGAGAATCTGAGTCGACCTAATGTCACTAGAAGCACAAAGGAACAGCCATTGCTCTTACAGAATAAAATCATATCATATCATATATATATACATACATACATACATACATATATGTGTGTATGTGTGTGTGTGTGTGTGTGTGTGTGTGTGTGTATTGTCCCAACTAATAATGGTCTCTATATGGAATCATGGTAGTGTTTCTAAAGTACTAAATTTGACTTAGGACAGCTAGGTGATACAGTGGATAGAGTACCAGGACTGAAGTCAGGAAGATCTGAATTCAATTATGTATCAGATACTTGCGAGTTGTATGACCCTGGGTAAGTCACCTAACCCTATTTGTTTCCATTTCCTTATTTGTTAAAAATGAACTGGAGAAAAAAAATGGCAAATCACTCCAGTATCTTTGCCAAGAAAACTCCCAAAAGGGGTAATAAAAAGTCATACCTGACTGAAAACAACAACAACAAAAAAACCCCAAAATATTTGACTTGCCACCTTTACCTCATTTTTCTATTAATATATATGTAGATCTGATACCATTCAATGCAGGTAAGTGTCACAGTGGATAGAGTGTTGGGCCTGGAATCAGTAAGATCCTTGAGTTCAAATCTGCTCTCAGACACTTACTATGTGAAATTAGACCTCTCTGGGCCTCAGTTTCCTCAACTATAAAATGAAGATAAGAACAGCATCAACTTCATGGTTGTTTTTTTTTTCTTTTGTGGTAATTAGATGATATATTTGTTTAGCACAGTGCCAGGCTCAAAGTTGTTTTTTCAGTCATGTCTGATTCTTTGTGACTCCATTTGGAGTTTTCTTCCTTCTGCAGCTTGTTTTATAGTTGAGGAACTGAGGCAAACTGGATTAAGTGACTTGCCCAGGATTACATAGCTACTAAGTATCTGAGGCAAAATTTGAACTCAGAAAGATGAGTTTTCCTGACTTCAGACTTGGCACTCTATCCACTGAGCCAGCTAGCTACCAAGGAACAAAGTAGGCATATAAAAATGCCTATTCCTTCTTATCTCTAATGTATGTATGTATGTGACATGGTTTTTGTTTTTGATGAAGCCTTCTGCTGTGCCTCATTTTTGTTGGAAATATTAGCACACTAATCCTTTTGGGAAAAGGAATAATCTTGGTCTTGGAATAAGCAGGAGATTAACACATTAATCCTTTTCCCAAAGGATATTGATTTACATATAGAGAACTGTGGAATTTAGTTCAGGAAATTATTAATTCAATGTTTCCTCCTTTCCTTTTCCTGACTTTTAGATTCTCTCAACTCTTAGGCCTTAGATCCTTTGTGATTTTTAACTATTCCTTTTTGTTACTTCTTTTACCTCTCAATCAAATGTCTTTCTTTAAACAATAGCATAGAAACATGCTGGAATATATTTCATGGATTAGCCTTTCCTCGATAAGAATGCTTATTTACCTATCTTGTGTTTTACTTTTATTTTTTTCTTGCACTATGAATATTCTGCTTACCTCTGTTTCATGTATTTTTTCTAAGAAATAGCTAAAATACCTTTTTTTTTGGTCAAAGTTCTACTTTTTCATTTATGACTCAGTTCAGTTTTGCAGGATATGTTTTTTTGGGTTGTATTTTGAACTTTGCTTTTTGGCACATCTTCTTTCATTCTTGTTTTCATTCTCTAATGTCTGCAGTGATGCTTGCTTATTTGAATAGGTGTTCATCCATAGTTGAAGGACTCTTTCCAAGCTGCTTAAATTTTTTTTTGTTAGGCACTGAAATTCAATTACTGAATGCGCTAAAGTTTCTACCATATCCCTCCCTTATGCCTTAAACCTTCCTCCACCCAAATGATCTGTGGATTCAATTGATCAGTATTTGTCTGTATTCTTAGGTCCTCAATAGTTTTCTGATATTTTTCTCAGTATAATATTTATGAATGGTTGTGTGTATGTGTTTTTGCTTTAAATTAGTGGGTTTTTTATTTTTCTGGGAGAAAAACTCATCCTTAAGTTATCTCTGAAAAAACTTGTATTAAAGATTAGTCACTTTGATTCATGTAAAATTCATGTTTTTTAATTGTTTTCTTTTGCCTTTGACCTTCCATAATTTTGTCTACTTCTGTATTTTTGAGTTGCAAATCTGTCATCCTCCTTTTCAAAGTGGAGAAATGCTCCATCATATATTCTAAGTTGTGTACTCTGTTATGTCTTCCTTAATTCTCTTTTGAAAGCACTTGTTTCTGACCTAATTTCCATTCTAATATCTTTTATTTGATTATCCCCTTTAGTTCCCTTTATCGTCACCCTAGCTAAGGGATCCATTAGATATATTCTGGTCCTGTTGTAATATCATCCTCATTGATTTCTCTGCTTTCAGTCTCTCCACTTTCCAATTCATCTTACATATAGCTGCCCCAATAATCCTACTAATTCATGGGTCTGACTATGCCATTACTATGCTCAAAAAACTTCAGTGAATCATTATTATCTCTAGGAAGAGATACAAAGTTTGACATAATTTACATAATTTTACCTTTCCAATATCATTTCACATTAATTCTAGTCACATACTCTATGTTTTAGTCAAGCTTCATTATTAGCTATCTGTTCCCCAAATTTGCACATTTTATCACTTGATTCTGTGGGTTTGTACTATCTGTTACCCACGTTTGGAATGCACTCCTTTTTCACCTGTACCTATCAAAATATTTGCCTACCTCCTTCAGGAAGCCTTTCCTAATTTTCTCTGTTGAAAGCTATTTCTTTTTGTTCAATTGTTTTTCAGTCATGTCTGACTCTTCATTTTCTTGGCAGAGATATTAAAATAGCTTGTCATTTCCTTCTACAGCTCCTTTTACAGACAAGGAAACTGAGGCAAACAGAGTTAAGTTACTTGCCCTGGGTCACATAACCAGTAAGTGTCTGAGGACAGGTTTGAACTTAGGAAGATAAATCTTCCCCATAGCACTCTATCCACTGTACCACCTAGCTATATCTTCTCAAAATTGTATTTGTTTATCTGTGCTCAAGTTGTATTCACTAGAATATAAACTCTTCAAGGAAGGGGAAAATTCATTTTGTCTTTGTATCCCAAAGTCTTAACAGATTTTGTGCCTTGTACTTAGCAGTGCATAATGAATGCTTTTTTAAAAATTGAACTGAAATTGATTCAGTAAGGGATCATTAAAAAGAACAGTTAGCAAAATTCATAAGACTTCTACTCATACTTCTAGTATCAAAGTTAATTTTTTTTATTGAAAGATTCTCCCTTGATAAGGAGATTTTAGTAATACAAAATTGTGTGCATTTCATCACTTTTCTTATTATGCATACCAAGAAGATATTTCATTGAATATTGCAAATGCTAATACTGCTGGCCAATGAAAATAGTGTAATGAAAAAAAATAACTTTGAGTAGAAAAAATATTCAAAATAACTCAACCAATAATGTTTCTATTGTTTTTCTATAATATGAATGTTAGCCATGCCATCTATAGCATTTCTATGGATGGATATTTATATCTGCCTGGAAAAATTACCTGAAAGTCAAAATATTCATTTTTGGTCCAAAGCTAACAAATTACTGTGTTGCAGCATGTTGTAAACTTGGCTACTTTTCTTGGATGACTAAAATGTACTGTGATATACTCACTTTTTTGAACTGATGGAAAGTTCGTTTTTCATTATAAATCATTGAACTTCAAAATATGTCTCTTAAACAACTTCTGGATTGATTCTTTCCACACTTTTTTTGTGGCAGCTTTGAAAAAAAGAACCATCAACAAACAGAAAAATTTCTCAAGCATTGGATTTAATCCTTCTTTTTTAAAAAATGTGCTGTTGATTAAAGAACTAAATTCATGCCAATGAGAACCTGATTTATAACGAGACCAGTATATCTAAATTTTGGTTTTAGTATATAAAATCTCCTGAAAACTAGGCCATATGCTGAAAAAAATTATTGTAGAACCTGAGGAGAATTGGAAAATGCATCTTTTCTATTGGATTTGATTATTGTAGGTGAAGAAAATTGATCCACACTTCATTACTCAGTAATAGAGATAAATGTCAGTGGAGTCTTCAGCACCAATGTCAGTTGTGTTCCTCATATTAAACCACTAGAGATTAATGTACCAAATCAGAATCTTGAAGGTTTTGAGCAAGCCCAGCCAGTGGGAATCAAGTATTCATTTTTTAGAGATTTGTCTGCCTCATGTTATTACATAGCAAGCTAAGGGAACATATTTCATATACATTATAGACACTCTGAAAGCTTGTATGTACATTTTCTATAAGGAAGCAGTCATTTATTATACATTTTCATCAGCCTAACATTTCATCAGCATAACCTCTATGCAGTATGCTTTGTGCATCATCAGTACATATTAGAAAGAGGAGTGTGCAAGGCCAGCTTTCTAGTAATAATTTTGTTTTTCAAATGTATCTCTAAAGTGTTTTGGCAATTCAGAATGTAAGAAGAATAAGAATATTAATTTGGCTTCTCACTCTCATCAGTTTGTTTTACTTTTGAGGACAGAGTTATTTGCTGAGTAAACTATATGGTCATCAAACTTTGGGCACTTTTATTGGGAATGAATGGACAAGGTTGCAGAAGTGGTCTGCTGGACTTAGAGATAAATGCCACTTAAATTATGAGTAAGAAGTAGAGGGCCTCTTCCCAGTCAATTTTGAAAAGGATGCCACTAAAGTTTTCTAATTTTTTTGTCTTGGGAGGTGATGGGCTCTTGAACACAGGCTGTAGTAGGTTCTATCATATTGAAAAGACTTTAAATATGACCCAAATAATAAATTTTACTTATGTTTGTTGTCTAACCACCAGTCTAACTAAATGTCAGAAAGCATCATCACCATAAGACTAACTATGGGGTGATATGTGTGTGTGTGTATGCATCTATGCATATATGTAATGTATGTTCATGTATGTATATGTATATATAATGTATGTATACACACATATTTTATATATATGTATGCAGTAGCAGCATGCAAATGTTTTTTTTTAACTTAAAGAGGAAGTGTAACCTGTATCAAAGGGGGGAATGATACTGATAAGCAATGATGAAATCATAAATACTTAAAGAATTAAATGTTTTCCACACCTACCATATTCTCTCTCTCTCTCTCTCTCTCTCTCTCCCCCCATCTACCCCATCTATCCTCTCTTCTGTCTGTCTGTCTGTCTTTGTATCTGTCTCTTTCTCTCAGACTTACATATTCTATTTTGTGTTTTAGTCATCTATGCATGTACCTTATTTTCTCTACTAAGCTCACTGAGAACAAGGACTATGTCTTAATCATCTTTCTATTTTCTCAGCACTTTGCACAAAGAAAGTGCCCAATATTTGTTGAGTTTACGACTTGTTAAGTATATGAATGAATAATAATTCATCCTTGACCCTCTTCTCATTCCCCCACATTTGTGAAAGGAAGGTGAGTTTTCTATGAGGTGAGAGCAATTTCTCTGCATCCTAATTTCCTACATTGCATTGCTTTGAAATGATTGAACAATTGACTATAAATAACCTCTGGGATTGAGAACAACGTTTTTAATGTCCAAAGTATATACTTGGGGAAGGAATCACAGCACTGGTCTAGAATTCTCTGAGGCACACTCTTGACCGCCCCCCCCCCCATTCTTCTGGAGGGATATTTATATAATAAATACATATTTTGTTGTTGTTGCTCATATCTGACCGTTCATGATGCCATTTGGGGTTTTCTTGACAAAGATACTAGAGTGGCTTGCCATTGCCTTCTCCAGCTCATTTTACAGATGAGGAAACTGAGGTAAGAAAGATTAAGTGATTTGCCCAGGGTCACACTGCTAGTAAGTGTCTGAGGCCTTATGCTCTATCTACTGTGCCACCTAGCTGCCTAGGTAGGATGATAGGAGGGAGAGAAGAGGAAAGAGAGAGAAAGAGAGAGTAATGGACTGACTGACATATACATAGAGCATTTATTAAATTTTTACTATATGCTGGGAGCTATACTAAGGACCGGGTACACAAATAAAAGCAAATCATCCTTTCTCTCAAGGACATTATACCACTAATGAGGGAAAAACACATAAAGATGAGTAGCAAAATGGTGTAGCAATGGCCAGGATCTGGCATAGAGGCCTACTCCCCATCAAGTTAAAGTGAAAACTTATCATTCAGAGCTGAGGGACCCAAGGGCAGAATCCATAGTTGGAGTAGGGGAGAAGTGAGAAGGTCAGTCAGAATGTAGGCATCATAGAGAAGAATGGCAAGCAAGTGAAAAAAGTAAGGAATAAGCTGTAATGCACCTTGAGGCACATCTATATCAACCTACTAATTTATTCAGTAAAGGAATTGAGATCCAGAAAGATTAATCAACTTATCAAAAATTACTCAGATAGTAAACAGGAGAAAGAGGATTTAATTCCATTTTTGCAACCAAATTCAGTCTACATATATATATATATATATATATAATAGGGATATAAGTATGTACATATATACAAACATAATACTTATATACACACATCTGGAAAATTTGAAGGGAAATAGGGGTAGGCTTTCTTTTTCTTTAAGACCTTTTGGACAGAAAGGGGACAACCACATTTTTAAACTGAATTATTATTTAACTGAATAGACAGCGTTTTATTGACTGTTCCTCTTCATTATTAACATCCCCAGGACACTATGTCTGTATGAATTAAATAAGTCAAGGGACTTTAATGTTCTTTTTATATCTCACAGTAGATTGATTATTTCCCAAACAGAGATTAATTTGAAAGATTTAACTTTTCAGAAATACATGGCAATTTCTCCACATTGCCTTCCAGAGTCTTACACTCTTCCTGAGTCATCAAAGTACAGTAGCAAGACAAAAGTCAGGACAACTGGTGATAGCTGGGCATACAGTAGATAAACTTTCACATCTTCGTTATATGACTAAGCTTTAAGTGTTCCACAGATTGTAGATACCAACGAGGCTTGGCAATAGATTGACTATTTGCAGTAAGTGAGAGTGGGAAATCTAGGATAACATTGAGAGCATTTAGTCAAATCACCTCATTTTACACATGAAGAAACTGAGAGACATTAAGTGACTTAAAAGTACTAAGCATCAGAGATAGGATTTGAACCTTGTTCCTCTGACTTCTCTATTTCCACCATACCACACTACCTCCTTCTTCCCAACCTTAAGAATTAGTTTTACTGGGAAAACCTGACAAGTCCACTTTACCTTAGGTATTTTACACAGTTATATGATTAATCTTAAATGCATTTATTAAAATATACATGTTTTTTAATCTAGTCTTCTATTTCATACTTGATAAACAAAAAGTCAATTGTCTAATACAGAAAATTTTCCACTAATTTCTGGAGAGGCAGCATGTTGTAATGGAAGATGCATTGGACTTGAAATTTAAAGGGTTGGACATCTAACTCTGACACCATTCAAAGATGTGAATGTCACTACATCTCTCTGCACCTCGGTTTCTTCATTTGTAAAATGAGCAGTGTTGCCTTACTTCCATTTAGTTGCCAGAGCCACTGTGAGGAAAGTGTACTAAGAACTATAAAGTACTATGTAAATATTGTTATTTTGTCTTGCCTGACTTCCAGATCCTGTGGACAATATACCACCAATGGTTTTTTTTTTTGGCAAAGATACTGCAGTGTTTTGCCACTTCCTTCTACAGTGGATTAAGGCAAACAGAGGTTAAGTATGTCGCCCAGGGTCATACAGCTAATAAGTATTTGGGGCTGGATTTGAACTTAGGTTTTCTTGATTCCAGACCCAGAGATCTATCCACTGAGCCACTAAGCTACCTCCACAGCCTAACGGTGATAAGTAATACAAATATTACCTATCATTATTTTTATATTTTATTCATATCATAGATATTATAGACAACCAAATGGAGGAACAGAGTATTAACTCTGAATGAAGATAATAAAGGAGCAGCTCTGTTCCTATGTTTTTAAGACTAAAAACTGAATGGGAAAGCAAATTTGAGGAGAAATCCAAAGATTGTGAAGTGGATGTGCAAATCATGGGTATATTTCACTAACTGAGGCAAAATATCCAGGCCTTAGTCTCCCATTTCTGGGCTGTTTCCCAGGAAGAAATAAAGTCCTCTTCTACTAGGGCTTTAAGGGGCTTTCCTTGTTAAGGATATGGACATATTTAGATTCCCCAGTTCACATAAACCCACTTGGCACTTTAGAGCTATAAGCAAAAAGTGACACATACTGGTTTTCTCATTCATCCACAAACAACAAACACAACAAGAATTAATTTCTTGAGACAAAAGAGTAGTCTTCCAAAGGAGATTTTTCACTCTCAGTTGATTCTGCTAGGGGCAACCATTCTTACAAGTGTCTTGCACTAATTAGAGTATGCTATTTCACATGCTACATATCCAGTTTTGAGGAAAATACTTCATGAGGATGTTTCCTTTAAAAAGAAAGGAAATGATAACAGCAGAGCACAAGGGAAGCAGCTGCCAAATGGTTGACTACTACTTGGTTCGGAATGAAAATGGGGGTTATTTTCCCTCTCTAGCTGCCAAAATGTTAATTGACTCAAGTATGTTTGAAGGTACAATAAAAAGAACATTCACCCTGAAGTTGGAAGACCAGGAATCAAATCCCATATTTGATACTTACTGACTGCATGGCTTTGAGCAAGTCGCTCGACCTTCCTATACTTCAGTTTTTTCTTCTATAAAATGAAGGGGTTTGAGTAGTTGATTTATGAGGTCCTGTCCAACTCCAGATCCATTATCTTATGAAGTTCAAAAAATAATGTTGAAACCTTGAACATATAACTGTCAATTCCACACTTATCTCTTATATACAGTGAACTGGGTTGTATCCATTAGGGATAAAAGGACAAGAAAAAACAAACAAACAACAGACCCTCCCCTAAAGGAGATCACATTTTTCTAGTTTCCTTTTTCCTATTCCTTCAATTCAAATTAAAAGATAAATGAGACAGATAGATAGATTGATAAAGATAGGCATGTAAATCAATAGAATGAAAGAACAAAAGATAGAGAGATATAGACAGATAAATAGGAGAGAAAGACAAACACAGACAGAGGAAAGAGAGAGAGAAAAAGAGAGAGAAAGACAGAGAGAAAGAGAGAGAGAGAGACAGAGAGAGAGAGAGAGAGAGACAGAGACAGAGATCTGCAGGGGTGTGCTGAGGCTAGCTTCTATTAGATAAGAGTTGCTATACCTTGGAAATTGGTGCAACAGTTGGTGCAGCAATTGATTGTTTTGTTTATTTCCAAACTTAAGAAATTGATACAGAAAATATTAAAAATACAAAATACAAAAGTATGATGTGTGTAAATTTTTTCCCCTGAGATAGCCAGCTGGTAAACATTGGCCAGGACGTTTTTGGTTAGATGACACAGATCAAGATCCTTTTCTGCTAGACAGCTGGGTGGTGCAGTGGATAAAGCATTGTTCATAGATTCAGGTAGACCTGAGGTCAAATCTAGCCTCAGCCAATTTTCAAGCTGTGTGACTCTGGGTAAGTCATTTAATGTCTGCCTGTCTCAGTTTCCTCTAAAATGGGGATAATAAATAGTGCCTGCAGCTCAGGATTGTTGAAAGAATCAAGTGAGATAATATTTACTGAGCTCCATGCAAATATTAAAAGTTCTATGAAATTATTTCTGTGTAAGTATGTATAAAATATGTATAGGATTTTCCAAAAGTCTTGATGGAGTTTTAAGTTTTGAAATGTATTATTTAAAACCAGATATTTGTTTCTTTTAAAAACCTGACTAGGGCATTTATATCACTAGAAATATGACATAATTCACATCAAATGTATTACATTTGTCAAGCTGCAAACCTGTTTTCAAGGGAATTTGTCATTAAAGTTTTAACATCAATATTAAATCAAAACTTTGGCAGAGAATTTAATGTGCAGCAAAGAAAATGAGGTAGCTGAACTTTGATTAAAATTTGAAACAGCTTTACTAAGATTTTCCTCTTCACCATAAAAATCTAATTTAATAAGATAGATACAGGGAAATGAGAATTGAGTAAATTCAAAGTCCCCCCAAATCCTTCCTTTTTATCCAAGAAATATTTATAAACATGGAGGGGGGGAGAAAAGACATGCCTGGAACTGTTGTTATTATTGTTGTTTTAATTAACATTTGCAAAACAAAGCAGAATTATCCCAAAATGTATTTCTTGGCAAGTAACCCAAAAAATGCCATTGAAAGATAGCATTTTTTTTTGGCTTCTCTCTTTAGTTCTTTCTAATATTTTTTGTAATAAAGCATAGCCTTTAAATGAAAATCCTTTACTTCATCACACACTGGCTTATTAGCAGAAAAGAAATACGGGAGGTGGAAGCCTAGGGAATCATAGTCAATGGAGAGAAGTTGGACCATCCTAGAAATGGAATAGGAGGCTGTCTATGAAGCATGATTTGAGAGACATAGGGAAGGAACCCTTTTCAAATATTTCCTTCTACAATCCCCACCCCATCAAATACTTGAGGGCCCCCCAAAGATATTGAGTGACCCACAAGAAGCCCACAGTGTCTGGGAATATGCAGCAGTTTAAAAAACCTTTCTTATTCTCTGCCACTCTACTCTTAGAGGTGGTTTTAAAAGGATGGAAAGGAAAAGAAGCAGAAGGAAATTACAAGCCTGAGGACTCCTGTGCTTCCTCTTCTCTTTATCTCTATGTAGTAATTTGTCAGATTGCCAATTTGGGTTGTTGGAGAATTCGTGCAATGAACCTGAATCTAACCAGAACACTTGGATCTCTTCGTGCTTCCAAAACTTTTAATGAATAGACAGGTGGGTATGTGCCCATCTCCCTGATGGGCATTCGAAGATCTCTGCTCTAAACCATCTGTGAGTATGTAAAACTTCACAGTTGTTTTTGTCTTTTATTCTCCTTTCTAATTGTTAATTTCATATGGAAGAAGGAGTAACTGTTTTTCATCCTTGATAGTTTTCCCTTCTTCACCTTCAATTATGCCTGAATTCCACTACTAGATATTCACTCACCTGGGTCATAATAACTTTACTGTTCTGATAAAATACCTATAATTCTACAGGGGGCAACACATTAAGTCAGTATTGGTCATTTATTCCTCTCCTGCTAGGAGCTCATCCTAACTTAGAAGTATTCATGAATTCTCAGAGGCTGTGCCAAAACAAAAACAAAAACAAAAACAAAAACGAAAAAAAAACCCACAAAAAACAAAAAACAAAACAAAACAAATAAAATAACCAATGACAGAGCCTGCTATGTAATTGGGAAAAAGATAAAATTTTTAAAAAACAAATGAAACTTTGCTTCCCCGAATTGCTTTAAGCTAGTCTCAGGTGAGATTATCATAGCTGATAATCAACAAAGGTGACACACAAAAATGCATAGAAGTTGATTCAGAGCTGATTTTCTGACAATTTTATTTCTTTCACTTACAAATTTTCTTGGTTTCATTTTGAATGGATAAATGAATCTATGATTCTAAGTGGCTTCCCATAAATCATAAATATACTTGGTGACAGAACCATAAAATTCTATGATCACATTCTTTGCCAGTTGCCTTAAAGCCACTATTTCTATGTTAAATGGGAGGAAAACAAAACAGAACAAAACACTTTGTGTCAAATTTCTCTGGTAAGGGTTTGATATCCAAGCTATATTGAAAAACTAACATATTTGTTTATAAAACCCAAGTTAATCATCAAAGAAGTAGTCAAATAAGGTCAAACAATAGGAAAAAGAGTCAAAGAATATGAACAAATAGTTCTTGAAAGAATTGAAACTATTAAAACCATATGACAGGCTGCTCTAAATCACTAATAATAAGAGAAATGAAAATTAGCACAACCCTGGATTTTCACCTCATATTCTGCAAATTAAAAAATGGGAAAAGTCACTGTTGGAAGGGATGTTGAAAAGTAGGCTCTCTCTCTTCACCTGTTAGTGAAGCTGTGAATCAGCTAGACCAATTTGGAAAGCAATTTGGAATTATGCAAAGTGACTAAAATGTTTATATCATTTCACCTAGAGATTTCATTACTAGTTGTACATACCAAGGAGAATATTGATAAGGAGAAAATACATACATACATATATACATACGTACACACATACATACATATACATATACATATTTGTAGCAGTGCTTTTTTGCATGCTTGAAAAGAATTGTAAACAAAGGAGAAGTCCATCAATTGGTGAATGATTAAACCAATTTTGGTACACTAAAGTAAAGGAATATTAGTTTCTTATGAAATGATGAATGTGGTGAATACAGAGCATTATGGAAAAATCTACTTTGAACTAATACAAATCAAAATAAGCCAAGCCAAGAAAATAATATGTACAGTGACTACAACAATATAAAAAGGAAGGACAAGCATACACAAAAAAAATGAAAAGTGAATGTGACAAGATTATAAAGAACATTCAAACCTCTGAACTACAAGCACAGATAAAAAAATGGGGACAATGTATTGCTTGCTCCTTTACTTGTCAAGAGGTTCCCAAAGATCAGGTGAGGAGCAGCATTGGTGCCTATAGCTCAGAACTTTGAATATGGAGCAAAGAAAGGAAGAGGAAAGCATTAAACTGCTGTCATTCTCTTTTTCAGAAAGGAATCCAAGAGAAGAAAGAGAGACCAAGACTTCCAGGAAGAGGGCACAATGAATGTTGGGATCTAAGTCCAACTCTTCTGCACCACCTCAGAATAACAAATTGACCAAATAAAATAAAGCAACAACAAAAGGAGGAAAATTGAAAGGAAACTTAACCAGACAAATGTTGAGACAAAACTAACAATGAACAAATAAATAAATCGTTATATTTAACTGCCAGAGAGTGTTCCTCGCCATTTATTTGATCCTATTCACCAAAAATACTATACCCTGAGAAGTCACATGCTCATCCTGTAGGCTAAGCACTCTAGCCAATCCTACAGAGAGTTATCAAGTACTCTATAGTTATTTGACAGTGGGAAACCTTCTGTCTCTTAGCTCCATCTCTTTCTAGATAATCATAAATATCTCATTAACCTAAAGGTTACGATTAATGTAGATTAGAAGTAAATTTTGTGCTTCACCTAAAAAAATTCAAACTCCTTCCTTAAATTGTTATATATTATTGAGTCCTTTTCATGTGACTTTGACCTAATAGGGTTTGCTGGTTACTCAAGTAAATGGACAGAAATGTCCAAATACTATATGTAGTGCTTTTATTTATTTCATTTTTCCTTTATTTTTTCTTTTTTTCTTTACTTATTTTTAGTTTTCAACATTCACTTTCATAAGATTTAGAGTTATAAATTATCCCCCCTCTCTCTCCTTCTCCCTCTTCATGACAGCATGTAACCTGATATAGGCTATACATGTATAATCATATTAAACATATTTCCACATTAGTAATGTTGTGAAAGAAGAATCAGAACAAAAGGGAAAAATCAGGAGAAAGAAAAAAAAGAGAAAATAGTATGCTTCAATCTGCATTCAGACTCCATAGTTCTTTCTCTGGATGTGGATAGCATTTTCCATTATGAGTCTTTCAGAATGGTCTTATAGCATTGCATTGCTGAGAAGAGTTAAGTTTATCAAAGTTGATCATGTACAATGCTGCTATTACTGTGTACAATTTTCTCCTGGCTCTATTCATTTCACTCAGCATTGATCTGTGCAAGTCTTTTCAGGTTTTTCTGAAGTCCACCTGCTTGTCATTTCTTTTGTTTGTTAGTTTGTTTTTTGTTTTTGCTAGGCAATGGGGTTAAGTGACTTGCCCAGGTCACACAGCTAATAAGTATCAAGATCAGTCACTTTGCATGGATCTTATCCAGGGCTCTTTCCTGAGTTCTCTTACCTCTCTATATTTATACTTTCTCTGTGTATTTTTCTGTCTGTCTTTCTCTTTCTCTCTTCTCCACCTTCATTTATCTTTCTGTCTTTTGGCTACCACGGGTTCAACCATTATCTCAAGGCAAATGACTCCCAAATCCATTCCACTTCTGAATTTCATTCCTTCAATATTGCCTATTGAATATATAAGTATTTAAAACTTAGCAGATGTCCCTCCTCAAACAAAAAAATAAGATCCACCTCTTAATTGTCTCAGATCCATTGAAGACATTGTTACTCTTTCAGTAACCCAGATTCAACTCCTAAAAATCATCCTCAGGTCTCTCATCTCTTTCATTGTCCATATGCAATTAGTGGATAATTCTTTTTTTTTTTTTTTAGGCAATTGAGGTTAAGTGACTTGCCTAGGTTCACACAGCTAGTAAATGTCAAGTGTTTGGTCTGAGGCCGGATTTGAACTCAGGTCCTCCTGACTTCAGGGCCGGTGCTCTATCCACTGTGCCACCTAGCTGCCCCAAGTTGATAATTCTTGCTGTGTAAACTGCCACAATATTTCTCACATCTTACCCCCTCTCTCTTTTATTTCACTCACATGGCTATCCCTCAGTTTAGGTCCTTAGTTTTTGGCTGTTCCATTACAATAGCTTCCAAATTGCTGTTTCTCTATATCCAATCCCACCCACAGTGACCAAATTGATATTCCAGTAGCAGTAGACTGAACATTTTAGTTCCCTGCCCAAGAAGTTTCAGTAGGGGCTCCATAGTGCCTCTAAGAAGAAAGACAAATTCCTCTGCCTCCTGAAGCCCTTCAAAATCTGCTTCCAACCTATGTTTCTAGGTTTATTGCCCATAATTCTCCATACATTCTATATTGTTGTAGATCAGGCTTGCTTTTTGTTCCCCATGCACAACATTCAATTTCCTATTGCCATGCTTTTACATAGTGTGGGCAAAGAATTAATTACCTTCTCCCTCTTCATAGAATATCAGCTTCCTTCAAAACTAAACTCAAGTGCCACCTCTTACAGTATGCCTATTCTGAATACTCCACACCCCTATCTGCATGTCTTTGCATCTCCTCCTCTAGAAATTAATTTTTATTTATTTTATTTATATTACGTATTTTATTTTTTATATGTATGTTGTTTTTCTCTCAATGTAATGCAACTTATTTGAGCACAGGGACTATTTTTTTAAAATCATTTTATCCCCAGAGTATAGTACTGAGTCTGGCACATAGTAGGGACTTAATAAGTACTTAGTGAATCAATGAATGATTTCCATAAATCACTTTAGAAGGTGGAATTTAATATCATTATCAATACATAGGGAGAGAGAAAGAGAAAAATCTATTCAAGTCACAAACTTATTTATTTATTTTTTTGGGTTAAGGTCTTTGTTCCAATGAGAACAAATTTAACACACTGGAGACTCTTAGCCAAAAAAACGTTGAATGTGGACTGTAGAAACTAGAGCATGCCAGGTGGACTCAAATAGTGTGAATTAAAAGATGATATGTGTTAGCAGTATAAGGAAATTAAATGTGAAACCTAATTCAGGCTTGATGCTCATCCACACAGGCAAACATAATGTAATACTGACATTCTTTTAATAGAAAATACATCCAGAAGTAATACCAAGGTCATCTCAATTACCTACGATTTCAATCAGTAATTTATCAAATATGAATACCCTTTGGAGGGGGGATGAATAAGAACCTCTAGATTGTATTTTGGATAGCAAAATATATCACCAATATCCTTGTCAAAGAAGTGTGAGTGTAAGTCAAGCTATGAGATTAGAGTTCTGAAATGTCATATGTCAGGAGTAATCAAAGAAAATGTTTGATGGAAGGTTGATTTATAATAACTTTGTGATTTTATTGCTTTTAGTTTAGGTCATTGTCTTTATGAGAAATGTTTTCATTTGCTGTAGAAGAAATATTTTTCTTCCCTTACCTTTCTTATACCTCTTCCTCCTCTTCTACTGTATTTAAAGGCTGTCTGATTCAGCTTCAGTGCAGCAAATGTTGTTCAGAAGGCCCACAGATGACATCAGTGGGGATTGTTGTTATTGTTGTTGAGTTGTTTCAGAAGTGTTGGACTCTTTGTGACCCCATTTGGGATTTTCTTGGCAAAGATACTGGAATGGTTTGCCATTTCCTTCTCCAGTTCCTTTAACAGATGAAGAGCTGAGGCAAAGAGGGTTAAGTGACTTGCCCAGGGAAACACAGCTAGGAAGTTTCTGAGGCGATATTTGAACTCAGGAAGCTGAATCTTCCAGGCTCCGGGCCAAACACTCTATCCACTGTGACACTTAGCTGCAATGAAAAAGACAAAACAGAATCATGGAGAGAAAAAGATTCTCTGCAGATGTACTCTTAACATTCTACATTCCATTTTAAATTGTGATACTGGAAAACTCTAGAACTCTTTCTCTGAACTAAGAGCCATAAATACCCAAGTTCAAATCCTGCCTCAAATACTTACTATCTGTGTGACCCTGAACAAATCACCTGACCACTATCAGCCTCAATTTCCTTATTTGTAAAAGGAGAATAATAATTACACCTATTTTACCTTGTTTTGAGAGTCAAATGAGAAAATCTATGTAAATACTTTGTAAGCATTAAAGTACATACAAATATGAGCTATTAAACTTATTGCTAATAAGGGGAATGGAATAAGTATTTATATAGCACCTACTATGTCCCAGGCACTCTGCTAAGCATTTAATAAATATTATCTCATTTGATCCATACAACAAAGCTGCAGAGTATGTGCTATCATTATCCCCATTTTATGCGTGAAGAAACTAAGATGAACAGATGTTAAATGACTTGCCCAGGGTCACACAGCAAATAAGTGTATGAAGCTGGGTTTGAACTCAGTTTTTCCCTGCTCCAGGTCCAGAGTTCTAGCTGCTCTGATGATAACTAATAACTTTGATAGTAATAACTACAATACATATTTGTGTTTTTCAATCTGCCATGAATCCTCCAAAACATGTTTTAATTTTATGCTGAGGAATGAGTACTGAGACATTATTTGTTGTTTATTTTGTTGCTTTTGTAGAAAAAATAGTCATGTAAATGAATAGTTGTTAATTTATAGTTTAAACTATAATTTGACACCACTATTGTTATTCTATGCTATCTAGAGAACAAGGCACTTAAAACAAGATGAGCTCCTTTTGAAACATAAACAAGCATTTTGAACTTGAAGTCACTCACAAGAGATATGAGTTCAAATCCCACTGCTATTACTGTTGGCTGGCCATCACTATAGAGGCTGTGTTGATAAGCAAGACACTTAAGCATTGTGAGCCTTAACCTTCTCATCTATAAAATGGAGATAATCCTTATAGTACTTACATACCAAAACTGCTATTTTGTTTTAACTTAATCTTATCTTAGTAAACATAGCAACCTGTTTTGAATGACTCGGAATGATCATTATGAACATCAATAATGATACTGTGTTGGTAATACACTGCTGTCCTAAGAAGCTATTGAAATATGTGTACCTGTCTGCTCCTACACTAAATGGTCCCAGATTGCTATGTTGTTCTAGTTGGCAGTTCTGATGTATCATGCAGTATTACCATTTCTGTTCTCTGTTCTTATTTCCTGGAGCTGTCAGTATGTCTTTTTTTCTGCCAGTTTCCTCTACCCTTTCAGACTTTTTGTTTGCAATCTTAGCTTTTTGTCTCCCTTCTCTCAGATTATAACATAGATCAGAACTGAAGGCTGCCAAAGGAATTTAGATGATCAAGTAGCATATATAAAACTAAGTCAAATATAGTCTATCTGAAAATGGAGTAAAAGTATGGAGACCACATTTCCTAAACCAAATATCAGAGCACAAGGTCTGACAAAAAAATATGTGTTTTACAAAGTCTTATTAAATGGTGCACCCCAGTGAGAAAGCGCCATTCCATTGGTCTATGCCTACCAGAATACATGAAATATTGCCTCCTGAGTCACATAAAATTTAAGATTTGTAAAATCAAAACTAATCCAGAAAATCCAAGATGGATAGTCATTGAAGATGAAATTTTTATGTGTGCATGTATGCACACATATATACACATATATACAATTTATACACATATATTTGTTTAATTATTTTCAGTTTGTCCAACTCTTCATGACCCTATTTGGAATTTTCTTGGCAAAGATACTGGAGTGGTTTGCCATTTTCTTCTCTAGCTCATTTTGCAGGAGGAAATTGAGGCAAACAGGTTTAAGTGACTTGCCCAGGATCACACAGCTAATAAGTGTCTGAGGGCCAGATTTGAACTCACAAAGATGAGTCCTCCTGGTTCCAGACATGGCACTCTATATACTGTACCACTCGGCTGCCCCTTGTACGTCTTTCCCCTTTTCAAACTGCTTTACATCTGTTATCTCATTTAAGCTTACCTCAGAACACCGCAGGCTGTAAGTTTAATTTAGAGCAGATTTGGAATGTCTGCTACTACATCTGTGGTATGGAGAAGGAGAGTAAGATGTACATTTCTGAGCTGCATCAAAACCAATAGTATTTTATTGGTGGGTCGCTGTTGGGTAGAACAGTTGTAGCACCCACTTAGGGGCTATAAACTTCTGAGAAGAGAAATTCTGAAGAAGCTTCAGACTGAATTGAAACCTCCTGTTTTTCTTACCCCAGAGTATCTCCAAAATTCTTGCCACATTCCACACTCTAATAGTTTTGAGAAGTAATACATCAATGCAAAGCGATGCCAAAAGCACCTGTACCTTGTGATAACAATGCCCAGTTCTGTAATAAAAAAGTAGTGAGTGATGAAGTACCTGTTGAGGACTGGATCTTCTTCAGTTTATCTAGGCTACTAAAGAAATGATTAATAACAAACACCACTTAGAATGGCACAACTCAACAATAATAAGTGTTTGAAATGTCCTACTCTCTCCTCCAGATTATTCAATGATACCTTAGAAGGGTAACTTTGTTAAATGATTTAATAAGTGTGAGTTAGGTTTAAATTGGCCTTTGACTGGAGAAGTCTATGAAAGTGAGGTGGGATGGGAGGATGGGGGGGGGCAGGGATTTGGTGCATTGTTAAGCTTTCCATGTCATTTGCAAAGGGTCATTGGATGAATCTTTATTGTGAGTGACTAAATGATCTTTGTTTTACCTGTAATAAATGAATTCTTGGGCATAGGACGTGTTGATACACTAACTGCAACATATTAATTTCTGAAAAATATGTTCTTATGCAGGGAACTATAATATTTGTTTAAGCCTAAGGTTTCTAACCAATCCTCAGTTATACTGTTGAGTAATTGAAAATGACAGAGATACAACATGTCATATCTGAAGCAAGGCATATGTGAGGAAAGAACTAATTTCAGTTTAATCTGGTTTTCTAGAAAACCCTCTCCCTATGGATATGTTCATACAAGCATTTCAAAACACAACCTTTTCTAAATGTGACTGAAATTCCTTTAAAATTTCACAGGGAATACATTCAAATTCAGTGTAAGATGACAATTTTTTTTTATAATATCAGTGCTCTCTGTGATTCACATGCAAGACCTGTTACCTAGTGCTGCTCACATACAGCAAACATTTATTAATTTTCTGTTCATTCGAATTGAATATAGGCATATTTGGTCAGTTGATTACTTGTAAATGAAAGGGTTAGACCATATTGTCTTCCATGTCCATTCCAGCTCTAAAATCCTATGATACAATCTCTATGAGGTTATCATATATTAACCACAACCTGCTTAGTTACTCACACTATTTAAAGATTGAGATTTCAGAAAGAAGAATTTTAAAAATCACAAAGAATCACATTATATCAAATTTGAAAAGGACTGCAGAGACCATCTATTGCAGTCTGCATCTGAAATGAAAAACCCAACTATAATATTCCTGATAAGTGGTCATCCAATCTTTCATTTATTGCTTGTAATGAGCAATACAGCTACAAAGGCAGCCCATTCATCCTCTGAATATTTCCATTAGGATGTCATTTTTTTAAAAGAAAGCTTATTCTTTCCCCCCTTATATAAAGTTATTATTCATTTCTTTGAAGCTTCTAACCATGATTCTTTGCTCTTTCTTCTGGGAACAGGTAGTTTATTTAATAAATATGTATTGTCTGTGTGTAAGGCACTATTGTAGGCCCCCATTAAGGAAGGAAGGAAGGGAGAAAGGAAGGAAAGAAAGAAGGAACAGATGAAGGAAAGAAGAAACAGTCCTTGACCTTCAATGCTTACATTCTCCTGGGAGAGGAAGAAGGCAGCATGTGCACAGATAGATAAATATGTACAAAGTAAAGCAAAATAATTTCAGAAAGGAGGCAATCTCTCTTCTGATCTTGGATTTCCACATCAACAATTACCTACTAGATATTTGGAGTTGGATGTCCTGAAGATATCTCAAACTCAACATGTCTAAAACAGAGCTCATTATCTTCTCCCTCAAACATCTTCACATCCTGAACTTCCCTGTTGCTGACAAGCGATGCCACCATCCTTCTAATCACTCATTTGGTGTCATCTCTCTCAAATCCACATATCCACTCAACTACCAAATCTTAAAATTTCTTTCTCTACAACATCTCTTACTGCTCTTCATCTGTCTAAATTCACACAGGTGCTGCTCTTGTTAGGGCCCTCATCATTTCCCTCCCACACTATAAGAGTGGTCTTTTTTTTTCTTTCTTTCTTTCTTTTTTTTTTTTTGAGACTGGGTCTCTCTATCTCACCAGGGTTGGCCACTCATGAGATTGCTCCCATTGTTGATCTGCATGGAAGTTTTTGACCTGCTTCATTTCCCAACTATGCTGATTTACCTCTTCTTACTCAGCCTGGTGGACTCCAACTCCCAAAAGGTCACTATTTTGTTGTTGGTCTTAGTGTGGACACTAGATCAACTTAAGTTCTATTGCCACTCAGAACTCCTGAGCTTAAGATCCATGAGCCTGTGCCTCCTCAGTAGAAAAAATTATAGATACGCCCCATCATGCCCTACTAATATCCTTCTAAAATGTTTGCCTACCTCAGATCTCTCTCTATTCTATTCCATCCTCCACACAGGTGCCAAAGTAAATTTTCTTTTTAAATTTTTTTTGATTAATTTATTTTGATTTATCAATAATCACTTACATATGCTTTTGAGTTTAAAATTTTTCTCCCCCTTCCTCCCCACCACCCTCCCCAAGATGGTGCAAAATCTGATATAGGCTATACACATACATTCGTATTAAACCTATTTACACATTAGTCATGTTAAGAATGAGAACCAATAGGAGGAACCACCAGAAAGAGGAAACAAAACTCAACAGAAGGAAAAAAATAGCGAATAGTATGCTTCAATCTGCATTCAAACTCTGTTCTTTCTTTGGATGTGGATAGCATTTTCTATCACAAGGCCTTTAGAGATGTCTTAGATCTTTGAATTGCTGGGAAGGGTTAAGTTTATCAATATTAGTCATTGCACAATGTGGTTGTTATTGTGTACAACGTTCTCTTGGTCATGCATCTTTCATTCTGTATCAGTTCACGTAAGTCTTTCCAGGTATTTTTGAAGTCAGACCATTCATCATTTCTTATAGAACAATAGTATTCCATTACATTCATCTACCACAACTTGTTCAGCCATTCCCCAATTGATGGGCATCCTCTCAACTTCCAATGCTTTGCCACCACAAACAGAGCTGCTACAAATATTTTTGTACATGTGGGTCATTTTCCCATTTGTATGATCTCTTTGGGATATAGCCCTGGAAGTACTATTGCTGGGTCAAAGGGTATGCACATTTTTATAGCCCTTTGGGCATAGTTCCAAATTGATTTCCAAAATGGTTGGATCAGTTCACAACTCCACCAACAATGCACTGGTGTTCCAATTTTCTCACATCTTCTCCAATACTTATCATTTTTTTTTGTTTTGTAATCTTGGCCAATCTGATAGCTGTGATGTGGTACCTCAGAGTTGTTTTGATTTGCATTTCTCTAATCAATAGTGATCGAGAGCATTTTTTCATATGACTATAGATGGCTTTAATTTCTTCATCTGAAAACTGCCTGTTCATATCCTTTGACCATTTATCAATTGGGGAATGACTTGTATTCTTATAAATTTGACTTAATTCTCTATATGTTTTAGAAATGAGGTCCTTATCAGAGAGACTGGTTATAAAAATTCTTTCCCAATTTTCTACCTTCCTTCTAATCTTAGTTGCATTGGCTTTACTTGCGCAAAAACTTTTCAATTTAATGTAATCAAAGTTATCCATTTTGCTTTTCATAATGTTCTCTATCTCCTGTTTGGCCATGAATTCTTCTGTTCTCCATCAATCTGATAGGTCTCCCAGTTGGCTTACAGTATCAGTTTCTATATCTAAATCATGAACCCATTTTGACTTTATTTTGGTATATGGTGTGAGATATTGACCAATGCCTAGTTTCTGCCATACTCTTTTACAGTTTTCCCAGCAGTATTTTTTTTCAAAGAGTGGGTTCTTATCCTAGAAGCTGGGGTCTTTGAGTTGATCAAATAATAGATTACTATAGTCATTGACTACTGTGTCTTGTTTAACTATTCCATTGATCCACCACTCTATTTCTTAGCCAGCACCAAGCAGTTTTGATGATTGCTGCTTTATAATACAATTTAAGATCTGGAATGGCTAGGCCACCTTCCCCTGCATTTCTTTCCATTAGTTCACTTGATATTCTGGACCATTTGTTATTCCAAATGAATCTTGTTATTATTTTTTCTAACTCTATAAAATAATGTTTTGGTAGTTTGATTGGTATGGCACTAAATAAGTAAATTAGCTTAGGTAGAATTGTCATTTTTATTATATTAGCTCAACCTACCCATGAAGAACTGATGTTTTTTCCAATTATTTAGATCTGACTTTATTTGTGTGAAAAGTGTTTTGTAATTGGTTCATACAGTTCTTAAGTTTGTTTCAGTAGGTAGATTTTTAAATATTTCATAATGTCTACAGTAAGTTTAAATGGAATTTCTCTTTGCTGTTGGGCTTTGTTGGTAATATATAGAAATGTCGATGATTTATGTGGGTTTATTTTATAGCCTGCAACTTTGCTAAAGTTGTTTATTATTTCAAGTAGTTTTTTACTTGATTCTCTAGGGTTTTCTAAGTATATCATTGTATCATCTACAAAGAGTGATAGCTTTGTTTCTTCCTTTTCTATTCTAATACCTTCAATTTCTTTTTCTTCTCTTATTGCTAAAGCTAACCTTTCCAGTATGATATTGAACAACAATGATGATGGACATCCTTGTTTCACTCACGATCTTATTGGAAATACTTTTAGCTTATCCCCATTACATATGATGCTTGCTGAAGGTTTTAGGTAGATGTTATTTATTATTTTAAGGAAGACTCAATTTATACCTATGCTCTCTAGTGTTTTTAATAGGAATGGGTGTTGCATTTTGTCAAAAGCTTTTTCTACATCTATTGAGATGATCATGTGGTTTCTGTAATTTTTGGTCAATATGATCAATTTATGCTGATAGTTTTCTTAATTTTGAACCAGCCCTGCATTCCTGGTATAAATCCTACCTAGTCATAGTGTATTATTCTTGCAATAAGTTGCTGTAATATATTTGCTAATATTTTATTTAAAATTCTTGCACCTATATTCATTAGAGAAATTGGTCTATAATTTTCTTTCTCTGTTTTGACTCTTCCTGGTTTAGGTATCAGCACCATATTTGTATCATAAAAAGAATTTGATATGACTTCTTCTTCACCTATTTTCCCAAATAGTCTATATAGTATTGGAATTAATTGCTCTTTAAATGTTTGATAGAATTCTCATGTAAATTCATCTGGCCCTGGAGATTTTTTTCCTATGGAGTTCATTAATGGCTTGTTCTGTTCTCCATCAATCTGATAGGTCTCCCAGTTGGCTTACAGTATCAGCTTCTATATCTAAATCATGAACCCATTTTGACTTCATTTTGGTATATGGTGTGAGATATTGATCAATGCCTAGTTTCTGCCATACTCTTTTACAGTTTTCCCAGCAGTATTTTTTTTTCAAAGAGTGAGTTCTTATCCCAGAAGCTGGGGTCTTTGAGTTGATCAAATAATAGATTACTATAGTCATTGACTACTGAGATGGGGTTATCTAAGTATTTTACTTCCTCTTCTGTTAATCTGGGCAATTTATATTTTTTGTAAATATGCATCCTTTTCACTAAGATTCTCAAATTTATTGGCATACAGTTGGGCAAAATAGTTCCTAATTATTGTTTTAATTTCCTCTTCCTTGGTGGTGGATTCACCCTTTTCATTCTTGATACTCGTAATTTGGTTTTCTTCTTTCTTTTTTTAAATTAAATTAACCAATGGTTTATTTATTTTATTGTTTTGTTTTTCATAAAACCAGGTCTTAGTTTTCTTTATTAGTTCAATAGTTTTCTTAATTTCAATTTTCTTAATTTTTCCTTTGGTTTTCAATATTTTTAATTTTGTATTTAATTGAGGATTTTTAGTTTGTTCTTTTTCTTGCATTTTTAGTTGTATACCCAATTCATTGATCTTCTCTTTTTCTATTTTATTTATGGAAGCATTTAGAGATATAAAACTTCCCCCAAGAACTGCTTTCTCTGCATCCCATAAGTTTTGGTATGTTGTCTCATTATTTTCACTCTCTTGAATGAAGTTATTGATTGTTTCTACAATTTGTTGTTTGACACAATCATTTTTTAGGGTTAGATTATTTAGTTTCCAATTATTTTTAGTCTATCCTTCCATGGTCCTTTATTACATATAATTTTTATTGCATCATGATCTGAAAAGGATGCATTTAATATTCTTGCCTTTCTGAAGAAATTCTGATTGTGAGGTTCTTATACCCTAGTATATGGTCAATTTTTGTATATGTGACATGTACCGCCGAGAAAAAAAGTAAATTCTTTTCTATGCCCATTCGGTTTTCTCCAGAGGTCTATCATACCTATCTTTTCTAATGTTCTATTCACCTCCTTAACTTCTTTCTTGTTTATTTTGTGGTTAGATTATCTAGTTCAGAGAGGGGGAGGTTGATGTCCCCCACTAGTATAGTTTTGCTGTCTATTTCTTCCTGTTACTCCTTGAACTTCTACTCTAAGAATTTGGATACTATACCATTTGGTATATATATGTTTAGTAATGATATTACTTCATTGTCTATGGTGCCTTTTAGCAGGATGTAGTTTCCTTCCTTATCTCTTTTGATAAGATCTATTTTTGCTTTTGCTTTGTCTGAGATCAGGACTGCTACCCCTCCTTTTTTTTACTTCAGCTGAAGCATAATATATTATGCTCCAGTTTTTTACCTTTACCCTGTGTGTGTCACTCTTTTCCAAATGTGTTTCCTGTAAACAATATATTGTAGGATTGTGGTTTTTAATCCATTCTGCTATCTGCTCTCATTTTATGGGAGAGTTCATCCCATTCACATTCACAGTTATGATTGCTATCTGTGTCTTTCTCTCCATCCTTTCCTTCCTCTCCCCTGTTTATGCTTTTCTTTTCTTTCTCCTTTCTCCTTTTCCCTCCTCACTAGTGATTTGCTTTTGACTTCCACCTTCCTCAGTCCCTCCTCCCTTCTATTAGCCCTTTCCCTTTTCTTTCCCCTTTTCCCTCCTATTGCCTGTAGGGCAAGTTAGATTTCTATACCTAACTGATTATGTTATTCCCTTCTTGAGCCAAATCTGATAAGAGTAAGGTTCAAACAATGCTCATCCTTCTCCCTTCTTTCCTTCTGCTGTAATAGGTTTTTGTGTCTTTTCCTGTAATGTAATTTACCCTTGTCTGCCTCCTTCTTTCTCAGTACATTTTTTCAGATCAGATTAATCCACTTACTTGGATCCATTTAACCCACTTGATTAGATTTTCTTTTATCATTACATTAAAGTCAACTTATAACCACCTCCTTTATGTATACTCTTTTAACATAGTGTAATGACAATACAGATGTCAAGAGTTATGAGTGTCATCTTCCCTTGTAGGGATGTAAACAGTTTGCCCTTATTAGCAACATATTGTATCTTTCTGTCCCATTTACCTTTTAATGTCTCTCTTGAGTCTTGTACTTGAAGATCAAATTTTCTGTTGAGCTCTAGTCTTTTTATCAGGAAGGTTTGGAAGTTCCCTATTTTGTTGAATATCAATCTCCTCCCCTGAAAGCTCATGCTCATTTTTGCTGGGTAGTTGATCCTTGACTGCAATCCAAGCTCCTTTCCCTTACTCATGCTTCATGTCCTACGGTCTTTTAATGTAGAAACTGCAAGTTCCTGTGTAATCCTGACTGTGGTTCCATGATATTTAAATTGTTTCTTTATGGCTGCTTGCAGTATTTTCTCTTTGACCTGGTAATTTTGGAATTTGGCTACTATATTCCTTGGTGTTTTCAATTTGGGATCTCTTTCAGGAGGTGATCAGTGGATTCTTTCTATGGCTATTTTACCCTTTGGTTCTAGGACCTCAGGGCAGTTTTCTTTTATGATTTCCTGAAAGATACTGTCCAGGCTCTTTTTTTCATCATGATTTTCAGGTAGACCAATAATTTTTAAATTGTCTCTCCTGGATTGATTTTCCAGGTCAGTTGTTTTACCAACGAGGTATTTTATGTTTTCATCTATTTTTTCATCTTTTTGTTTCTGTTTAACTGATTCTTGCTTTCTCATGGAGTCATTAGCTTCCATTTGCCCCATTCTAATTTTTAACAAATTATTTTCTTCAATTAGATTTTGTACCTCCTTCCCCATTTGGCCAATTGTATTTTTTAGGGATTTGTTTTCTTCAGTGTACTTTTTTCCCCAGTTGGCCAATTGTATTTTTAAGGACTCTTCTACCTCTCTCATTTGACTTTTAAAATCCTTCTTGAGCTCTTCTAAGAAAGCTTTTTGGGCTTCAGACCAGTTCATATTCTCTTTTGAGGTTCCAGATGTGGGTTTGTTGACAGTGTTGTCCTCTTTAGAATTTTTGCCTTGATCTTCACTCTTCCCATAATAAGAATCTATGGTACATTTATTTTTGCTCATGGTGTTTGCCTTATTTCCTGGTCTTTAAAGAGATTGAGCTCTCCTGCTGGGGAGCAGAGGGCACTGACCCAAGCTTCTTGGGTTGAGAGTCTAGGGCTTGGTTACTGGCTTTGTGTGCTTGGGCCTCCGATGTTGGCAGTTGGAGACTCTAGGGTTCTGGCAGCTTACCTGGTGTTGGGCTGGAATCACCAAGGCTGGAACTCTAGGGCAACTGTAGGTTGCCTGCTTTTCCTTTCCTTTCACTTTCTTCAGCTCCTTTCAGATGGATGTTGCAGGGTGTTTATCTGCCTGGGGCCCTTTGAAGTGGTACTTCCCTTATTATTGCTGAGGCACTGGGAGAATCATTTACTATAAAATACTGAGGCACCTGGTGACTTTTGAGCTGGTTTCCACTGGTTCCCCTGCCCTCATTGAAGCACTTGGAGGTCCAGGTGCTGGTGTTTGACTGCTCTACCACCTGGGTTTCAGGATATTCTCCTGGTATACTAAAGTGGGGCTTTCTGCTAGCTTGCTGGGATGCCTCCCATTCTGTACTGCTCCTCTTCCCCAGGGCAAGAGGGGCCTTTCTCATTAATCCCTCAAGCTACCTGGGCTACCGTACTGCTGCCCCCCATCCTTCTTCTGGTTCAGCTGTTCCAGGGTTTTTCCTAGGGTGATATTTTCTGGGCTTTCAGAGGTTGATAGGGGAGAGTGAGAGTGACTACCTTTTTGCTCTGCTATCTTGGTTCCCGGAAGTGGAAGTGAAAGTAAATTTTCTATTAGGTCATTTGACCTTATCACCTTCCCTGCAAAAATAAATTCCAATGGCTTCTTCTTATTTCCAGTATTAAATTAGACAGTCCTCTGTTTGGAAAGTTTAACTTTAAAGGAATCCTTTATGTAACATATACATTTAAGTGATATATAAACTGAAATTTAAATAATAATATTATAAAAATAGTAATAATACACTATATTTTTACTATCATCCATCCTCAGAGCCTGAGGATAGTGATTAATATTCAACTTCCTTTCCATCACTCTTTCTTATCATATAGAGGAGAGTTTTAGAACTTGGACCTGTGATTTCATTATCATAAATTAAACCCAAATGACAAAACTCTCTCTACCAATGCAGGACAGCATTTTCTCTGGATGTCTTAGAGAATTATATACAGCACTCAGAGGTTAAGTGACTTGCCCAAAGTCACATACCTAGTATGTAACTGAGGCAGGTTTTTTGAACTCAAGTGTTCTTGGCTCCAAGACCATCTCTATCCATCATGTCATATTAAATTTCAAATAAATTCCATGTCATTTAATAATAATTTTTAGTAGAATTAAACACTGATATTGGGGAAATCTAATTAAATCTCTACTTAGATGAAATTCTGACATTTTAAATACTGCATATAGTGACTGCAGCCATGAAATTAAAAGACACTTGCTCTTTGAAAGGAAAGCCACATCAAATCCAGACAGAATACTAAAAAGGAGAGATATCAATTTGCCAACACAGGTCCATATAGTTAAAGCTATGGTTTTGCTAGTGGCAATGTATGACTGACAGTTAGATTACAAGGAAAACTGTGTGCCACAGAATTGGCACATTCAAATAGTGGTGCTGGAGAAGACGTTTGAAAGTCCTTCACTGGACTCTTCACTGGAAGGACAAATACTGAAGCTGAAGCTTAAATCCTTTGGCCACATAATAAGAAGATGGGACTTGTGGGAAAGATTCTAATGTTGGGAAAGATTGAAGGTGAAAGGTAAAGGGGATGGCAGAGGATGAAATGGATAGATAGTATCATGGAAACAACAAATATAAACTTGAACAGACTTCAAGAGAGTCCATTGAGTCGTATGGAGTTGGACACAATTGATTAACTGAACAACAAGTGATTTCTTGTTTCTAACTATAGATCTTCAGGGGAAAAGATTTTGTAATCTCTCTTCATGATACATTTTAGTGCTACTGGCAAATTTTTCTGAATAAGTGAGCATAGGTCAAATTGTTTCTTTCTTTGGCTTTAATTTATTTTTATTTTGAACTTACAATCATAAGCCATGGTTAAATTGTTTTCAATGGAAAGAAAAGAGCATGCATGTTATATTATATAACAATCTTTCATATGCTAGACAGTTACTGGTTCACACTTCAATCTTGTCTTCATAGTCTTTATCCTTCAAATTATTTCCATAATCTGTTTTCTGATTAAATTATTACAAGATAAATGAAAAATGAACAATCCTATGTTGCAACCTATTTCTTCTAGTTTCTTGTAATTCTTCATGTCAGCATCCACCCACCAAATTATTTTTCATTTCATAGTTTCTTTTAAAAAATGCATAAAAACAAATGTTTATGAAGCAAACTTTCCAGTGTTTGAGGCTGGTTCCCCTTAAGCTACATATTCTTGTAATCAGGCTTTCTGAGAATTGTCCTGGCCTTACATGAACAAAAGAACATAGTCTCTAGCATTCTTGAGTCTTTCTATATTATGTAATTCATGTTTCCTTATGTGTATGCCCTTCTAAACAATCTATCATTTGAAATATCACTTGTATTTTGAAACCAGGCACTATGACAGGGACCATCTGAACCAGGAAGGACAAAGTATAAATGACAAACTACTGTCTGAATCAATAAGATATCAGAGAATCTTAGAGATGCTTTCCTATTTTCCTTCCTGGGAAAAGATCAATGACACCGCTCTGTAACTTGTGTCTCCCAAGCAGAAACTATCTGAGGTGCCACTTCAGCATTCCTAGTTTGCTCTGTATTAAATTATTAAAAATCATTAACACAAAAAGCAGGTAAATTTTTCAACAGGAGGGTGGCAATAATAAACAATGAATATGACAAGTGGTATTTAATATTTTATTCCAAAACACAGTTATTGTAAAGGTTGTATTATTTGTGAAATAAGATCCTAATTATATTAGAAATATAAATCAGGAATAAAAAACACCACCAGTGCAATGAGAACAGTAAATTTGCCTGTTGTTTAGAATGTTTTATTTAATGTTCACATATGTGTTAAATTCTTTTTGATAAATTATGTATGTGGTTGGCTCCCTCCTTTTTAAAAAGCAGACTGCACAATTGATTTTTTAGTGCCAAGTCGGCAGGTTTTTACATGAGTCTATCTGTCTCCCTAACAAAGTTAAATGCATCTTCACATTGGAAGATAACTTATTACATGAACTCAGAAGAAAATTCCTGAGCCAATTTTTTTTTCTCAGGGGAGAAAAAAATTAAGAATATATATTAAAATATACTGAAAGTCACAGCAATGAAAACTGGACTTTTCCATTCTCAGCAGCTTATTGGATGATGTGTCAACCTCAGTGATATGCTCAGTGTATTCAAATATTCCATGAAGGATTCACTGCATTTATTTATGGTATTAATGTACAAGAATTACTCAAACATCTTATCATCCTGGCCTACTATTTTTCTGTGTTGGCAGGGACCATTATTACTGCAACTCAGGCTTTCTGAGAATCTATCAGTACTTTCTCAGAAAATGGCTTAAACATGTGCTATGTTAAATAGAGACAAGTGAACTCTTAGAATGGTTGATCTCATTTCCATGCAGTATCAATATATCCAACCCTCAATGGTTTATTTGATATTAAGAGTTACTTCTGCTATTGCATTCCTTGAGTGTGTCTCCTTTTGCACACTTAGCTATTAGGTAAACAGAGAACATTTTATCTCACAGTTTTCTACCTAAAATTATCCTTTGATTGACTTTCATAAAAGGAATAGAATGAGAAAGCATTGCAATAAAAGGGAATCATTTGTTTTACATAGTACAAATTATGTTTATATATCTGGATAAGGGTATAATGATGTGGCTAGTAGAAGACACTATTTTATTCTAGCTGGATTTTTGCACAGATATTATGCCACTGTCACTCTGAATTATTATACTGAACTCTTTAAATTTTCCATAATCAATGAATCAACACTTACGAAGCACTTGCTATGTTCTAGGCACTGTGCTAAATACTGGGGATATAAAGAAAAGAAAAAAAGTCCCTGCTCTCAAGTAGTTTTCCTACTAATGGGGGATACAATATGCAAAAAATATTCGAGAAAAATTGGGGGTAGTCTCAGAGGGAAGGCAGGAGAATTAAGGAAGACCAAGAAAAGTATCCTTGCAGAAAGTGAGTTGTTAGCTGAGAGTTGAAAAAAGCCAGGGAAACCGGGAGGTACAGATGAGAACAATCAGTGAAAAAACTCAGGAGTCAGGACATGGAATGTTTCATCAAAGCACAGACATTTACTTGAACCTGAAAGCACTTGCAACCCTTTGGTGGTACAGAAACAACTGAGTTTAATACTAAGTTAGCAAGAATATTTAGTTAAAATAGGAAGCTACCACTTGGACCACTTGCTCCCATTAGCTCATGGCTTCACTCCCATTAAATTACTTTGAAGCTCTCCCCACTTTGATCTTTTCTCTCTCCCCTATCCACCTTGAGGTGCCTCAAGCTGTGCTGTGCTATACCAGAAACTGACTTGTCCCAAATGCCAAAATATCTAGTTCTAACTTTGATTTTAGAAATGGGATATATAGTCATGATTTTGAAACATTTAGGTAATTAAGGAATAGCTTTAGGATCAGTTGGTTTGCTACCTTTGACTGAACAATTAGATTACTGACTAGTTGCTAACTAGTTCAATTCAGCATAGCAATTGATTGCAATAAGCCACTTAATATAAATGTTGTTAACTCAGGCTTAGTCAATGGAGTAAATAAAATAGGAAACTAAATTTTATTGTATAGTGAAGAATATATAATAAGTATAATAACTACTTGAAATTTTAAAACTATTCTTTGGATATGTACACATGGTTATAAATATATAATTTATATATCTAGTTTTGTCTTCTTATTCATTTCCTCTTGTAAGAATACAGATTGCCCCTTAAAATACCCTCTCTTGAACTAATACACACAGAATCCCATTAGATTCATCTTTCTAAAATGCTTCTCTAACATCAGTTGTTTTACTCCCCAACACTCATAACCTTTGTTTGTGGTCTTTTAGCCAGCTTTTAACAATATTCTCATCTAAAAACAATTTTATTGTTCTTCAAGCAAATTATATAACTACAATAAAAAGACTAATCTACTAGAGCCCAATTCAAAAAATAATTCAACTCAATTTGTTCTATCCCATTAATTTTACAATTCTATTTTTAAAAGATTGTCAATTTTTGACATAATATATTTCTACTAAAAGCTATTTTGAAATACTTAAATACTTAAATATTACTGACCTTTAAGTGTTGAAAGATTTCTTCTATAATCAACATTTCTTTATTATACCTATTGGTATCTGAATCATAGAATAGTAAATTCCAAGATTGTCTTTTGTTTGGTTGAATTTTCTAACAAATATATTTTCTTCAATACTTTTTCTTCTAAAAATCAAATATTCTATTATTTTTTTACAATGTGAATTTGCTGAAATATGTGTGAGCTATTTATTCTTAATATTCTTAGAAACTTTATATTTAATCAAATATTCTATAAGTTCAGATTTGGAAAGTACCACAATCCCATTGATGAAAAATATTATATAAGAAATATTTACACTACTTAACTTATCAAGAACTCAAAGCCCCTGCAAAAGTTTAATTTCTTAAGAGAAATTCTAGCTCCAAAAGACACAAACAGAAAAGCATAAGATGTAAAACTCAGAGAAGAGAACAAAAAAGAATATGGACCTGGGAAATAGCAAGGTAGTGCCAGTGGCCTCATCTGCTTAAAGGGCTTTACTAATGACCCCTACAGCAAACTCCTCCTCCATTTAATCATTTTGACTAACAAAATGATATTTGCATTCCTTAGTAGAAGGAAGAGTCAGAATAATCATAGCAGCAATAATGTCTGATTTAACATAAAAGATATCTTAACTGTTGATTTCATATACTTCATAACTGATTTATTATTGTCTATCAATAGTAATATGTTATTCTAATCATTGACTGTTTTATCTAACTTTTATAATTAAATGAATCTGTGATTTTATCAATAATCCTTACAATAATCCAGAATACAACTCCTCTGTTCTTTCTCAACTTGTGTAATTTTTGTCCCTATTCTCCCATATATACTCCATCAGGGATCCACCCAATTATCTGAAGCCCTTCCTACATACAGTTTGGAAGTTTGTGAATACAAATGGAGTCTATGACCTGACCACCTTGGTCACCCCTCACTTTTATTAAATGATGGGCCCATCTTCTTTTCTTGTCATACATCTCTCTTATGATGTCTTTTATACTGTTTCTTGTGTTCATTTTTTTGGTTGATAATACTTTGCAACCAACTCACACCTTTGAGTTAAGTAAAACTTTACTTCTCAAAAGTCAATTTACAAAACTTACCAAAATGGTAAAAATGACATTTCTACTTAAATGAATTAATAAAAATCCATGCCATTCCAATCAATGTATAAAAAGGCAATTTTATAAAATTAGATGAAAGAATAAAATTCAATTTAAAGAACAAAGAATCAAGGTTCTCAAGGGAAATAATAAAAATAAATGGGAATGAAGAGAACTTGGCAGTATTAGATCTTAAACTATACTACTATTACTATTCTCGTCATCAAAGCTATTTAACACTAGTTAAAAAATAAACTCAAATATTTCTTCTACTAGGTTAGGAGAAATCACTTTTTGACAGAAACTGCTAGGAAATCTGGAAAAAGACTCAAAGTCAATAAGTTTAGACCAACCACTCCACCATATACAAAAATAAATTTCTAATAGGTACATGGCCTAGTATAAAAGAAGGAGATAGCTTTCAGAACTAAAGATAGTGGGAAAACTCTTAATAAAACAGGGAATAGATAAAATTTATAATTTAAATTCCAAATAATTGAGTCATATTTGCACAGAAATAAATACCATTAAAATTAGAAGTAATGAAATTAAAATTAGAAGAGAACTAGCAACTAGTAAAAGGCATCTTGGGTTAAAAAAATTTCCACTAAATCTGTGATAAAACTTTGATACCTAAGATATATAGGAATAGACAAAATAAAGAACAAGAGGCATTCCTCAATAGTCAAATGATATGAACAAGCAGTTTTCAGAATGAAAATAGCCAATCTATTAACAAATAGATGAAAAAAAAAACCAAAAAATTAATAATAAGAGAAATGCAAAATAGAACTCTAAAGCTCTATCTCACATCTGTTAAATTGGCAAAGACAGAAAAAACAAGGAATAAGAAATGTTGGTTGGGTTTTGGGAAGACAGGCCCCTTAATAAATTACCAGTGGCATTGTGAATTGCTCAAACCATTCTGGAAAGAAATGTGAAACTTTACCTAAAAATCCAAAGATATAATTGATTTGATAATTCCGTTATTAGATCTGTATCCCAAAGAGATCAAAGAAATTGGAAAAAGACCCATAGGTACAAAAATAAATTGTAATAGGTTTTTCTTTTCTTGCAAATCCCCCAAAACCAAAATGATGCCCTTCAACTGTGGAATGACTGAGCAATTATAAAATACGAATGTATTTACTACTTTATAGGAAATTACAAAATTGTACATCAGAAAAACCTGGAAGGACTTGCATGAAATGATGCAGAACAAACTGAGCTGAGCTATTTATAAATTATCAACAACATTAAAAAGAAAAACAACTGTGAAAGACTTAAGAATTATGATCAATACAATAACAATAATGACTCCAAAAGACTAATGATAAATTATGCTTCCTACTTCTTAGCAGAGAGGTTATCTACAAGTGAAGAATGCAACATCCATTTTGAGACATTAGCCAATATTTTCATTTGTTTTGTTTGACTATGTTTTGTTACAAGCAAGAGTTTTCTTTTCTATCTACCTATTTTTCTTTTGTTCTCTCTTTCTTCCATTCTTCCTCCCTTTCTTCCTACCTCTCTCCCTTCCTTCCTTCCTTTCTTTCATAGGGTACTGTTGGGAGTAGAATACAATATTTATAATGGCGAAAAAAAAGAAAAGAAAAAGTATCAATGAAGCACATAAAAAGAAGAGAGAGGAAAGTTCACTATAATTAAATGGGTACTATGGTAACTCTTGCATTCAATTTAAAATTTACTTAAAAAACAAGCTATGCAGTCCTCTTTTTAAATTCTTCATATAAGGAAATATTTGTTTTATTAATGTTTTTAAACTTGTAATAAAGAAAATTTTAAATAGTAAAAATATACCTCAATCAAATAATTTCTTTGGAATACACCCTGAATCATAAAAAGATAAAATATGTATTCTTTGTAGAAGATTTTTATGGTAACATTGTTGGTCATTGCAAAATATTGAAAGCTACATTAATATCTTATAATAGAGAAATATTAAATAAATGGTGTTACTGTTGTGGGATAAAATATTCTAATTCAATAAAGGAATAATTATGAGGAATATGAAGAAATTTAGGAATCCATTTATGAGATAATGAAAGAAAAAAAGAGAACTTGAAAAACAGAATAACCATTAACAATGATTGTATATAAACAAAAAGTGAACCAGAAAAATTAGAGAAAGTAAATTGATGTAGACTTTAAGGAAGTGATTGAAAATTTTGCATGATATTTAATGCACTGAAAATAATTTATTTAGATAATTACACAGTAGTTTTAACAAGACATATGGATGTTTAATATTAAATTTGTATTATTATTTATTTCAAGGGAATTTCATATTAGAATCATTGTGATGTGGTAATGATTGGGGATTTTTAAAAAATTAGTTAAATCTATAAACATTCATTTAAAAACCACCTGGATTCAACATAATTGTATAATTACATAGATCTTATCATGCTCTAGTGGTTCAAACATTTAATGAACATGTGAATATTGAAGTAAATCAATTCCAAGATAAATAGGAAATTAAGAATAATATATACATTGGGCATACTCTCATTTTGTGGTGCAGATAAGGGAAAGAGACAATATGACAAATTTCTCAAAGCTATTCTCATCCTAGTATGAACTGCTTTATAATCAAACCTTGGAGATCTAGCAAAATTCCACATTTTACAGAAGAGGAAACTGGAGCTCACAGATGTCAAATACTAAGTTCAATAGCAAGGTAGTGGCAATGTGGGATTTGAAACTGGATTTCTTCTTGTTCAGTCCAAAGCTCTTTCCACCTCCAGACAGTAATGATCAATATACTCAGCCATAGGTGGAGCAAGTGTTTCATCCAGCAGGTGTATAATAGATTGGCTATATTTTCATTTATTATCCATTGAATTTTAGTCTCCACACCCCAACATCACCAACTTAAAAACAACTTTGACTACCATTTTCTTTCTGTCTTATCACATTTCCCAATACAGGGCTGCCCTTTTCCTTACTCTCTTGAGGGTTTTTTAAAATTTATTTTAACCTGATTTCATTTCCAATACCCAAATCTTGGAGCAGGATACACTCAGCATACATCTAGTAATGACATCACTGTTCACATGTAGTTGTTATGCTATAAGGAGTCTGGAGATTGGTAGTAGGAGGCGAAACACTTACTTTGTGGGTTTGCCTTTGATTATGGCTGTCCAGTATAGCAATGCCTAGCAGGAGATAGCTTCCTTCTCTCTCTCTCTCTCTCTCTCTCTCTCTCTCTCTCTCTCTCTCTCTCTCTCTCT
>NW_020954583.1:879501-905301 GCF_900497805.2 Vombatus ursinus
TCTCTCTCTCTCTCTCTCTCTCTCTCTCTCTCTCTCTCTCTCTCTCTGTGTCTCTCTCTCTCTGTCTCTGTCTCTCTGTCTGTCTGTCTGTCTCTGCAGGTGGCAGATCTTGAATCTGGTCCTTGTGTTTTAATCACTCTGAAAGAGAAGCAAGAGATTCTAGGAACAGGGTAGTTTCTATCTAAACTCTCATCTCAGGGTTTGGGGAGCTCAGTATAGATCCATCTCTTCCATTCTCCTCATTTTGCCCATCTCTTGGCCTTTTCAAATACACACACTATAACAGTTTCAATTCCCTAGAGTGAGCAGAAGTTTTCGTTTTTTTTTTTTTTTTCTTTTTCTGGAATGATGAACGAACGACTTTCCTAATAATGTCAATCTCCAGGGACAGTCTGGGGCTAGTTAGTTTTAAAAAGTTCCTAGTTGGTTTTAAAAAGGTGGGGTGAGAGGAAGGGGAGGAAGGAAGGGAGAGACAGAGATAGATAGAGAGAGACAGATACAGAGAGAAAGTTCTCATTCCTAAAAGTCCTTGATTTACTTCCTTTCATTTGCTTTTTACCTTATTTTAACTTTCAAATTTTTTTTTATTGTCCTACAAGGATTATCAAATAAAGAATGAAATTTTCTTTTATCCCTAATTTTCCACTTCCAGGAAAGATTTATATCCACAGTTCTATTTATTTGACATCTAGGTGGCCCTGTGGATAGAGATAGACCTGGAATTAGGCAGACCTGAGCTCAAATATGACCCCAGACACTTAACTATCTGTATCAGTCTGGATAAGTTGCTGAGTTTCTTAATGTCTCAGTTTTTTCATCTGTAAAATGGGGATGACAGTAAATTCTTGAGATGTTGGAAGGTTAAAATGAGAGAATATTTGTAAAACACTTTGGGAGTCTTGAAGTACTATTGAAATGGTGGCTGTTATTATCTTTGCGTTACCTTGGTCAAGTCACTGAGAATGTCTACTGTTCTCATTTTCTCAATCACACTTTCACATTTTTTCATCTCAGTATGTATAGCAATACATATTATACGTGTGTACAATGCTGTTTCCTAATCTGTCAATAACATACTTCAATCACTAATTTTTATATTAATAAAAATCAACATTCCAAAGTTATGTATCAGATGACTTTATTATGCCTTTTGAAGTGGGTTAAAATGCATGCACATTAAATTTTAGGTAGATTTTCTTTTTCTGACCAATTTACTGTTCATCTACAATATAGAGTTTGTTCTATAGACATTTTAAAATTGCATCTTTTGTTACTAGCTAATTTCATGTCATGATTCCTTTTGTTCATCTTGAGAAATATGCTTCAGAGCTTGAATCATGTGAATTCACTGCAATCAGTCTTTGTACGCTGGCCTGTGCAAAGGTCCCTGAAATTTTGTAGAAGGGGAAACCCTTCATCCATGTAATTGTCCTATAGTGGAAGGCATTCTAGCATGTGAATCTGAAGCCAATGATTCTATGGAGCTAATTACTTAGAGCATTATCTGTCTTTCTTCAGAGATGACACTGGAAAATACCTCAGGAAGAGCAGCTTCTGAACACTTTCTTAGATTTTCACTTGGTTGTCATCATCATCATCAGTTACCATGAGACTAAATTCAGTGAGAAGTATTCAGCAATTGCTTCAATTGCTCCTATAAGAAATGCATACTTTATTTTCACACTTGAGAAGCAGCTCTGACCTTCCCAGCCTCCCCTTATGTTGGTATCACAGGTGTATCTTTTGAGATTCCTCACTGTATCAGTCAGTGCCACACCAGCTTCCTTTTATAGAACAGCTTTGATTTAAATGTTACATAGTATTTAGTTAAATTAAGAATCATTGGCCTACCACATAAACATGTCAAAGTTACATTTGTAAATCTCTATTATGTGTCACAAAAATGAATTTATTACTTTTTTAAAAAATCTAGTAGGTGGGAGTCAAGTTGTGAGGGGTTCTAAATTTTGAGCTGCGGATTGAATATATTATGCTGGGGCAATAGAGTTACTAATGATTTTTTGAGTAGAGGAATTGTGCAATCAGATCTTCAGATCAATTTGACATCTGTGTGGAGAATAGATTAGAAAAGGCAGAGACTGGAATAAGGAAGAGCAATTAAAAGAATTTGCTCTAGTCCAGATGTCATAAGAGCCTAAGAGTAAAAGCTTGTGAATGGAAAGACCAATATGAGAGAGGTTGTGGAGATGTAATTGGCAAAACATAACAACTAATAGGAAATCTTTGTGAAGAAGAAGGGAAAGTCAACAAAAAAAGAATAAAAAGATAAACAGGAAAGAGAAATTAAAAGGGACTTAATAAGGTCAAACTGTTTACATTCCTACATGGGAAGATGATACTTGTAACTCATAAAAACTTTCTCATTATTAGGGCAGGTAGAAATATACATAGAGAGAGGGTACAGGTGTAAGTTGAATATGATGGGATGATATCTAAAAACCATAAAAGTAAAGGGTGAGAAAAAGGAATGCACTGGAGGGAAGGGAAAGGGAAAGGTATGATCTTATGTAAAAGGGGGCAAAAGGGCTTTTACAATGGAGGGGAAGAGAGGGAAGGTGGGGGGGGGAATGTTTGACCCTTACATTAGAATTGGCTCAAAGAGGGAATAATATACACATTCACTTGTGTATAGATATCTATCTTACCTTACAGGAAAGTAGGAAGGGAAGGGGATCAAAGGGATTGGGGAGTAGGGAGGAGAGAGGGGGCTGGTAGAAGGGAGTGGGTATTTCGGGAGGCAGTAGTCAGAAGCAAAACAATTTTGAGGATGGACAGGGTGAAAGAAGAGAGAGAGTAGAATAAATGGGGGGAAATAGGATGGAGTTTGTAATCATAACTGTCAAAAACTTTTACAGCAAGTATTTCTGATAAAGGCTTTATTTTTCAAATATATAGACAACTGAGTCAAATTTATAAAATTTATAAAAACAAGGGCCATCTCCCAATTGATATGAACAGTTTTCAGACAAAGTAATCAAAGTGAACTATAGCTATATGAAAAAATTCTCTAAATCACTATTAATTAGAGAAATGCAAATTAAGACAATTCTGAGGTACAACCTCACACTGATAGAATCCTAATAAAGCTGCCCCCAGGCCCCATATTCTAACTTCCTCATGGGCCGCACTGAACAGCAGGCATGTCCTGATTTGACCACACAATCTGGCTTTAACCACATCACAAACACAATCTCTAAACACAATCATAGGCCTCACTGAACAGCCCCTAGGAAGTCACTGTCCCCAGATCCAATTCACATATTTGAACAGGTGTGTTCTTATACTCAACCATAATCACATCCAGTTAGCTCAGGATAGGACCACAATACCTAACTATCCATCTTGACCAGACAGGAACACAATGGCTAGGAAACAGCAGGACCAGGATGTTTGACCATCGAACCATTAGAAGGGATCCCTCCCCTATTACCTAATCCCTTAACAAACCCCTCCTGCCTTTTTAATATTGATCATATTCCTATATTCTATGTATATTCTATGTAAATTTTGATTGTGCAGCACCATATACTCTATAAAATTGTCTGTCTTGCCTTACTGAAATTGCTAGCTTCTCTAAAGAATTTAGCCACTCAGAGCATGAAACCTCAAAACCACAATAAATCTCTCTGTCTCGGAGTCTGCCTAAATCTTGTAAATTCTTTGACACATTCTACCATATCACAACCTGTCCCTCATCAACACCTATCACATTGGCTAATATGACAGTAAGGGAAAATGACAAATGTTGGAGAGGATGTAGGAAAATTGAGATACTAATGCACTGTTGTCCATATCCCAAAGAAAGAAAAAAAAAGAAAAAGGACCTATATATACAAAAATGTTTATAGCAACTCTTTTCTGGTGACAAAGATTTGGAAATCAAGGGGATGCCCACCAATTGGAGAATGTTTGAACAAATTACAGTATGTGATTGTGATGGAATACTATTGAAAACGATGAACAGGATGCTCTCACAAAAACCTGGAAAGACTTACATGAACTGATAGAGAATGAAAGGAGCCGAACCAGGAAAACATTGTACACAGTAACAGCAACATTGTACAATGATCAACTAGGAGTAACTTAGCTGTTCTCAGTAATACAATGATTTAAGGCAATTCCAAAACACTTAAATTAAAAATGCTATCCATCCTCAAAGAAAAAACTGGCAGAGTCTGAATGAAGATTGAAGTATATTTCTTAGCTCTAACTTTTTGGGTTTTCTCTTTTAGCCTTTTTTTTCCTTTCACAACATGGGTAACATGGAAATATATTTTGCATGACTGCAAATCATATATATATAAAGTATAATGTAAATCAAATTATTTGCCTTCTTAATTGGGGGGAGGGTAAGGAGGCAGAGAATTTGGAATTAACATTTTTAAATGAATTTTTAAAAATGCTTTTATATGTAATTGGGAAAAATAAAATACTAATTTTTTTTTTAAAAAAAGAAGGGAAGTCAAGAATAACTGCAAAGTTGCATTCCCCAGGTAATCAATGATTGTCCCCTCAACAGATAAAGGAAGATTGGAGGAGAGTCAACAGTAAAAAACAAAAATTAAAAAAAAAATGGGATGCCATGGACATTGAAAAGGAACAAAATGCAAACCAAAGCAAGCTAAACAACAACAACAACAACAACAACAACAACAACAACAACAACAAAATCACCCTGGTTATCTGAAACAAACTATGAAAACAGTTTTCATTTTTCCACCTCTTCTGTATCCACAATACGTATTTTCATAGTTTTGAGTTGAGGTGAAAAAGATTATCCTTTCTTTTTCTTTTTGTTAGGCAATCAGGGTTAAGTGACTTGCCCAGGGTCACATAGCTAGTAAGTATCATGTGTTATGTGTCTGAGACTGGATTTGAATTCAGCTCCTCCTGACTCCAAGGCCAGAGCTCTATCCACTGTGCCACCTAGCTGCCACTAGAACTAAATTTTTTTAAAGTATTGGTCATTTATTGTGCCTAAGAAACTTGTCTTTCTCTGGTTAAATATCTTTCTCTGTTGTCCATAAAGCTTATTAAAACAGAATTTGTTTCATTCTTTGTATCTCCAACACTGAACATAGTAGGTATTTAATAAACACATTGTTTAATAAACAATCAGTTTAATAAACTGAACAATGGTAATAATACATAGAATGAGTGTCTTGAACTTATTCCAGTAACTTGGAAATCACTAAATAACTAAAAAAGAAAATGACAGATTTGGGAAACAATTGTTGTGACAAGCATATTAAAGATCTTTCAAGTAGCATCAACTATGCAGAGGCCTGATCTTACCACTGTCCAGGACACCATAATAGAATTATAGATAATTGAATCATTACACTCAAATGAATACAATGTGATTGTGTGATAAATAATAATATAAATATTAAAGCCTATTGGTCACTGAATGAGTCCTGACTTTCCCCAAATTATTATTATCCATTTCAAATAACTTTAAAAGGATTTCGTAGAAATCGAAGACATCAAATAAAAGCATGAAGACAATTGGCAATGTTCCAGTGCCATCAAATATTCTTTTTTTACAAATTCAGTTTTTAGCAGTCCAAATTCACAGCTAAACTTAAGAATATGCTAATGCAGTATCAATAATTCAAAAATAATTTCTTGGATGTGAACTCTATTCAAGGCACTATCTTAAGTGTCATATGAGGTACGCAGAATTATAAGGCATTGTCCCTGCCTTGAAGGTTCTTTTAATTAATTTTGAGAGCAAGACATAAATACATGAGCAATTAAATAACAATCCAGGAATTAAGTAGTGATGTAGCATTCCCTTTGGGTTACTGCCTCCTAGCCCTAACCTCTCAGTTGCAGGTTACAGGTTAAATCCCCAGGGAAGCAATTGATTCAAAGTACTCTGACGCCTATTACTTGCCCCTTTTGTGAGTTCATCAAGTGGGTTGGAGTCTGGGATTGGGTGGGGATGAGGATTAAATTATCAAGGAAGTAACTACCTCCCACCACAACAACAACCACAATAACAAGGGCCAAAAAAATTAAAAATAAAATAATACCTGTTCAGCTGGCAGCTGATGGTATCTGCAGTAACTGGAAATGAATTCAGGGAAGAGGTAGAGAAGATTCATTCTAAAGATATTACTTAAACTAAGCCTTAAATTTTCAGGATTTAAATTGAGAGAAAAGAGAGTGGAAGATATTCTAGCTGAAGGAAACAGAACAATTAAAGAGTCAGGGGATGGAGAACACAAGGAACAATTCGTGTTCAGGGTACAATGAATGGAGCAGAAGAATTAGGTAAGGGAGTAATAGAAAATAATTCAACATAGGTAGGTTAGAGCTAGGTTTTGGAGGGCTTGAAATGCCCCACTGACTTTTGTCTGTACATAACAAAAGGATCATAGAAAGTTTTTGAGTGGGAAAGTGTCAGAGATTGTGACATAATTAAAGCAGTATTTCCAGGAATCTTTTTGGATTGATAGCAGAATATCAATATCTACTATCTATATTAGCATATAGAAAGAATTGACTATACAGGGAAGGAAGGAAGGAAACAAACATTTATTAAGCACTTGTCATGTCATGACAGGCACTGCACTAAACACTTTAAAAATATCTCACTTAATCCTTTTAACAATCCTATTATTATCCCCATTTTCTAATGAAAGAAATTGAGGTAGGCAAAGGTTACATGACTAGAACAGCTACAAAGTATTGTACTGCTACAAAGTATCTCAGGTCAGATTTAAAATCAAAGCCCACTGCTCTATCCCCTGTACCATCTTGGTGCCTCATAATGGAACTATGAGAGAGAGAGACCAGTGCAAAGGATACTTCTTCAATAAGGTCATAAGAGCCTCAACTAGGGTGATAGTAATGGGAATTGAAAGGAAGGGGTAGATGCAAGAGACATTGCAAAGCAAGATTCTATCAGACTTGGAAGCTGCATATAGGAATTGAGAAATCAAAGATGACTTTGAAAGACTTTATAACTGAATGACTGAGAAAATGTTGTTACTATTAACAAAAATAGACAAGTCATTAAAGATGCTATTTTTCAAAAGAGGTTGATGAGTTTGAAGTGACAGAAGAATACAAGTAGAAATGTCTGTCAGGCAGTGAGAAAACTCTCTTTCATTCTTTCTGTCATTTTTATTTCCAATACCAAAGCCCAAATTCAAGGATTATATGTTGGCTTTGAAAACTGTCCTAGGTAAGAAGAAGACAGATCAAAGAAAAGAGCAGGTTCCAGTTGACTACTGTCTTTTGAATGTTACCATTAAGTTCTGGTTCTAAAGGTAATAATAAAAAAAAAGATTCCTTTTTATCATATGGCCAACAGACCAGAACCATTGTAAAATGTCTATCCTTTCTTCAAAGAACATATGGGGATTGTGTCAGCTGAGCCTTCTGGGCATATTTACAAGGAGTGGGTTCATTGACCAATCTTCCATTAAGTAGCCCTTTAGATTTAGAAAGCACTTTTACCTACATAATGTCAGCTGATCTTCACAAAACCCATTTAAAGCAAATAGCATATTATTATTATTATGAAAAAAATAAGGAAGCTAGGTGACACAGTGGATAGAGTACTGAGCTTGGAATTGGGAAGACTCATCTTCAGGGGTTCAAATTTGGCCTCAGATACTTACTAGCTGTGTGACCCTGTGCAAATCACTTAACCTTCTTTGCCTCTGTTTCCTCATCTGTAAAATGAACTGGAGAAGAAAATGGCAAACTACCCCAGTATCTTTGCCAAGAAAACTCCAAATGGAGTCGTGAGGAATTGTACGCTACTGGAAAACAACTAAACAACAAAATTATGGGAAAAAAACGAAGCTTCTTTCACTCTACTCTAAACAGCCTGTTGATTTAGAGATGTTAACAGAACGTACTTTGGATCTGTTTGATTCTTTTCTTTGCCCATTAATTTATTCCCAGGTGTGTTATAATTTGGCCTCAATTTAGCTTTTTAGTTTTACTTCTTACTACCCTTCCAAAAGAATGCTATGTTCTATCTGGCCTATACCATCTTCCCACAACATACACTGTACTTTCTACCCTCTCTATATTTTATTTTGCTTAGACTATCTCCCCCATCATGATCTTTATTTGTTGAAATCTTACCCATCCTCTCAGATCCAGGTCAAATGGTACATACTGCACAATACAAATGTGCTTTCTTCCTGCTCATATCTTTTGCTTTGTACCCCTCATATGACACATTATATACTGCCTTGCATGCAGAGATTCAGAGTTCTTATTTTATCTTTCTTATTAAATTATAATTCCTTGAAGACCAGGACATTGTCTTATACAATTACATAGACAAGATAATTTTCAGTCTAATGCCTTTAATATAGTGTTGTTGTTGTTCAATCATTTTTCGGTCATGTCCAATTCTTCATTACCACATTTGGGGTTTTCTTGGCAAAGATACTGGAATGGTTTGCCATTTCCTTCTCCAGCTCATTTTACAGATGAGGAAACTGAGGCAAACAGGCTTAAGTGCCTTGCCCCAGGACACACTGCTATTAAGTGTCTGAGGCCCAACTTGAACTGAGAAAAAGGAGTCTTCTTGACTCTAGGCCTGGCACTCTATCCACTATGCCACCTAGCTGCCACTTTAACATAACATAGTAGCTGCTCAATAAATATTTGTTGGATGAATATAGAATTAGATCTTGGGAGAGAGGTCAGAGTTGGAAATGTAAATTGGAAGTCATATAACCCTAAATCCAGAGTTGAAAGAGTCATCTAGTCCAGTTTCATCATTTTAATGATGAGAGGTTAAGTGATTTACTCACAGATACACAGATAGTAAGTTAAAATGGCAGAAGATGAACCTAGCATCTTCAATTCCAAGTCCAGTGCTATTTCCATTATACTGTAAGTTATTCATATGGAAGCCATAGCTAAAACCTTAAATAGATGGGAAATCTAAAAAAGAGACTAACAAAAGAATTCAGGGAGAAGACTGAACCACTTTTCAAGGATTGGAATGAGAAATGTCAAACAGCACAGGAGACAAAAGAATTGTTATACAAGTACTATGACACACATGAGAATATAATTTTATAGGAGTCAAGAGGAACAGAATTTCAGAAATATGAATTGGTCAATGGTGTCAAAAGCTGCAGAAATTCAAAGAGAATGAGATCTGAGAAAAGACCAGAAGATATCATAAAAATAGGTGAGCTTCAAAAGTGAAATTTTAGCAGAAAGATGTGAATTGAAACCATACTTCAGTGAGAAAAAGAGAGTATAGAGAAAGATGTATAAATTATGTACTCTAGAAGTTTAGCAGAGAAAAGAAAGAGAAATTGTAGCTATAGGGTGGAGAAGATTTGAGTGAAGAATTCTGAAATTATTGGAAACCTGGGAATGTTTGAAGATAAAGGCAAGGAAATAGTAGTGATAGAAAGATTAAGGATACTGGATAAATGGAATAATTAAAGAGATAAATATTCCAGTGAATGTGAGAGCAGATTTGACTAATAGTACAGGTGAAGAGATTAGCCTTGGAAAGGAGGTGAAGAATATCTTCCCCAGAGATGAGAGTTAAGGAATAAAAGATATATAGATAAAAATATTGAAGTATCTGTATCTATCTATCTGTATCTATATCTATATCTATCTATATATGTATATATATATATATACAGAGAGAGAGAGAGAGAGAGAGCTGCTGAGTAGAGTGATACAAAAGCTGTGTTATTATCCATTTGGTAACTCTAAGATCTTTTAAATCTGTAGGGCAGGTTCCTTTTTTATGACTATATGCTTTGGAGCAATAAGGCATTCATTGGAATGTATTACTTTTTTCCTCCTCAGTATGTGTATTTTTTTTCAACTTATTTCTCATTAGAACTGTGTAGGAAGAGAGTAAAAATACAAAATGTAAAGGTGTGTCAGAGAGTAACTACTTATTTTTCTTATCTCTTCCTAATCAGGCTTTGTTCAAAAATATGATTCCACAACATTTGACTCTCACACTCTAATACAGTTACAGTAACAAAGTTAAGAGAGAAATACAATGGCTGCTTTGTAGGGAGACTGTTAAATTATATACATATGTTGTATATGAGAATCTAAGTTATAAAATAATAGCTGTGTGACTCTGGGCAAGTCACTTAGTTTACCTCAGTTTCCTCATCTGTAAAGTGAGCTTTGCCAAGAAAACCCCAAATGGGATCACAAAGAGTAAGACATGACTGAAAAATTACTGAACATTATGCTTATATAGTACCTTATATTTTACAAAATGTTTTCCTTTCAGCACTATTGTGAAGTGGGTGATAGGTGTAATATCTTAATTTACAGGGGAAGAAACTGAGGATCAAAAGAGTCTAAGAGATTTGCCAATGGTCACATGACTATATCAGAGTCAGGTTATGAACCCGTCAACTGAATCTAATCCCAATACCATTCAATATTGACTCATACCATCATCAGTATTGTCATATTTGATGATGTTTCAGGAAGTGAATGGGCAGAGCACTGTTCTATATCTGACTTTTCTTTTTAATGCTATTTTATTTCAATTAAACTCTATTGTGTCTCAGTGAAATTTATACAGATAGGCACTGAGATTCTATACTTTGCCCCCAGAGGGGGAAAAATATTCCAGGGATTACTCATAACTTTACAGTAATTATTTGTTCCTCTTCCTTTTATTACTTCTCCTGTCTCCCCCCACACCCCTCCCCCAAAAAACAACATTAAGGAGGAACAGAGATTGTGATTTCATTAATGTAAGATACCCCAAGATGAAGAAACTCCCTTTAGGATGGTATCTTTTTGCAAGTTAAACTTTTAAATAGTTGCCTAAAGTACTGGGAAGTTTAAATGACTTTCCCAAGAACACATAGCCAAGATGAGTCAGAAAAGGGACTTGAATCTAGGCCTTCTTAACTCTGTGACAGGCTTTCCATACACTCTGAAAAGGAACAATGGAACTTAAATATTTACATATATTCCCTTTCCTAGTTTTGAGGCTACTCTGATCTGATAATTGAGCATCTGTGTAGCATATTATTTTATGTCACTCAGGTGTCATGATACCAACAATCCTTGAATTACATGACAAATGTTAAAGCATCAACACTACTTGCATGATTTATGATGATTATTTTTTTTTTCACAATTTGGCTAGGTTTTTCCAGGGGACAGAGAATGAAGCAGAACCTCCAATCACCCTCAGGGCCTAAGACAGAAAAGCATGAGAAACAGTGGCCTCTCACACCAGGCAAAGGTCATTTCCTCCCATGTGGTGGTATGTCAAAAATTAAATCTAGCATGTTCTCTTAAGTGCTTGAATGAAGCCAAACCACTACTAAATGTCATGAAACAAACAAAAAAAAATCCGTTGAGTCTAGAAGACTGGGGATTGATCTAGAATATGAGGGGAAAAATGGTGGTATCTCCTTCACCATGGAAATAATGTCATGAAATTTATCTTGGATATGATAGAATTATATTTTTCATGTTTGTTAGCTTTCAAAGTTTTTGCTGTTAGACCTGGACATTGTACTAAACTATCTGTCTCAAGACATTTACTTGTTTCCTGGAAACAGATGGGAAAAGAGAGAAGATTTAGGGAAGAACTAAAAAATGGCACATTTACTGAGGAGTTAGTCCTAAGAAAAACAAATTCTGGTTTTAGAAGGCAGGTTATCAAAAATGACAGACCTAATGATGATAAGAAAAGTTAATATTGAATGGAATTGAGCTTAGATTCAAAAACCAGGTTTATAACCTGATTCTGACAGAGCCATATGACAAGTCAATTAAACTTTTTGATCTTCAGTTTCTTTGACTGTAAATTAAGACAACATAGCTATTACCCATCTCATGGGAGTGCTAAAAGGAAAATGCTTTGTGTTTTCTTGGGAAGATATAACATGGACCTATGAAAAATTTAAACAACATATAAAGTAAATTTTTTAAAAAGGTACAATTCATATTTACTAAGAGCCAGCAAATGTATATTACTGTATTGATATCAGAAGGCAAAGGTTACGTGATGATCTCAAGCATTTCCACATTAATCAATGAACTCTATTGTTCAGGAGTTTTGAAAGAGTCATTTAAAATAAATTTTAAGTTGTCCCTGGCTTGAAAACATTGAGTACTGATGTTCATGAGAATGGAAAGTATTGGAATGACAAGATATGACCTCAGGTTACATACAGAAGATTAAAGGTAGAATACAAGCTCCCTAAAGACAGCATTTCTACCTTTATAGAAACTTATTTGTTCCCCTTCTGTCTAGCACACACGCACACACACACACACACCCAACAACTTGGTATTAAGGAGAAACAGGGACTGCACCAGTGATTTCATTAATATAGGATACTCCCAGAAAATGAAACTGCCTCTACCAGTGTAGATTGGCCCCTTCATAAGACATATGTTGTTCTAGTGCCTAACATAATGCCACCTACCTAGTATATACATAAATATTTGTTAAATAGTTTAAAGGAAAAGATAAAAACAAGAGGCAAAGGATGTACATATGTGCAAAAATATTTAAGTCAGTTCTTCTCAAAGTAGCAAAAATCTGGAGAGCAGGGTGGTGCCACTTACTGAAAGAACGTAATGAAATATTACTGAGCCATAAGAAATGATAAAATGGATAGTTTCAAATAAAACTAGGAAAATCTTTAGAAATCTATGCAGAACAAAATAAGCAGTACCTATTTCATGAAAACAGGTGGGAAAAGAGCAAAAATCTAGGAAGGAATAAGAAGGACAGATTTACTGAGGAATTAGTTTTAAGAAAAATAAACTCCAATGTTGGAGGGCATATCATGACAGAAGTTATTAAAAGAAAAGAAAGGCTAAGTAGTTATAATAGTCAATAAGGAAAGGAGAAGAGAACAAGGGAAGTGGAGTAGAAGCAAATCTCATCTATTAGAAATCATTAGTATTGAGCACATTTTTCTTTCATAACTTCTTTGTAAAGAGAGTAAAATGGGCAAAGAGAAAATAAGCTACAATAGAATAAGATGGAAGGAAATATGTAATTAAAAGCATGGTAATAAACATGAAAGGAATGAACTAGCCTATAAAACTTAGTAAGGAAGGATAATGCATCAGAAAGGAAAATCCAACAATACATTGTTCGCAAGAAATAGGTTTGAAGCTTTTTATATCTTACAAATATTCATTTCAATTAAGTTGTAATTTGTATTGAAATAGATCTGGGCAACAGTTTCTAATAATTTCCTTTTTGATTTGTCATGTGTTGGAATTCTCCTTTTTCCCTTTTTTGGAGCAAGTACTGTGTCTCTAAAAAAAGGCTTATTTTATTGTGTTTTCAAAGAAACATCATAGGATTTAAAAAATAATTCAATGTTACATTGTTTTTGTTTTTGCTTTAAATATTATTAATCTCTTTGATTTTCAGAATTTTTCTTTTGGGGTTTAATTGTTATTTTTTTTTTTTTTAGTTTTCGCATTTGTTATGTTGTAAAGAAGAATTAAAATCAATGGGAAAAACCATGAGAAAGAAGAAACAGAAGAGAAAAAGAGGGAGAGAGAAAGAGAGAGAGAGAGAAAAAGAGAGAGAGAGAGAGAGAGAGAGAGAGAGAGAGAGAGAGAGAGAGAGAGAGCAAATAGTATGCTTCAATCTGCATTCAGACTCCAGAGTTCTTTTTCTGGTTGTGGATAGCAAATTAGATCATGAGTCCTTTGGAGCTGTCTTGGATCTTTGCACTGCTAAGAAGGGCTAAGTCTTATCGAGGTTAGTCATCACACAATGTTGCTGTTACTGTGTACAATGTTCTCCTGATTCTGCTTGCTTTACTCAGTATCAGTCCATACAACTCTTTCCAGGTTTTCCTGAAGTCTGCCTGCTCATCATTTCTTGCAGAATAATAGTATTCCATTACATTCATGTAAGATAACTTGTTCAGCCACTTCTTGATTGGGCATCTCCTCAATTTACAATTCTTGGTCACAACAAAAAGAGCTGCTATAAATATTTTTGTATATGTGGGTCCTTCCCCCATTTTTTACTCTCTTTTTGGGATACAGACATAGGAATATTATTGCTGGGTCAAAGGATAAGCACAGTTTTATAGCCCTTTGGGCATAGTTCCAAATTGCTCTCCAAAATAGTTGGATTAGTTCACAACTCCACCAACGATGCATTAGTGTTCCAATTTTCCCACATCTTCTCCAACATTTATCATCTTCTGCTTTGTTATGTTCACCAACCTGATAGGTGTGGTGTGGTTCCTCAGAGTTGCTTTGATTTGCATTTTTCTGATCAATAGTGATTTAGAGCACTTTTTATGTGACTATAGAAAGCTTTAATTTCTTCATCTGAAAACTTCCTGTTTATATTCGTTGACCATTTATCAATTGGAGAATAACTGTATTCTTGTAAATTTGACTCAATTGTCTATATATTTTAGAAATGAAGTTTTTGTCAGAGACACTGGCTATAAAAATTATTTCCCAGCTTTCTGCTTCCCTTCTACATTAGTTGCAGTGGCTTTGTTTGTGCAAAAACTTTTCAATTTAATGTAATCAAAATTATCCATTTAGCATTTCATAATGTTCTGTAACTCCTGTTGTATCATAAATTCTTCCATTCTGCATAAATCTGACAGATAAACTATTCATATTGCTCTCCTAATTTGCTTATAGTATCACCCTTTATATCTAAATCGTGAACCGATTTTGACTTTATTTTTGTATATGGTGTAAGATTTTGGTCTATGCCTAGTTTCTGTCATACTCTTTTCCAGTTTTCCAGCAGTTTTTGTAAAAAAAACTGAGTTCTTATCCCAGAAGCTGGGTTTATCAAACACTAGATTACTATAGTCATTGACTATGGTGTCTTGTATACCTAATCTATTCCACTGATCCACAACTCTATTTCTTAGCCAGTACCAAGTAGTTTTGATGATTGCTGCTTTACAATACAATTTAAGATTTGGTATGGGTAGGACACCTTCTTTTGCATTTTGTTGCATTAATTCACTTGGTAGTTGCAGGTAGACTCCCAAATATTTTATATTGTCTACAGTGACTTTTAATGGAATTTTTATTTCTATCTTTTGCTGTTGGGCTTTGTTGGTAATATATAGAAATGCCAATGATTTATGTGGGTTCATTTTATATCCTACAACTTTGCTAAAGTTGTTTATTATTTCAAATAGGTTTTTACTTGATTCTTTAGGATTCCCTAAGAATACCATCATATCATCTGCAAAGAGTGATAGCTTTGTTTCTTCTTTGACTATTCTAATTTCTTCAATTTCTTTTTTAATCTCTTGTTGCTAAAGCTAACATTTCTAGTACAATACAGAATAACAGTGCTGATAATGGACATCCTTGTTTCATCCTTAATCTAATTGGGAAATTTTCTAGGTTATCCCCATTACACATAATGCTTGCTGATGGTTTTAGATAGATGCTACTTATCATTTTAAGGAAGACTCCACTGATTCCTATGGTCTCTAATGTTTTTAATAGGAATGAGTCCTATATTTTATCAAAAGCTTTTTCTGTATCTATTGAGATAACCATGAGACTTCTGTTAGTTTTGTTACTGATATGGTCAATTATGCTGATAATTTTCATAATATTGAACCAAACCTGCATTCCTGGCATAAATACTACCTGGTCATAGTGTATTATCCTTGAGATAAATTGCTGTAATCTCTTTGCTAATATTTTATTTAAAATTTTTGCGTCTATATTCATTAGGGAAATTTGTCTATAACTTTCTTTCTCTGTTTTGACTCTTCCTGGTTTAGGTATCAGCACTATATTTGTATCGTAAGAAGATTTTGGTAGGATTCCATCTTTGCCTATCTTCTCAAATAATTTTTGTAGTATTGGAATTAATTGTTCTTTAAATTTTTGGTAGAATTCTTTGGTAGAATTCACTTATAAATTCATCTGGCCCTTGAGAATTTTTCTCAGGTTTGCTCAATTTCTTTTTCTAAAATGAGGTTAAGAATTTTATTTCTGATAATCTGGGAAATTTATATTTTTGTAAATATTCACCCATTTTACTAAGATCATCAATTTTATTAGCATCAGTTGGGCAAAATAGCTCCTAATTATTGCTTTAATTTCCTCTTCATTAGTAGCTAACATTTATATAACACTTACTATGTGCCAGTCACAATGCTAAGCACTTTAAAATTATTATCTTATTTGATTCTCATAATAACTCTGGGAGGTAGGTGCTATTATTATTCCTATCTTATAGATGAGGAAACTGATGCAGAGGTTGACTAGCTCAGGGTCATACAACTAGTAAGTATTTGAGGACAGATTTGAATACAGGTCTTTCTGACTCTGGGCCAAGCTCTCTACTCAATACATCACCTAGCTGCCCTCCTAACTTCCTCAACCATCTTTTTTCTTTTGAGATCCATACTATTCAAATGTATCACCCATTCAAGATTCTATAGGCCATTATCTACCAAACTATAGCATACTCTGTTTCCTTCCTCAATGCCTGACTTCAGTCTTTCTAGCCACCCTTACTCCTTCTCTCATCCCAGGAAATTTTAACATACCCACAATACACTGATACTCCCCCAAATACCCTAATTTCCCAATTTCTCAACCTACTTTAGTATGTATTATTTAGTATTAGTACTTTCTTATGACCTACTCCTCCACTCTACTTCAGTCAAATGTAGTAATATACCCTTGATTTTGCTACTATCCACAAATGTTCTACTTCCATGTTCATGAATTCTAAATTTCCTTTATCTGAGCACACTCTTTTATCATTCCATCTTTCCTTCTGCTTTACAACCTTTAGCTCTGTTCTTTGTCTTCACCATTACCTCCTTTCCCTTCACGCCTCAGTTTTCCCCCCCAAGCTATCACCCCGGCACTGGCGATACTCTCTTGTTTGCTATATCTTTATCTTTTGGCTAATCATATTATTTCTAAACTTCCCTCTTTGCTCAAAGCCTTTGCCCAATTATCATATTGCAAGTTACTCCTTGCCAAAACCTAACACTGAATTATTCTCACTTTCTACCATTTTCACTCCTATTCACATACTACTGAATAGAGCTGAAGAGTCATGAAATTATTCTGATTGGGTCCATTGCATTTTTTTAATTGAGGTTGAAGACTTCCAGTTAATTAATTTTCAGAAATGTGATTTAACAAACAACTCTCTGCTTGAACTAACGATACATGCCATATTGACTTTGTAACATCTATATTATTCAGAATTAAAGGTCAATTTAGTAAAAGATTTCATCTGAAATATTTAACTTCCATTACTTCACTTTAAGAGGATTATTAAAATGTTAAAAAAAAATAAATTGGAATGTATAACATAATTTGGGGGGTAAATCTGTCCATTTTTTCCTGTACCCTCTTCAACAAAGCTTCATGTGAACTATATACATGTATATAGATATAGATATATATAGAAAGAGAGAGAGAGAGAGAGAGAGAGCAGTGCACATCATCCCCCACAGAAATTTGTCCATTAAAAACAGACAAGTTAATAATGAAGTCAAGACCTATACATAATAGCTTCACCTCAAGCATATGAGATCTGCTATCATCATCAGAAATGTTATAAAAGAAGAGATGAACAGTTTAATTTAGAGCTCTGTCACATTAGAAAATGCTGGCTTCCTGATGCCTAACACAACATAATTGTTCTGCAATACAGTTTTTCTTGGAGTTAACTAGTCTTTTTTTTTTTTTTTGATCCTGTCTCAACAAGCACTATGTCACACAAGGTGCTGGGAAAAATAAGATAAAACTCTTGGAACTGATTTTTATCAGAAACTGCCAACATCTGACATATCCTGAAAATTAACGCACCCTTTGATTCCCATTCTGCTTTGATCTTTCTATATCTAATCAAGTATTCCTTATATTCCCCAGTGCCTAGCCCATAGTAGGCATTTAACAAATATTTGTTGAATAACATTGCATTTATGTTTTGTAGAAGAATCGAAATAAGCTCCCAACATTTTTGTCTTCTAAGCAAAATTATGATTCCTTTGGATTTATCTCCATAACTTCCCACCCCTCTAACCTACTCCTCACTGATACACAAAAACAAAATCCACAGGGCCTGGTATATAGTATACCTATCTGTCTAAAACCTTACAATTCAATGTGTTAAAAGTTTGACTACATTTTCCATAGTCATGTTATGTACACCTGGGGGTGGGGAGAAGACTCAGAGGAAATGGGGAAAGGGACTGGACCATTTTAAAACAGTAGTTGCTCAATCCACTGATTTACAAGCTACTGATTTACAAGCTGTGAATGAATAGAAGCCTTCAACAACAGGAAGCTCTGCTGTTCAGAAACCCTATCGCTTCAGTTGGAGCCCAGGGACGAGCCTGACTACTTACAGGAAGGCTCACTCCAGGAACCCTAGTAATCAGAGCTGTTAACCAGAAGGAAATGTCTTCAATGCTGTTACATGGCTCTTAATCAGATACTGACAGAGCTCCTTTGATCAATGCATTTTCACCGTGAGGTTAACCATAGGGTACAGTGTGTCCATATAGATTTCACAGTTAGCTCCAAGGGCACATAACTAACAGAGACATGATTCAAACCTGATCCTTTCCCTGGTTCTTTTTGTACTCTAGCTCCAGGGGTTGTTGGGAGGGATAATAAGCTAACATTTTTCAAGTTCTCTGAGATCTATGAACTGGAGAAACACTCGACATTGCTGTGGTCTTGATAGTTATTATACTAAGATCTCCATGTGTCTTAGTAGAAATTCTAAGACAGTGGCACCAGAGTGCTACCCCAGAGTTAGGCCTTTAAGAACATAAAAGCAGGGAGAAAGAAAGATAGAGCACCAGTGAGTGAAATGACACAGCCAGGCCATTTTTCATTTGCCAGTCTGGTTGTTACCCAAAATCTGTGGCTTGAAAGTTAACAAACATTATGTTCACAGAACACTGAAAAAAATTTGGCATAGTGGTGTTCATTATATATTTTTTCTGTCACTTTAATTGTCTGTGAAAGATTCCATTTACTTTGTATTAGTGAAGATGATGAATTGACTATATCTTGGCCAAAGAAAAGAGGGGAAGTGCTGTGAAAGGAGTAGATCTATAAAGTCTTTTGAGACATAGGGATGGTAAAAATATAATACTCTATTCCTTGGGCAATTATTGTCACAACACAATCCACAAAGAAAGTTCATCTCTGCACTCTAAAGTATGCCTTTGTCTGAAGACACAGCCAATAAGCAGTAACCATGTAGACCTATTAACTGACTAGGTGATAAAGAAAGGTAATGTTTGAATTCATTAAAAAAAAAACTTCCTTTAAAAATTAAGAAATTATAGAATACAAAAGGGGCAAGAGGGGAAGAAGGAAATAAGCATGTATGTAGTGCCTACATTGTCTACCTTGGCCTACATTGTGCTATGTACTACCTTAAGTACTTTTATAAATATCTCATTTGATTCTCACAACAATCCTGGGAGGTAGGTACTAGTATTATCCCCATTTTACAGTTGAGAAAACTGAGGCAAACAGAGGTTAAGTGATTTGTCCAGGATCACTTGGTTAGTAAGTGTCTAAGGCCAGGTTTAAACATGTCTTTCTGACTTCAGGCCCAATGTTCTACCCACCACACCACCAAATACCTCAGGCTTGTCCTAATTGTTCTCAATTCAACTCAAATTGTTCTACTACAATCTAACTATGAGGGGATGTAGGGCCAGGGGACAGTATGAGTGTAGGGAACCAGTGGCTTCATGGTGCCTTGCTCTCTGGTTATTGGGTGCCTCCCTCTGTTTGACTTTCCTTTGCACTGTTCCTTTTCTTGAGGTGTTCCTGCTTATGTATTGTCCCCTTGAGCTTTGGAATTTTGTCCCTGGCTGGTGTTCCCCTTCCACTTACCTCCTTGTCAGTGATGCCCATTCCCTTGGGTGGCAAGGGCTCACTTTGGTATCTTTTAATGAGGTCCAGGTCATCCAACAGGAACTGCATAGTCTCAACACCCATCATCATGTGGTGGCATGGCATTGAGGGTCTTTGAGGATCTCTCAAGAACACAGTTTTGACCTTCTAAACTAATTAATACTGTGCCACATTCCCCTGCTAAAACCCCAAATGGTTTGGCCCACCTGTCTGATCCCTTGTAAAATTAGCTAATCAATAATATTTCCCATTGAGTGTCCTGCTAACTATGCTAGTTGTTCTATTGCAACCTAAATGTAAGAGGAGGTCCCTAGTGGGGGCTGGGGATTACTTGTCTAATCTGGCTTTTTCCCTGGTGGGTTCACAATGTCTTACTTGCCTGTTGGAGTTTGGCTATGAACAAGTAATCCTGCTCCAGTTGCACCTGGAATTGCAAGAAAGGAATTGCAAAGGTTCTCCAGTTGGGTCAGAGCAAATAAGCCCAATCCTTGGAACAAGCCTAGTCCTTAGATACTCACTGAGAACGATCATGCTGGCACAGAAAGTAAAGAGACAGGCTTTGCAGGGACAGCATAAGGAATAGGAAGCAAATAGCATGGAGAAAATACAGGGGAAGAGAGAGGGGCACACAAAGTCACGTATGTAACTATAGACTGGATTTGGAAGCACTTGAGTTGCATAGTCCTGTGGCAGGTAGGGGAATACTCAAAGGGTAGCATTTTGGGGTCCTATCCTTATAGTGGAAGATGGCCTCTTATCCAGGCCACCTTGGGATTTCCTTTTAACATATCAATATCTCAAAGTTATCCATTCTTGTTAAGGTTTGTCTTACTAGAATAACTTTTCACTGGTTTTACAACATGTATGGAGCTTATCTCTAGTTTACAGACCAAGAGGACATTATTAATACAGAAGATCTGTTATATTGGGGCCTATCTGGCTTCTCCTAATGTAATACATAGTCTTTGGATTTGGCCTTGATTAATTTAGGAGGCAGTTTTGAAAGTGGCTTTTATGTTCCCATATACATTCTTGACTCCTATTTCTTATTTATTGTTACCTTACACTGTTTATTTATATACATATCATACCAATTGGTAGGGTGATGAGGGAACCATTACAAGATACAATTTCACAACACAAATCCTAACTAACCAGTGTCAAAACATAAACATGGGGGCAGCTAGGTGACCCAGTGGATAGAGCACTGGGCCTGGAGTCAGGAGGACCCGAGTTCAAATCCAGCCTCAGACACTTGACACTTACTAGCTGTGTGACCCTGGCCAAGGCACTTAACCCCAATTGCCTAACCAAAAACACAAAAACAAAAACAACAACAACAACAAAAAACATAAACATGCTTTTAGGAACTACCAATGAGTAGCACACATTTAACTTTTTTCAAATCCCACATATTTATAAATGCAATTTGCTATTTTTCAGCATATGTATTTTTATATCAAATATCTTGGTAAAATCTACTTACACAGTCTTCAATAATTTTTTTTTAATCAAGAAATTGCTAGGAGAATCAACCATCTTCACTGCCATACTTCACTGACTTATGAAGTATATATGGAATAATCATTGAAGTAAAACAAGAGATAAGAAGCTATGTTGATTTTCTTAATGCATTAACTAATCCCCATGGAGAGAACTTAAGCTTAGGGGAAACACTATTTTCTTGTTTCTTCACAAATTAGTTAAGATTATTCTAACTTTCAGGGGATAGCTAATATCTACACCTGCCAGACATTGCTGCTCATTTCAGACTGAGATGGATTCCATTTACTGGCATAGTCTCTGTGAGCTGTCATCTTTTTATTAAGGCTTCTACAGCTTTTCCAAGAAGTAATTTTCAAAGACTTTCCTCTCTAGGATTCACTTGCCCTATATCTTTCTCTTGAAATTTCAATTTCATCAAGTACTAAGAAGAAAGAAATCAGAGAAATACTCTAAATTACCATTGGTCTGTCAAGTGTAAGAAATTTATGACAGGTAGAGAAATTTTACAAGGACTCTGTAAAGGCAAGTGTTATTAGGCCAATAAACAAAACGAGGCAAAAGATAGCTTGACTCTAATATTACATAATATTACATAATTCATTTTCATCATAATAATAACACATGGATTGGTAAAATAATGGTGAAGATGATGATGCAGCAAAAGAAAATCACAAATGTGTTGGAGATTATATATGCTCCACTTTCAAATGATAAAGTTCTATTTCTAGAAAATAAAATTTAAAAAAACATGTAGTGGCATAAAAATTAGAACAGGGCTACTTATAAAGATCACAATTGAGAGAGGATCAATCAGGGGGACCCTTCATCAACTGAATGCCTTAAGTAACAGAAACAATAAGGTGTTAAAGTTTTTCTCCTTTCAAATTTTGAATCATTGTATTCACAGTTTATAAAACAAGTGTAGAGAAGTCTTTATGCTTCTTTGTTCCTTTAGAAAGTGTGAAGAAGTTCTTTAATTAAACTTGACTCTATTACCGAGTGGCTAGTCATTGTCAGAGAGGATGTGGCCCAGGGAGCACAGTAGATTTCCATGAGGTAACCATGAAAAGAGAAGAAAACATTGACGCCTTGCAGTGGCAGAAGTATGAGTTGCCTTAGCTGTACAGATTCTTATGTTCACCAAGTGCCAAACCAAAACTTATCTTCCTGAACCTTTGACTCTTCTACCATCAAAGATCATTGTATTTTGATTGTGGTTTTGGTTTTAATCTCTTCTTCATTTCAGACATCATGATTGGACCAAATCTATTCAGTCCATAACTAGGAATCCCAATTATTAACCTTGGTTCTTGTTTCTGGTACCACTTTCATTTGACTCTTTTGGTTCCTTGGCCTGTGTCTTAATTTATAACCTTTATTTGCTTGCATCATAATCCTTACTCCACCTTTACTTTATTGACTTGTGTTTGAACCTTCTCGTTGGAATATCTCATCTATATGAAACTGACATACTATAACTTCTTGTTGGGACCTAGCCCCATAGTAGCCCCACTACCCTGTTATTCAAATCTCTATCTTTCTAGACCTTCAAAATATTTTTGTTGCATGAGGCTTACTTTAAGGTTTGTTTCATCTCAACATCCAGAAAAATAATTTGCTCCCTCATGACATCAAACTAGATTGATAAAAAAATGACAAACACAATAGCAATGAAATTTCCTGATTTTATTCTTTTTTTTTTTCTACCATAGAAATGCAGGGGAAATGGATTTCCCCATATCAGTAAAGTGATGAGATGCAAAATGGAACTAAAATTCTTTAAAATAAGCAAGTTCTAAAATGTGTGCCCTTTCCTTCAACCTTTGGGGTAGGTTGGTAGGAAAAAAAAATCCTAACTATATTTTGAGGCAACAAAAAATACTTAAGGTTCAGCTGAGTTTCTTTGATATATCAATTAATTGGGAATTCTATCAATATAGATGCTTCCTCTGCTAGTCCTGATTCACATATGCCTTCTCATCCTTTGTGATTCCAGTCTACATCTGTCTATAAAGCCGCCACAGAGAATCTACCCAAGTCATTGGAGGACCACTTCTGGTTCTTTTAACATTTCATGGGTATCACTTTCATGTTTGTACCATACATCAGTATCAATCCTCCCAAATTTTTTCTACGATACCTCAGAAGTGTTTTTTTACCCTGGAAGCTTACTTTACCCATAGACTTCACACTGCCCCTATGTTCTCTGTTTGATTGCTTTTCCCCCAGGACCTGCATTTTGAGGTTTTAAGTGTTTATACATTTTGTGTGTTGTCTTCTTCCATTAGATTATAAAATCTGTGAGGGCAAAGACCAGTGTCTTTCTTCTTCTATTTGTTTCCCCAAGGTTTAGCACAATGCCTGACACTTAGCAAGCATTTAATAAATATCTGCTGATTTAACTTATCCTTATCTCTTACTACATCATAATCCCATCCTCCTTTCTTGTCACACAGGTCTTTTGATGCTTCCTTTGACACAATTTATCTCATGCAAGTTATCAATGGTACTATGCTGCAGACTATTTACATTCATCATGAGTCTTTCCCTTTGAGTAACTTGGAATTTAGCTGCAATTTAGATTCTTATGAGATTGTACTCAAGTACTTTGAGTAGACTGGTTATCAACAGTAGGTTTAAGGGAAAGCAGGTTTTTGTGGAAGCAGTCAACAAGTCAGTCAACAAGCAATTATTAAGTGCCTACTCTATGCCATTTACTGAGCTAAATGCTGGAGATACAACAAAAGTAAAAAGTTAGACCCTGCTCTAATTTTTTAGAAGTGCTCACAAGCTAATGGGAGAGACAACATGCAAATAGCTATGCCAGGAAACCAGGAGGTAGAGATGAGAAAAGAATTGCAGGCATGGGGGAAAGTCAATAAATATGTTCATCAAGGAAATGAGAGCATGTTGTGTGAGGAACAGCAAGAAACAGAAAACATAGCTGCTGCATCTCAGAACATGTGGAGGTACAAGTATGCTGGAATCAGCTCTTAATGTCTAGAGAGTGATAGTTAAAATTTCAGTGTGAGTATTAATACCTTGAAAATGAGCAAATGCTAGAAATCAGGGTTTGATTTAGTGTTTTCTTGATTGTCTAGATTTAAGAAAGTGATGGAGAAAATAGTATTAATGCAGGTGAAACTTAAAGATGTATTATGCATATTTTTTTTTCCTTTCAGAGAGCCATTTGTTAAAAATTCACCAGAACACCCTCTATGTAAGACTAGGAAGATATGAAAGAGGCAGATTATAAAGGGCTTTGAAAGCCAAATAGAGGATTTAGAACCTGGAGGTAGTAGGGAGCCATCAGAATTTATTTATTGATGAAGAAGTCAAAGGATCAATCTGACAGCTGAGTAAAGAATCTTTTTTTTCTCTATTTAATTATGGACTTAACTATTATCTCACTGACGTATATCTGAAATCTAGCTATATGGTTATTTCCTGATAATAGTATAGATCAGAGGTTCTTAGCTGGTTTATTTTAGTGTTGTACCCTTTTGTCAATCTGGTAAAGCCTATGACTTCCTTCCAAGATTTTTTTTTTCTAAATGCATAAAATAAAATAGAAAGATTATAAAAGAAACTGATTATATTAAATACAGTTATCAAAATGTAAAAGAAAAAAATCCCACAAGTTCATGGATCCCTGGTTTAGAACCCTTGCTAAGAGGATCTATCTATCTATCTATCTATCTATCTATCTATCTATCTATCTACCTATCTATCTATCTATCTACTTGTTTCTCTGTCTGTCTATCCTCTCTCTATAATGCGCTGATTTTGTACTCAGAAAGACCTAAGATTACTGTTTGACTTCAGTCAAGTCATTTAGTTTTTAACTGCCATAGGTAACTTTCTAAAATGAGTTGCAAGAAAGATACAAACTGCATTAGTAGAATTGGTTCCTCCCTCAGAACTCTCTTCAATAATAAAGTCATAGACGTAGATCAAGATATATACATATACAGTGCACACACACATATGTATGTATGTATGTATGTGTGTATGTGTGTGTATATATTGGTATTAAAATTTGGCAAATTAAATACCAATTAAAAATTTACAGCCATAATCTTCAAAAGTCTAGGTTGCCCGTAACTTAAAAAATACAGGTATATGATCTGTGTTGTCTATGTAAGATGCATGTCTCCACATGGACTTTCTAAAATGTGACTCAAGAACAGCACTTGTAGATCATGTGGCAAGACTGGACTTACTCTCCATGACAGATGTCAGCTCTATCTCCCTCTCAAGATTTTCTGAGTACTCCAAGAAATTATTTTATCTATAACTTATTCTATATCTATTTCTATCTATCTCTATCTATCTATCTATCTATCTATCTATCTATCTATCTATCTATCTATCTATCTATCT
>NW_020954583.1:905311-962777 GCF_900497805.2 Vombatus ursinus
TCTATCTATCTATCTATCTATCTATCTATCTATCTATCTATCTATCTCCTTCAGGAATATAGGAAGAATAGAAATACAAACATTTCCCATCCTGAATACCTAGAACTTCGGGTACTGTACAGACTTCATAAAGAGATCACTGGGAGTTGACGCTTTGTTTATATATTAGTTTCTCATAACCCTCTCTTATCTACTCTTTGCTTTCTGTGATCACATTGCCTCAAGGTCAGAAGAGCCAAATTTCCCCACCCTTACACATTTATTTGTAAATGTATAGTGCTCCCTCAATAGAATGAAAGTCCCTTGAGGGCTGGAATCTTTTATACTTGAAATCACAATACTTAACCCCTGGCTTATTTTACTGGACCTATTTTATAGGTCTTAATAAATTCTAGGTCTAAATAAATATGTATTGAATGATTTCTACTTCACAGTTAGGTCCCATCTCATTGTTTATCCTTTATTTGGAAGAGGACCAATGACATCACAGGATGATGCCTTGCCAATCAGATTTAAGTGAGGCAGAGTTGTACAAAGTCATCAGCCTCATTCTCTTTTCCAGAGTTATCTAAGTGCAATGGCAAAACAAAAGTCAAGATGCTTGGGATGAAGTGGATGATATCTTTAATATCTGACCAAGCTCCAAGTGCTCCACAGATCCTGCTTCAGCCACATCTGCCCATCCTACTGGGGAAAGTCTTCACATGCTTGGGGCAGCTGTACCTCTAACAAATCAGTGGGTTTGAAGCCTGTCAGTTGTCCTCAACCTGGTTTAGCCCATCTGCTGAGATAGTTTTACTGGGATAGAGTCACTGCACATGCTGCAGCTTCTCGGAGCCACAGGTGAGAGTTGGATGGAAGGTAGATACAAAAGGTAGGTGAGAAGCCCTTGAAAAGGGTTCAGCAAGCCCTCACACCAGATGTGCTAGTCCTCTCTGAACAACCTATACATTCCAACATAGTGCAAAGAATGAATCTCATGAAAGTAGTCACATTTGTTATAAATGCAGTCATTTATCTATTAGGCTAGAATCAATAACCATATTCCTCACAGAAGTAGCAAACACTTGACTCACAAACTGTAATCGGGATAAATAAAAATACAGTAAAACATGGATAATATTTTTATTTTATTTTTGTATTGCTCCCCATCATCACTTCCAAGTTCTTCCTCTAACTCCATCACTCAGTAACCACTGTTCCTTTGAGGTTGATGCTATTCCTATCTACTACTGAATCAAAATCCTGGTAGCTATTGTCCACAGACCCTCAGGTTATTCTCCTTCCTTCCTCAAAGAGTTCAGTATATGGCTCACAATTTTTCTCTCCTCTCCAACTCCTATTCTCATACTAGGAGACTTTAACTTACATATTGACTCTCTCTCAAACTTCTCACCACTCTATTCACTGCAAGCTACTCATTACCCATGATAAACTCCTTTACCACCACCCCCAGCCACACACAAAGACAATATTGCCATGATATTGCCATCACCCATAAATATAACACCTCCATGTTAAAGGATTCTAAAATATCCTTATCCAACCATAACCTAAAGGTTTTTCACCTTTCCTTATGAAACTTTATTCTTCATCTGCATCTTGGTCTCGAAACACTTGACTCCTCAATTCTCTCCCTGGCCATTTTCTTTGCACTAGCCATTCTCTTTTCTTTTCTGCATCTTGACCCATTGGTGAACCAATTCAACTCTACACTGTCTTCCCCTTTTGAATCCCTTAGTCCCCTTATCATATTGCCAATCACTCCCTGCTAAGCTTCAGTCCGGGATCCCTCCCACCATTTGGTGCATTTGCTCTCATACAAAAGCTACCGAAAGAAGGTGGAGATTATTATGCAAACATTCTGACTGGGTCCATTACAAATTTACATTACAACTTCATTTGAGTGGGCTTTCATTGCTGTTAGGCAATCCTATTTTATTTATCAACTCTCCCAGTCTCCACAACAGCTCTTCCAAAGGTGTCCCTGCCCTCCACTTTTAACTAAGATCCTTGTCTCTTATTTTACAGAAAAAAATGAGGTCCTTTTCATGAGCTGTCTCTTCTCCTATTTTCTTCATCTCCAATTACTCAGATATTTTTTGTCACTTTTTTCTCCTTCTTCCCTGTCTCTTATGATGAAGTGACCTTATATCTTACCAAGGCTAATCCCTCTCTTTTCAAGTGATCTCATTCTATCTAGCTTCCTACAATAAATGGCCCCCTCTAATATCAAGAGTTTATCATTTGTATTTAATCTCCCTGTCTACTGGCTCCTTTTCTATTGCCTAAAACTATATCCATGTCTTCCCCATCTTGAAAAAAACTCACTTGATCCTTCTATCTCTGCTATCACTGTATATTTCTTCCACTCTTTCCAAAAAAAGGCTGACTACAATAGGTGCCTGCACTTTCTGTCTTCCCATTCTCTTCTTAGCATCTTATAGACTGGCTTCCAACTTTATCATTCCACTGTAACTACTCTCTCCAAAATTACCAATGATTTCATAGTTGCCAGATTTGATGGCCTTTTCTCAATCCTTTTTGACCTCTCTACAGCCTTTGACACCATTCAATCTCTATTTCCTCCTTGATAATTTCTTTTCTCTAGGTTTCCGGGACACCACTCTTTGTTGATCCTCCTGTTTTCTCCTATTTGAACTCCTTAGTCTCCTTGCTGGATCCTCATACAGATCACATATTCTAACCTAGGTGTCCCTCCTATTTATGTCCTGGGCCTTCTTCTCTTTTCCATGCATACTACTTCATTTGCTGATAGATTTAATTATAATGTCTATACTGATGATTCTCAAATCTAGACCCAAACTTTCAGTTGTTCTCTAGTTCCTCATCACCAATTACCTTTCAGACATCTGAAAATGCAAGTCCAATAGACATCCTAAACTAAACATGTTCAAAACATATTTCAATATCTGTTCCCCTAAACCCTCCATACCTCCTACTTTCCCTATTTCTTTTTTAACTTTTTTTATTATTTTATTTTTCCCCAGTTATATCTAAAAACAATTTTTAACATTCATTTTTAAAATTGTGAGTTCTAAATTCTCTCCCTTATTTCCTCCCCACACCCCTTCATTGAGAAAGCAAGTAATTGGATGTAGGTTATACATGTGTAGTCATGCAAAACATATCCATAAGAGTCATGTTGTGAAAGAAAACATGGACAAAAAAAACCTAAAGAAAAACAAAGAAAGTAAAAAAAAAAGTATGTTTAAATCTGTATTCAGATCCTCCATACCTCCTACTTTCCCTATTTCAAAGATTTAAAGATTCAAAGAACCATCAGTTCTTTCTTTGGGTATGGATAGCATTTTTCATCATAAGTCCTTCAGAGTTGTCTTGGATTGTTGTATTGCTGAGAATAGCTAATTCATCCACAGCCCCTCATCTTACAGTGCTGCTGTTACTTTATACAAAGTAAATTTAACTTTGCATCAGCCCATGCAAGTCTTTCCATGTTTTTCTGAGAGCATTCTGCTCATCATTTTTATAGTGTGTATTTCATCACAATCACATACCACAACTTGTTCAGTAATTCCCCAGCTAATGAGCAACCCCTTAATTTCAAATTCTTTGCCTCCATAAAAGAGCTGTTATAAATATTTTTTGGATACATAGGTCCGTTTTGTTTTTGGTTTTTATTTCTTTTGGGATTCAGACCTAGTAGTGGTGTTGATAGGTCAAAGGGCATGACTCATTTTACAGGTCTTTGGACATAGTTCCAAATTGTTCTACAGAAGGTTGAATCAATTCACAACTCCACCAACAGTACGGTAAAGTCTCATTTTTCTCATATTCCCTCCAACATTTGTAATCTACCTTTTCTGCCCTATTAGTCAATCTGATAGGTATGAGGTAGTACCTCAGAATTGTTTTAATTTGTGTTTCCGTAATCAATAGTGAGTTAGAGTATTTTTTTCATATGGCTATAGGTAGCTTTGATTATTTCATCAGAAAATTGGTCATATCATTTGATCATTTATCATTTGGGGAACATCTCTTATTTTTATAAATTTGGCTCAGTTCTCTACATGTTTGAGAAATAGGCGAAAGAGAAACTTGCTTCAAAATTTTTTCATAGTTACTATTGCTAACTATATTTTCCTTCATCCTATCCCCCCCTTTATTCTATTCTCTCTTTCTTTTTTTCCCTATCCCTCCTCAAAAGTGTTTTGCTTCTGACTACCCTCTCCCCACATCTGTCCTCCCTTCTAGGGACCCCCCCCATCCTCTCTTATCCCCTTTAACCTCCTACTTTCTTGTAGGGTAAAATAGATTTCTATACCCAATTGAGTGTGTATGTTATTCCCTCTTTAAGCCAATTCTGATGAGAGTAAGGCTCCCTCACTACCTCTCACTTCCCCACTCTTGACTTCCATTGTAAATTTTTTTTCTTGCCTCTTTTATGTGAGATAATTTACTCATTTCTACCTCTCCCTTTCTCTTTCTCCCAGTACATTCTTCTCTCACCCCTTAATTTTATTTTCTAGATTATCATCCCTTCATGTTCAATTTACACCTGTGCCCTCTATCTATCTATCTGTCTATCTATCTATGTATCTATCTATACTCCTTCTATCTGCCCTAATAATAAGAAAGGTCTTATGAGTTACAAATATCATCTTCCCATGCAGGAATGTAAACAGTTTAACCTTATTAAGTCCTTTATGATTTCTCTTTCCTGTTTACCTTTTTTTTTTGAGGGTCATAAATTGGCATTTATTAAGTTCAAGAACAGGTTATGAAGGCTGTGGGGTGGAACCCTAGAGGAAAGAGAAGGACAGAAGAGACAGGGAAATGAGAGCCTCTCAGCTATGTCTGCTCTAGATGTGGTTGATCCTGATTTCTAAGCCTTGGTCCAGGGCACACAACGAAGCCTATGATAAGATGAGGTTCTAGGGGCTACAGATTTAGAAAAACAGCAGGGGGAGGCAAAAGTTACACACCCAACCAAAGATGGGGGCTGGGGATCTACTTGGATCAGTAGCACCACTTCCTTTTAGGAACTGAAGCATAGTGATAAGTTCTATCCCACTTATTTAAGCTCTTATGAAACATTCTTGCAGTTAAAAGTCTTTGTGCTAAAGAATTCTTTCATCACCTTTCTAACTTTTTGTATTTCCCTTCTAGTTTCTTTGAATATCCATCCAACTTGTAAGCTGCCTGCTCAAGAGCTGCTACTTGCTCCTTGATAAAAGTGATCTGATCCACATAAGGCTGAAGTGCTGCATATTTCTGGTTTAAATCTTTTAGGTTTCTACTTATGTTTACTGCAATATCTTCCATTTCTAGGTATTTCAAGCTAGTCAGTTTGTTCATATTTTCCAGAAATTTATATTCTTCACTGGTGGCTATCAGCTCACCTGTCAGGTACATGGCCATTTTGGAGAACACGTCCTGGCACAGCCCTATGATAACTGCTTCAGGTGACTCTGTGGCCTCCTTGGCCATCTCCTCCATGCCATTGTCTAGGCTGGGGAAGGGAGGAAGGAGAAAGAATGGACAGAAGGATAAAGATGGGGGAGTAAAGGGGGTGGAGGGCATGGGAAAAGGCATAGGAGGGAAGGGAAGAAGAAAGGGATAAAAAGGGAAGGGTGAAGAGTCAGAGAAGGAGGTAAGGGGAGGGGGCCTCCTGTTCACCTTTTTATGCATTTCTTGAGTCTTGTATTTGAAAGCCAAATTTTCTATTCAGGTCTGGTTTTTTCATCAAGAATGCCTGAAAATTCTCTATGTCATTGAATGTCCATTTTTTCCCCTGAAGGAAAATACTCAGTTTTGCTGGGTAGATGATTATTGGTTGTAATCTTAGCTCTATTACCCTCCAGAATATTATATTCCAAGCCCTCTGGTCCTTAATGATTTACAAACCTTAAAGTACTATGTAAATACTGGTTAATTAAAAAAAAATCAATCATAGATTGAAGTAAGGAAGCAGAGTGCAGAAAGTATCAATTGAGAAACCAGCTGTACTCCATACTAGTCAGACCAGTGTGTTCTGCTCTGGAAAACTAGACTTTAGGATTGTAATTGAAAATGAGCAGCCAGGATGGTGAATGGCTTCAAGACCACATCTACATTAAGATTGGTTGAAAAAAACTGGTGATGATTATTCTGTAGAAGGAAAGGCTTAGGGAGTATGTGAAGACTATCTTCAAGGAATAAAAGGCGTATTACATGAAAGAAGGATGAGACAACTGCTTAGCCCTAGAGGGCAAAACTAGGAATAATGACTGAGTTACAAACATAAATCAGACTTAATGTAACTAGGCTCAAGGTAAGGACAAATGTCCTGCCTTAGTGATTAATGATTATCAAGATACCCACTTTTCAGAGATATTGTAAAAAAGATTCCTGATCAAATATAGTTTAAACAGGAAGATTTCCAAAGGTCTCTTCCAACTTTGAAAATCTCTAATTCTATGAGTGCTCAACCACTGTCTATATATACTTTGGTATTAGGAGCAATTGATAGAGTTCTGGGCCTGGAGTCAGGAAGTCCTGAATTCAAATCTGGCCTGAGGCAATTACTAGCTATGTGACTCTGGGAAAGTCACCTAATCACTGCCTTAATCCACTGGAGAAGGAAATGGCAAATCACTGCACTATCTTTGCCATAAAAACCCAATGCACAGTAGAGGTATGCTATGGTCCACAGGGTGATGAAGAACCAAGCATGACTGAAAAACTAAACAACAACATTAGGAGTAAAGAAACACACACATGCAAATACTATGCCAGAGATACCTGACTTACTAAAAGAAGGTCACTTTTCAGGGATATCATTTCTCTTGGCTAAAATTGACTGTCAGAAATCTGGGAATATTTCTTTATTACTCACTCAATAAGCTGACAATAACATTTCTTTATGTCACAACCAGTAAGCTCACCAGAATTTACCAAAAGTGACATGTTAGTTTAGAGAAGCTCCAAAATTACTTACTAACACAACAGTTTGCAAACAGGGAGTGTACAGTACTCCAAAAGCTCGAGAGTGGGTATTTCTACTTTGACAATTGGTTTGATTAAAGGACCTAATATACAGTCATAGATCTGGAACAAGAAGTAACATTTGAAATTATAGCATCTAATGCCCTCATTTTACAGATTTGAAAAGTAAGATCCAAAGAAGTTAAGTAAATTGTTAATCGATTAGTTAATTGGCAGTTAATTGTAAATCTATTTTAAATCTGGGATGTAAACCCAAGTAGTGAATTGTAAATCTATTATAAATCTAGTATGTAAACCAAGGTCTTCTAATTAAAAATTAGGAGCCTTTCCCACTGCCCCATGCTATGTTGCCTCCTGCATTGCTAGGCTTCAAACATATGTAATCTGTTCTTTTCTTTGTTTCCATTTTTTGGATGAACTTAACAAAATAAAAAACATGAACAGCAAACATGAAACTACAAAATGATCATGTATATTTTTAAGTGCATATTAATTTTTAATTGAATAATAGAAACAAAACTGCCCTGCTTTTCTGAAACTCCCTCTGCTGTTCTTTGTGTATTTTAAATATTTCATTAATGTTATTGTCTCCTTTATTGAGCACAATTATTGCTACCAACTCACTCTCCCCTCCAAATTCTTCCCTCCTCTCAAATAAAAGCTCTTTATTATAACAATTAAGGATAGTCAAGCAAAATAAATTCATACATTGACCATGTCTGTTAATACATGGCTCCCAGTTCATCCTCTCTCTGTTCCATTCACTAAAAATAAGAGAAATTCATATAAACATAATCTTAAACTTCCATCTCACACCTTTCAAATTAGCAAAGATGCCCAGAAAAAGGAAAATGAGAATTGTTGGAGAGGCTGGGGGGAAATTCTCACAGTAATGCACTCTAGGTAAAGCTATGAAGTGATCCAACCAATTTAGGAAACAATTTATAACCTGAAATGTTATTAAACTGTGAATAACCCATTAAAGCCCCTACTAGGCATATAACTCAAGCAAATTCAAGACAGAAGAATTGTACAGAAGTGTATAAAAATAATAGCATTTTTTTGTTGCTGTAAAGAACTAGAAACAAAGTGAGTGCTGATAAAAGCAATGGCTAAACAATTTAAGATACATGATTGTAATGAAACATGCATATATGTATGTGTGTGTGTGTGTGTGTGTGTGTACAAACACACAAGAGAAATATTCAGAAACCTGACAGGACTTGCATGAACAGATACAGAATGAAGTGAGTACAACCAGAAAAAAAAATATGTGGTTCTTATAATAATGTAAACAACTTTAAAATGTTTAACTCTGGTACCAATGTAATGACCAATCATAACCCCAGAAGACTGATAATGAAGCATGATTCTTCAAAGATCCTAAATTCTGGTTACTAATAATAAAGACAAACCCTTTACTTTTAACTTCCCTTTTCCCATCAATCTCATTACTTTCTTTTACTTCTCTATTATCTTTCATTTTTCTTCTCTCTTTTGCTCTCTTCTCTTCATTCTCTATCTCTGTCTCTCCTCTACTTTCTTGTTACTTTCTTCAACTCAACCATTTCCAGAATGGAAAAGCAGAATCCCCTTGTTTTAACTGTCCTGTCCTGACCCAACCCAACCCCAACTCGTTTCCAATCCAAACTATCTCAGTCTTTCATTTCTATTATCCTACCTTCAACAGAGAGTAAAAACAAGAGACTTCCAGTAGAAATGGCAGAAGAATAGTAAAAGGGAAATTTAGCATCCCCGGTTGGGCATTTCATATGCACTAATCAGAAAGCTAATGGAGCTGTTCCTATAGAGGTCTCGCCAGCCTTAAACTGGCCGGGCTGGACTGGTAAAACGCCAAGAGCAAACCTTCAGATTAAACCAGGAGCCCGTCAAACAACGAGTGACCTTCCTGAAACCTCCAGGCTTTGTACTGATCTCACCTTTATACATTTATTCAATGCCAATAGCCCTTTCAAGCCAAAAAGATACTTAGTCGATCATTCTTAAATTTGAATAATATCAAATTCAAGAATGCTGCTTTCAAGATCTCTCATTCTTCAAAATTCATTGGTCCCTTCTATGTTTTTCACAATGGTAACTAAGCTTTCAGCAACAGAAAAAACTAGCAGAAGTCTTTCCTCAAAATGAGGGCAGCTATAAAGATGCATTGCACAGGAATTTCTGGAACAATAGGATTCTAGGTGTTGGGTAAAAGTTGTATTATCAACTCAAGATTCACTCAGGATCACCAAGCATCCAATTCCCTCCCAAAATTTCTCCCCATCTTAATTCACTGAGAGTCTCCTTCCCATTAAGTTGACCCTCCTGGATTCTGCCTCTCTCGTGGCTCTCCTTCAGGCTACTGAGCCACAGACTCAGGATTTAGCAAACCAATTTTTCTATAACTGCGAATCTTCTCTGAGAGAAACCTCAACTCATCTTTTTGGCCTTATATTTCATTGCACTTGCTTCCGTTTGACCAGGATTCCATTGATGGCAGGACACTCCAAAGATGAAAAGCACCAGAAAGCAGGGAAGGGACTGATTCATTAACACCTCTCATCCACCTCCACAAGAAAAAGTCAGTGTTTTTTCTCTCTAGTCCCAAGTAGTTTCTGAGTCAAAGTCCATGATGTGTTCTTCCCAGGGCGGCAGGGTCAACGTTCTCTCACAGTACAGTCTCCGTGACTTCTTTTAGTGAACCAAGGAAAGGAGGGTGGGTGACGCTGCAAAGGATGATGAGTAAGCCGTGGTAAGTCCTTGCAAACCAATGGCAAAGTACTGGCTTCCTTTAGTGATCACTTTCCCAACATTCTTGCCATATTTCTTGAGCTTCTTCCGATATTTCTTTTTTGGGCTTTTCTCCGGCTGTCTGCTCCTCCAGGGGCACGTAACTCTCCGGCAAAAAGGCAAAGTGAACTTTCTTGGGAGTGGGGTGACTTCTCCTCTCACACCTCACCCTGGGGCCCCGGGTGCTGCAGAGGCTCTTCTTGTCCCTCAGTCTTCTCTCCTTCTTCTTCCTCTTCTAATTGCGGGTGCTGCAGGATATAGGCCTCCTCCTCCTCTTGCTTCCGCCTCGGGAACCTGCGAAGATATCTGCCCTCCGCTTTCCCTCGGGGTCTGGTGCTCACCGTCATGCTGCCGCTGGAGCTGCTGAACCGCTGCGGACTGAGAGGAGAGGAGTGGGGAGGAGAGGAGAGAAGAGAGAACCTTTGCTCCCCGCCTTCTCCCTGAACCTCCGCCTGTGACTCGCATGGCATTTATATTCAGGAAGAAATGGATGGTCATCATCCTAGATGACCCTTCTGGAGAGGCATTGATTTTGAACATTTGTGTACTCCTTACTATTTTAATATTTAATTCAAAATTTTTAAAGCATCCACTAAGATCTAGGCCCTATTTTAGGTTCATATACTGCTAATTTAAGTGTTGACTGGCATCACCTCCCTCAGCCTCCTTCACCCTCTAATACCCTCCCAACACTTTCCTTTATAAAGGGCAGAAACAGGACTTTACTGATTACTTCACTTTGCATATGCTACTCTGTCTGGTTCAACTCTGAAGATTAAGATGACTTCACACCGGGTACAGTGCCTGGTACATAATAGGTGTTTAATAAATGCTTATTGGTTAGTTTATATTGGAGTACTAACAACTCAATGTTTAAAAAATTCCAATGACTCTACCCTAAAAGAGTTTATAGTCTAATTAAGAGGAAAAATAAAGAACACAAGTATGTCACAAGAATGAATTGCCACAAAGAAGCATTTTTTAAAAAATTTTATTAAATTCATTCAAAAAAGGAAAAAAAGGAAAGAATAAATTGCATAAGTAAGAAGCTTAGCTTCTTACTTATGGGAAATAACATAGCATGGGGCAATGTGAAAAGCTTCTAATTTTTAATTCAAAGACCCTGGTTCACATTCTAGATTTGCAATTAACTATCTTGGATATTTCACTTAACCTCTTTGAATCTTAGTTTCCAAATATGTAAAATGAGGTGATTGGATGCTCTAATCCCAAATGTCACTTCCATTCCAGACCTATGACTGTATATTGGGTTCTTTCATCAAACCAATGTTCCCTACTGTGACAGCAGGATTGCTCACTATGGAGCTTTTGGGAGACTCTATTCTCTGTTTTCTAATTGTGCAAAGAAGCACAAAGTGTTGTAGGAAAATTTGAGAAGGGAAAAATACACCATAGAGAGGTAGAAAAGTTTGGCAGAATGGAATTAACCTATGAATCAGGATCATATAGAAGAGGTGAAGACACAACTGACTTTAGTCAAGTGTTTAAGATCCCCCACAACTCTTCTCTTTGCTGGTAATACATTTCTCTAAATGTATACTATTCAAGATTCTGAGTCTCACTGAGCATACATTCTTAACCTCTGCTGTGCTGATCTCCTGTGCTTCTGACCTTGGCTTAGAAGGTTACCAGGACAGCTTAGTTTCTAGCTTCATTTCTTATTTTCTTCCTTTGCTTCATATCAGATTCTGATGTCTCTCTTTCTCTTTTTTTTTTGTCTTGAGTCTAGTACTTTACTTTACTCCTTTACTCTTCTTTATGGTTTTGTTTGGTATCTTGGTTTTAATGTTTTTCACACAGTACTGTATCCCAACTATCATTAACCCACAAACCAGCGCAATCTTCCTTTTATATAACCAGTATTTCTTGCTGACTTCCACATTTAACAACACACTCCTCCTTTTGAGGAGCTAGTATTCTATGCTTAAAAAAAAAACAAAGAGAAATATATTTTAAAGAGGATTAAAAGACAATCCAGACCAAGACTGCCTTAAGTTAGCCTAGATCTTCAAAGTCATAAAATAATCAAGCATCAAATGTTCAATGTGTTTAGATACACACATATACTTGACATTTAGGAATTTAAAATCCAGATTTGGCAAAAACACATGGACACACCAAGTCAAGAGGAAGAAGAAAAAGAGGGGAAAATGAATAAAAGCAGTTCAGAACTCATAACTGAACAAAAAGAAGTCAGCTTCATTATCTTCTGGTCACCACCACCATTTTCCTCTGGCAGATGAGAGTGACAAAATATTTAGTATTACATTTTAACACCTCATTATAAAAAGATTGAAGAGGAACTGGGAATAATTTAAAGAATTTACAAAAAAAAAGAGTGAATCATTTATCAGAATGACTCAAAGAACCATAGTACTAAGAGTCTACCCTTGGCTAAGTTTGATGAGATAGGGTGAGTAATTGCTATGATCTGCAAATAGGAGAGAAAAAGTAAAACTACTTCACATGGAACAAAATAATGATCACAGGAAAAGTTGACTCTAGTTGAAAATAAAGGGAAACTTACTTGAAATATATCTTACTTTTCCTATCAGGTAGTGATAAAACCTATGGTATACATCAAAAAGAATGGATTTATGATCTGGGAGATAGAGTAAATAGACTCCAACTATTTCCTCCTTTTTCTAGATCAAACTGCCCATTTTCAGGGTCAACAATATCTAGTGACATCCTACTTGTTTCTAGTTCTATAATTTACCTTAAAGGGAAAAAAGAAATGGGTGGTGATCTCTTTTTGGTAAGATCTCATCTCACTGAGTGAGACGAGGAGGAACAAGGGAGAGAGAAAACAAGCATAGAATTACAGAATCCTGAATGTAAGTCTCAAAAGGAATATAGGTCATATAATCTAAGCCTGATATTTTACAAATGAGAAACCTGAGGTATAATTCATTCCAAACCAAAAAGTTCCTAGACTTGACACAGACTTTTAGACCTAGAAGAAGTCTTTGAAGTCAGTTAATGTGACCCCATAAGTAAAAAGGAATCTCCAGTATAAAATGCCCAACAAGTGGTAATACACAAACTCTAGGTGAAGAACTCTAGAGAGGAGGAATCTTCAATATCCTGATGTATTGCGTTACATTTTTGATGATTCTGTTAGAAAGTTCTTCCTGACATCGAACCTAATTTACCTTTTTGTAATTTCCAGCAATTGCTTTTGATTTTGTCCTTGTTGGCCAGTCAGATCAAGTCTAATCTTTCTTCCACGTGACAGCCCTTCAACTATGAGATGATAACTATCATATTGCCTTGAAGTCTTCTCTTCCTCAGATTAATCATCCCCATATCTTTCAATTCTTCTAACAACATGGACTCAATGCTGTTTGTTATCTTGGTTAACTGTCACTGGACAATCTACAGTTTATCAATGACTTTCTAAACAATGCAAAGTAGAACATCTTACTTCTACAGTTGAACCTCAACTTCCATATTTCTGGAAGTCATACCTTTCTGAATTCAAATGAAGATCACACTAACCCTTTTGGTTGTCATGACACACTGCTGACCTAAAGCACTAAAACTACCAGATCTTTTTTAAACTATTGTTAAATTATACTACTGCTTATATTAGTGAAGCAGTTTTTTTTGAACCCAAGCATGACTTTATATTAATTAATCTCTGTTGAATTTTATCTTATTAGATTCAGTTCAATACTCTAGCCCAGAGATGTCAAACTCAAGGCTTATTGACTGCATCGGGTCCTAGTGCAGGAACTAGATTTAAATATAATTGGAAAATGTTTAACAAAATAAATAAAAATAGAATACAACATAGATCTGTGGTTTTCTAAGTCAAGATATGACCTGCAGGTATTCATTTCTATTTGAGTTTGACACCAGTGCTCTAGTTAGTCAAGAACTTTGGGTATCTTGGCTGTCATTCTGCATGTGAGTTCTGTTTCTCTTAGTTTTGTGTTTTCTGCAAATTTGAGAAGTATGCTATTCTTTATGCTTGTATTCAAGTTGTTAAAAATGTTAAATTGTAGAAGGCTAGGCACTTCACTAAAAATCTGCTCAGTGTACCAATTAACTGCTATCCTTTGTCTTCAGTCATTTAACTATCTCTGAATCCATCTTTTATCATCCAACCCATAGCCCACCATATTTTCAACTAGAATAGTACGAGATCACACACTTTGCTAAAATCTAGGGAACCTAGTCAAAAAGGGAAATAAGGTTAGTCATGCATGACCTGTTCTTGTTGAAGCCTACATTGTTTTTATAAAACTTGTTTCTATTTCTTATGGTTCAATAATCATCTCTTTGGAATATTCCTTCTAGAATTTCTCCAGGAATTGGAGTCAAGATTACTAAGCTATAGTTTGCAGAATTTATTATCTTCTCTCTTTGGAAAATCAATACAACATTTGTCCATCTCCAGTCCTGTGGTGTTTTTCTTGTTCTCCATAACCTGGTAAGTATCACTGACAGTGACTTAGTAATCATATACACAAATTCTTTAAGTCTCTGAAGATGAATTTCTGTGGGGCCAGGTGACTTGAATTCATCAAGGGCAACCACGGCCTCTCTTACTATTTCCTTTTCGTGGGTATCACTTCCCTGTTACTGTTTCAGTTTTGTTATTTCTAGTGCAAAGGTCATTCTCTTTGGCAGAGAAAACACAGTAAAATAAGGAGTAAGAAGCTCAACCTTCTTTCTGTTGTCAGTTGCTATTGTTCCTTCCACTCAAAGCAATAACCATATATCATCTTGAATCCTACTCTTTCTCCCAATATAGATTGTTTTTTTGTAAATGTCCTTATTTGTTATACATGGCTTTTTGCTATTCTTATTTTGCCTGTATCAGCTCATTTAGAACTTTAGTATTCCTAAATCTTCAGGATTGTGCTACACTTGTATATGCATCCTTAGTTGCTTGACCTTACTTCCACCTTACATACAAAACTTTTTTTTTTTTTAATCTGTGGTGGTTGTTGAGTTCCCTGGGCATCCATATGGGTCTCATCTGACAGCTTCTGTTTTTCTTCCTCATTAGAATTGTTTTCTTCTGTGCCTTCAGAATGTCTTTCCTGAGAGTTTTCCATCCCTCCTTAGCTATCTTTCCCTGTCAAATTTTAATTCACAGGATCTTACTTAGCCTTCCTCTGAACTCTTTGAAATCTGTTTTCTTAAAATATATGGCACATGTCAGACAATGCCTGGTTTTTCTCTCCTCTATCACAAATTCTAGGAGGGATTCCTCACTTTCCCCCAAGGTTCCTATCATTTTTGCCCCAACAGCCAGTTTCTCCCTGTTAGTGAGAATCAGATCCAGAACAGGATTTCCTCTTTGTTGGCTCTTCCATCTTTTAAAAGATGAAATAGACCTGATGTTCCTGATTATTCTTTCTATAAGATTCACCTCTTGAACTGAGCAGATACTGCTCTTCATTTCCAAGGAAAGGTCATAGAGTAAAAAACTATGTATTTATTATAACTTCCCTCAATTTTCAGGCAAAGTAGGAGAGATCCCCACTATAATTGGCATTACTTTTTAAACTTACAAACAGCATTACCATAAACATCCTCTATAGTTTACAACTTGTGATTGAACTACAGAATTTGCTGTTAAGAATTGTGAGCTTTGTGTTAATGTTGGATTCAACACAGGAATCATGCCCTGTTTTCTATTCAGTCCTCAGCATTTTTTTTTGCCCCAATTCACTTCTTATCCATCCAGCCATTTTAGCTGAGCATATGTCTCTATAACTTGATGGTACAGAGGAAAAAAGTACTGGAGACCAGTAAGGAGATCTCATATCAATGCCCATCTTTGCCACCAACTGGCTACATGTCCTTAAGCAAGTCATGAGACTGCCCTGTGCCTCAATTTCATTATTTCTAAAACTGGGGAAGTCGACAAGAATGGAATTTCTTTCTTTCTTTTTTTTGGTGAGGCAATTGGGGTTAAGTAACTTGCCCAGAGTCACACAGCTAGTGAGTGTTATGTGTCTGAGACCGGATTTGAATTCAAGCACTCTTGACTTCAGGGCTGGTGCTGTATCCATTGTGCCACCCAGCTGCCCCCTTGGAAGTTCTTAACCTTTGTGTATGTGTGTGTCATGTACCCCTCTGGCAGTTTGGTGAAGCCAATGGAACCCTTCTCAGAATAATACTTTTAAAATCACAAAGTAAAATGCATAGGAGTACAAAGAAAACCAATTATAATCCAAAGGAAATGCAATTGTCATTTTGTATGTTTGCTTATTTGAGACAGAGTCCTTCTCACATTGACTGGAAGCTTAGATGTTCAATGGTCACTGATTGATCTGATCCCATTTCTGATCAGCATTGAGCTTTGACCTGCTCTATTGCCAGCATTAGGTTATTTGTTCTTCCTTAGGCAGCTTGATGAGCCCCCCACACTCAAGGGCTCACCATATTGATTCTGGTTTTAGTGCTATCACCTAATTAGCTTTAGCACTAGCTCAGAACTCCTAAACTCAAGTGATCCACCAGTCTCTGCCTCCCTGAATATTAGGCATTATACCTATGTGCCACTACACTCAGCTAAAATATATAATTTTTAAAATCAAGTTCATGGATACCCTGTTAAGAACCTTGAGACTAGATGATTTCTAAAGTGTTTCCCAGGTGTAATAATCCATAAATCTATATTCATCAAATTCTCTTTTAGTAATACCCAGCCTCTGGCAATATCAAAATCTTTCCTTTCCTCCAAGTGAGTAGTATCTAACTATTTCCTTTTCATATGTCCTTTCAGGCTAATTGTCATCATTCCCAAAGTAGAACCACAGAACACCTCAATATTATGGAAAATTATGTGTGGAGTTCCACACAAATGAACCAGGCCCATAATTAAACAGTATAGTCTAAAAAAGAGCCTAATAGTTGATGAATAGCTAAGTCTTCAACTTAAATAATATAGAAATCACTTGGGGCTATAGTACAGACTGAGAGTACTATCAATGAAAATTAATTGGCTTGAACACTGCTCTAATTATTTTATTAAGCTAGAACACCATGGCTACTCTGTTAAAGATCTGTATCCACAGCTTAACAGTGAAGAACAATTGCTCCATGCTTCCTAAGTCTACTGCATGACAGATGTCAGACATTGTAATGCTGTTGTCATTATGCATGTTTATATATAATTTAAAAACCAAAACGTAAATAAACAAGCGGGACCACTGTGCAAGGACCAGCACAAGTCATCCTGTACAGTGACTCAGAGATTGGAAACAGATGTATACATTGGTAATTAAGCACGATCCACGCTGCCTCTGGTGCACAAAAGCAGTTGCTGGAGAAATTGTGGGTGGAGCCAGGATAATGCAAACATTATTTGTCTCTTGGCTGGGAGTGGCAAAAGATTAAAGCAAAAATGAGTGTATTAATCATAAAAAGAAATCTTCTGCAAGGGCACTTAAATCTAAGCCTCTGGCATCTCTCAAAATTGAAAGGTTCAAAAGTGATGAGGCCTTTTGCTTGTATGCACAAGGTTATAGAATCAGAGTGAGAAGGGACCCTAAAGGATATTTTTGTCTATGCCCCTGTGATACTTTGGCTCATTCCAGACAGATGACAATCTTTGCAAATGTTAAAGATGTCCAGATACAATGTCATCAAATCAAGTTATCAAATGGGCTGACACACCATTCTCACTTAGATATTCATAGGGAAATTAAGGTTTGCTTCTCCTTGTTCTATAATTATAAAAGAGTAACAATTCTCAGTCAATTCACTGAAGCAGTGCTTAAAAATTATTAATAAATCACTTTGGCCTTTGTGTAGCACAAATAATCCCTTTTCATTGAAATTTTCTTTTCAACTTATATTCATATTAACGAATTCTCTAAAATTTACATTCTTTAAAGTCAGAGAAACCAAAAATGGACAGACTGCACTCATACTGACCTGTACTGTATATGATAAAGGGATAAGTTCTTTGTGTTACTTTGGTGGTTAGGACACAGTGAAAAAACAATTGACTGCTGTTAGAGGACAAAGGTTCACATCCCATTTCTGCCACTTCTAACAGATCATTTAACCTTTTGGAAAAAAGAATATGGTACAGTGAATAAGGTCCTGGATTTGGAGTTAGAGGATCTGAATTCAAATCCCACTTCTAACACTAATTACACTCTTTCCCCTGGCCACCACTTCCCTAATTTGCATTGCCTCCCTCTCAAAAATATCCATTGCTTTCCTGAAGGGATTCTAACTTTCATACATATGACACAGTGCCTGGCATAAAATAGGCACTTATAAATGACCATTTGTTCATTTTCTCATTTCTCATCCTCACAGAGTCTGACTCTGAATCTACCAAGGTATGATCCCTGTAATCTGATACACTGATCCATGTTAATGTCCTAAGACAGGGATGGGGACTAGGTATGGGATGTACATTGTAATAGTAACCTTCAGAGGACATCTTTATAGTATTACCTAGAAAGGCAGATCAATCTAATGGTCAGTTCATCCCAAGAAAGAATGAAAAGCAATATAGAAGATTGGTAGTTGAGCTAGTCTGGAGCAGGTAGAGACTTGCTAATTTAATTTCTTAAAGCATACCTGAAAGCATCCCTCTGAGCCCTGGGTGGGCATGAAATACCTGTCTGCCCCACAAACAGCAAAGATATTGTTGTCTCATAGATTTAGAAAATATGGGTCCTAGTCCTGATCTTCAGTGACTGGAAATGATCTGATTTGAGTTGTAATTCTTCAGCATCATCAGAGAGCACTGATTGCACAATACCTTCCCCTCCTACATCTGTGGTGCTAAGTGCTATAGAGTGAGTTAGAAGACTGAGTTGGGATGGTGGATTTAGTCAAAGGAACCAAGTTCAAATCTTTGATCTACTCACTACATGTTTGACTTAGTAAGTAACTCTGGGTTTCTTCTTCCTTCATCTGTGAAATGCAGGTGTTGGTTTAGACAACCTATAAGGCCCCTTCTAGCTCTAAATGACCTATGATGATCCCAATTGAACATTGACATGGACAGATTGTTTTTTTATCCCAACTTGTGAGTTCATTGGTAGGGAGAACATCTATTTTATAAACTCTATATAAGTCTTTGTTGCCTAGGGCACTGAAGGGGTAAGTGATTTTCTCGCAGTAGGTGGCAGAGTCAGAATTTGAATCCAGGTCTTCCAGACTATTTCTCTATCATGAAGTACCATACTGGTTCTTCATGGCAAACATATAGGAGAATAAATGAAATCAATGAAAACAATCAATCAATGAGACATTGACGTTATATTTAAATGGAGATTAATCACATATTACAGAGTGGTGGCTGAAGGTTGTTGGAGGTAACCACAGAAGATATATGTTTGGACAGATTGGGGCTAAAGAGGAACTCTACTTTTAAAATAGCTTATTTCTGTATGTGCAAACTTAATACACATATATGTATATATTTACATATATTCTTGTGTATTTATAGAGAGAAACATAGATATTAATATATAAAACAATAAACTTATATCATTAACTAATGTTCCCTTTCATTAAACTGATGTAACTCAGGGCAGCCAATACTTACCTTATAGTTTGAATTTAACAACTATACTATTAAATGAACTAATACCCCATCAACTGTATTTTAATTCTTCCTTACTACTTTATTAACTTCTCTTCTAAAAAAATAATTGTAGTCCTAATCTTACAGGTGTTTGAAATTTCTACAGTGCCTAAAGCACTAGACCTGTATCTAGATCTGACAGTAGCTGTATGACCATGAAATAGTTATTTAACCTCACAGAGCCTCAATTTCCTGTGCTGTAAAATGACAAAACATATTTCCCCACCTACCTAAAAGAATAGATTTGAAAAAGCGCCTTACAACTTTGAAAGTAATGTATGTGCAAATAATTATTATTATCTTGCCCTCTCTTCTGCCATACCAGAATGTCCATTGTGAAAATTAATAAGTACATTTTCTACTCTAGAATCTAGTTAGTTGTAAAAACAAAATTAAATACAAATGTCTAGAGAGTTGGCCTCTGTATCGCAAAGACCTGGGTTCAAAACTAGCCTCTGACATATACTGGCTATGTTATACTGTGCTTAGTTAGTTAAGCTCTCAGTGCCTCCAAGAAACTCTTGAAAGCTATAAACTTAGAAAGAAATTCCTAATAAGGAGCTACTGTAATAAAAAGTTTGTCAAAAAAGAGGGGACCATTATGCCTACTCCCTGTTGCACTTGATACTAACCCTCTGACCAAAAAAAAAATGTTCTGAATGCAACAAACCCACTGTGAAATTCATTAGAATTCAACACATCTCTCCATGATATAAAAAAATCCTTTCAGAAAATTTTAAAAGGAACACAGGTTTCTCTCATGGTCTATTTACATAATACATTTACCTAATGCATAAGCAATTCATAATACAAGCCAGAACAGTCATGTGGAAAGAAATGGCATTAATTTATAGCATTCCCCATAAATTAATGATATTAAAAATAATAATCAGTTTGCAGTGTGAGATTTCAACATGTTACAAGTTTGCACTGTTTATTGTTGCTGTCAAACTAGATGAATGAATTTCCTATAGAATTAGCACTTTTACTGGCCTGCAATTATCCCAGGGAACAGTTCACTTAGTGGAAGGCCCAGAAGGCACCGTGGAAGGTTTGACTTGTACTCATGAATAGTGGATTTCAAGTGAACCCAGGAGAAAGGGCATCCATAGAGGAGAAAGGAATCTAACCTCAGATGTAGGCAATACCTAAAAGAAGATAGACGGGTTCTCCCCATCTTAAAACTCCCAAATATTTTCAAATTCCATATGGATGATTTTCTAACCCTGGACTTTCTTTTAAAATACTTTGGCATAATTTAGCATTTTTATCTTTTTTTTTCCTACCCACCTAATTAGTTGATGACCAGCTACCCTGCACTGCTTACTGCCCAGTGTGACATTGACAAGAAGCAGAAGGAGGCTGACAGCAATGAGTGAAGTACTCAGGAGTGCTTTGTAAAGGTAGGTAGGTGGAGTGTCTGGTATGCAATCTTGACTCAGTCAGCTTTTCCCAATAAAGAAAATGCCTGAAACCACAAACTGCAAGCTACAAACACAGTTTGCAAAAATGTGATTTTATAATCTGTGGACTATAATCATTATCTCATTTTTTGGATTCCTAAATAAGACCACACAAGAGTATAATTGAAAGATTACTATGGGAATTGTCTCGGTTATTTGGACTCAGTGCAATGCAGACATGTGGAAGGACAGATTAGATCACTTTTTATTTTTAGTGTCTTCATCAAAAAACTAGCTTCTAAATGGGGAGTCGATCAATTCTATATATTTTTTCTAATTAACAGCCCATGACCATTATCCCTACCACCTCTAGGCTGGGTGGTGTGGTATATGGAGTGCCAGGCTGATCTTAGAGTTAGGAATGCTTGAGAGATTGAGTCTTAGCTCTGAAATATTATTGGCTGTGACCATTGGTGAGTCTCTCAACTGTTCAGTGCCTTAGGCAACTTTTTAATGCTATGAGTTACAGAATTGTTAGATTGCATGAGTAAAGGGTGTGTAGTTTTTGTGGCAAGAATTCCCAGCACCAATGAAATAACAGGTCCAAGGCAAACAAACAAAAAATACCCTTGTTAATTACAACAGTATTTCTATTTTTCCATCAACCTCCAAGTGAAATAGAATGGAGAATATAAACTGAGCAGCCTTATAATCTGTTCAACTCATAATCTGCCATGAAAAATAGCACAATGTACTCTCTGCATATTTCAAGCAAGGTTGGAAGAAAATATCATCTACCTACCACCCAAAATTGTCTCAGCCACAGCCACAGTTACAGCCCCAAGAATTTTTATTTCCACTGAAATTTCTTGGGCTAGTTTTGAAGCCTGACTAACCACTTCCTTTTAGGAGCCGGCTAGACAGAACAAATAGAAATTCTTTAGTTATCAAACACAAGAAGGCATTTTCCCAGAAAGAAGAGTTTCATAGGAAGGTGTTGGCTAAGAGACAGTACTAGAAAGGAAATAAAGAAAATAAAAGTAATTCCTTTACAGTAAGTATTAATAATCTTTAGAATTTAAATTAGTTTCTGTTCAATGGAGAATAAAACGAAATTAGGCCATCACAACAGTCTTATGCATTGAGTGTCTCCAAGCTGCTTGAAACTGGGCAGCAACAGAGGCAGAGGAGAAATCAGTCATTCAATCATTAAACATTTCTTAAGCAGCAACTATGTGCCCGGCACTGTGATAAATCCTGGAAATACAAAGAAAGACAAAAGACAGTCTCCATTCTCAAGGAGCTCACAGTTTAATGGTTGAGACAACTTGCAAATAACTATGCCCAAGCAATCAACATAAAGGGTAAATTGGAAGTAATCAATAGACGAAAAACACTAGAATTAAGGGGGGGTCAGGAAAGGTTTCCTAAAGAAGATGGGAATTCAGTTGGGACTTGAAGGAAATGAGAGAACCCGGAAAACAGAGATGAGGTATATTACATGAAGAATCAATCTACATTCATCCCCAAAATATTCACCAGGGATTGTGCCTTACCACTTCTATATAGAGATTGTATAGAATAGAGAGATGCATCACAGTAGAGCAGATAAAGAGCTGGCCTCCAAGTTAAGAAGACCTAAGTTCAAATTCTGACTTTAACAGATTTGGGTTTTGTGACTCTGCATAAGTCACATATCTTCTCAGTTCCCTAGGAAAATATGTGATACTATGAGACGATAAGATTTATAACAGCTTCAATTTACACTGCATCTTGGCCCAGGAGTTCCCTTTACAATCATAGATAAGAAAAACACACACCAAAAAAAGTATTCATAAATGCACATAAAAAAACATTGTATACATGTATATGCACACAAATATGTGTGTATACATGCAGTAAATGTTGTACCTTATGGAATAGGTGTGGAGATAAATCTGTATGGGACATCCTATGTAGTGGAAGTGTGAGCCCTGGACATTTTCAGGAAAGCACATGACTCAATGATGAGAAGATCAGTAGCTGTCAGATGATAAAACACACTTTAAGTGGTAAATTAGTCCTATATCTTATGAAGGGTAGAGTATGAGAGTGGGAGAGAAGGGTCATCAGAGCATAATGACCACTAAACCAGGAGTATTATCCTTTTCAGTGGACATTAAAAAGGAATGTCCCCACCCTTTAGTTCTCACTCTTCCTTTGACTCTCCAGGTGATATCTGGTAACTCTGAGACTTCTCTAGAGGGACAGGGAAGGGGAGGCCTTCTCCATCTCAGCCACATGGTCATTCCCAAGCTGCTTCCAAGTTGTAGCTAAGGTAGGGCTCAACACAATGAGCTTAAACCTGTGCTTCTGACTGCCTCTTTAGCTTTATATTTCTTTGTCTGATCATAGGTGACTGGACAATAATATCAAGAAGGATATATGTCTAAGTTTAGACAAGTCTTCTAAGTTAAGAAAGTCAGGAAATTCTGGGTATGTAGTCAGTGCAGGAAATATCTTCTCTAAATCCTCTATAGTGCCCCAGTGCCCCTCAGAGGAGATAACCAACAAAAATAAGATAAGTCCAATCTCTGACCTGGCTTGTCAGAAGGCATGGACCTAAAGTGATTTGTTTGCATAACTAAAGTAAAATGTAGAAAGCTATTCATCAATCATGCAAACTATAACATTTTTTAATAAGTATATTCAACATCCTGGAAGAGTATAACCATAGTTATGCCATTGCTGATGCTTAAGTTTTCAAGTCAATGCACACTTGAGGGTCTTATGTGTGTCACATTCTTTTGTGGAGCAGAAATAAATAGCTGTCCTATACCTGATATGCAATGTACATTAAATACATTTCTATTTCTCCTTAAGGGACACTCTAGACATAAACTACAATCTAAGCATTAATTTTTCCCAGAACTCCAGAGTTGGGGGTCTAAATAACCACAGAGTATGTGTATGTGTGTGGGAGTAAGAGATAGTGAGATAGAGAGACATAGATAGAGACACAGACAGAAACAGAGAATCTAGACATGAGCCAAAATCTAAGCATTAAGTCATTTTCCCCAGAGGGTATAAGAAAGAGACCGAGGCAGAAATAGAGAAATTGACCATTATTTTGTGAAGTCGGATTCCCCCATGACTGAACCTCATATGTGTGTGTGGGTCTAAAAATGAGGACACCTTAATGGAGCAATAGAGGGAGCAGCACTCTAGCACCACAGAACTCTGGGTCTTGTTATAGAAATTTTTTGTTATTATACTCATACACACATGCATGTAAGTCTTTTTTTTTTTAATCATAGCTGTCACTGGTGTGTTTCCCACTAATTATCAGCCAGTAGATTCAATTAGCACCACCTAGTTGCCCCCCCACCCCCGGTTTTTCTTAAGTCTGTTTGCTCATCATTTTTTACAGCGCAATAGTATTCCATTCCATTCATATACCACAACTTGTTCATTTATTCCTTAATTGATAGGCATCCCATGAATTTTCAGTTCTTGACCACCAAAGAAAGAGCTGCTATAAATATTTTTGTACATGTGTATCCTTTTCCCGTTTTTATGATCTCTTTGGGATACAGCCCTAGAAGTACTATTGGTGGGTCAAAAGTATGCACCTTTTTATAGCCCTTTGGGCATAGTCCCAAATCGCTCTCCAAAATGGTTGGATCATTTCACAACTCCACTAAGAATGCATTAATGTTCCAATTTTCCTACATCTTCTCCAACATTTATCATTTTCCTGTTTTGTCATGTTAGTCAATCTGATAGGTGTGATGTGGTACCTCAGAGTTGTTTTGTTTTGCATTCTCTAATCAATAGTGATTTAGAACACTTTTTTCATATTACTATAGATAGCTATAATTTCTTTATCTCAAAACTGCCTGTTCATATCCTTTGACCATTTCTCACTTAGGGAATGACTTGTATTCTTATAAATTTGACTTAGTTCTCTAGAAATGAGGCCCTTATCAGAGACACTGGTTGTAAAAATTCTTTCCCAGTTTTCTGCTTCTGTCCTAATTTTGATTGCATTGGCTTTGTTTGTGTAAAAACTTTCCAATTTAATGTAATCAAAATGATCCATTTTGCATTTCGTAATGTTCTCTATCTCTTGTTTGGTCATAAATTCTTCTGTTCTCCATAAATCTGACAGAATTTGATAAGATTAAATTGTTCATATCCCTACATGGGAAAAATTATATTTATAACTCCTAAAATCTTTCTCATCATTAGGGCAGTTAGAAGGAACATACATAGCCAGAAAGCAGAGGTGTGAGTTAAATATGATGGTATGATTATATAAAATAATAAAATTAAGAGATGAGAAAGAATATACTGTGAGAAGGGGAAGGCAGGGTAGAATGGGATAAATTATCTGACATAAAAGATACCTGAGAGAGATTTTACTGTGGAGAGAGAAATAGGGGAAGCAGGAAGGAGAGCACATGAACCGTACTGTCATCAGAATTGGCTCAAAGAGGGAATAAAATACACACTCGGTTGTAGAAATCTATCTTACCACACAAGAAAGTAGGAAGGGAATGGGATAAGAGAATAAGGGGATGGGGAACTGTTAGAATGGAGTGCAGTTTGGGGGAGGTAAAAGAAACAAAATAGTTTTGAGAATGAACAGCGTAAAAGGAGAGAGAAAATAGGATAAACAGGGGGAAATAGGATGGAGGGAAATACATAGTTGATAATCATTACTGTGAAAAAAAATTGCAGTGAATTTTTCTGATAAAGACTTCATTTCTCAAACATAGAAAACTGAGTCAAATGTATAGAAATAGAGTCTTTCCTAAATTGATGAATGGTCAAAGGATATGACCTGGCAGTTTTCAGACAAAGCAATCAAAGCTGTCTATAGTCTTAGGAAAAAATGATCTAAATCACTATTGTTTAGAGAAATTACAATGAAAACAACTCTGAGCTACTACCTCACACCTGTCAGATTGGTTAATATGACAGAAAAGGAAAATGACAAATGTTGGAGGGGATGTAGGAAAATTAAAACACTAATGTACTTTCGTGAAGTTGTATACTAATTATGGACAGCAATTTGGAACTATGCCCAAAGGGCTGTAAAACAAAGCATACCCTTTAAATAAGCAATACCACTACTAGGTATGTATCCCAAAGAGATATAAAAAGGAAAAGGACTATGGATACATAAATGTGTATAGTATCTCTTTTTGTAGTGGCAAAGAATTAGAAATTAAGGGGATGTCCATCAATTGGGGAATGGCTGAACAAGTTGTTGTATATGGTTGTGATGAAATATTATTGTGCTTTAAGAAATGATGAACAATGGGGCAGCTCAGTGGTACAGTGGATAGAGCAATGGCCCTGAAGTCAGGAGGACCTGAGTTCACATCCGACCTCAGACCAAGCACTTGACATTTACTAGCTGTGTGACCCTGAGCAAGTCACTTAACCCCAGTTGTCTTAAAAAAAAAAGAAAGAAAAAGAAATGAGGAACAAGATGCTCTCAGGAAAAAAAAAACATGGGAAGATTTACATGAACTGATGCAAAGTGAAATGACAGAACCAGGAGAACATTGTACACAGTAATAGCAATATAGTATGCTGATCTACTAAGAATAACTTAGTTATTCTCAGCAATAAAATGATCCAAGACAGTTCTGTAGGACTTATGGTGAAAGGTTCTATCCAACTCCAAGAAAGAACTGAGGATCTCAATGAAGATCAAAGATACTTCTTTATTTTTCTCAGGTTTTTTTTTTTTTGTCAGTGTTTTCTTTCACAGAGTGACTTACATGGAAATGTGTTTTTCATGACTACATATGTATAACCTATATCAAATTGCTTGCCTTCTCGGGGGGGGGAGGGAGAGAATTTGAATCTCTAATTTTGAAAAAAAAAGATGTTAAAATTGTATGTTTGTTTATTTTGTAATGTTGAAAATTGAAATGCGTATTTTTATCTGAAGTACATTTTTAGAGTAATAGAGTAATCTATTTTTAGCATGTCAAATGTCAACTGTCTATAAATAGGAAACCATGACAAGTGAAAAGAAGGAACTCTTGTCAATATGTAATATGTAGAGAACTCATATTTTAATATGAAGAGGAAGATAAATGTTTGTTTGAAAATAATATCACAGTTGGGAGTGGGGAGTGGGAAGGGGAATGGCTTCTTTGACCTAGTAGGAATAATCTCACTTATGATAAAATGTTTCCATATATAGCAGCTTACTCAAACTGCTGGAAAAGCAAACTTAGAAGTATCTTTTCCCCAAACCACTAAACTAGAGAATACATTAAAGCCTGTTGTACTTTTTCTCTTTCTTTCTTCATTCATGAGATTGTTTAAAAATGATTTGTACTCTTGTTATATTGTGTTCTTTATCACAATTATTTTTATGTTTTAAAACATCACATTATAATAAAATTTTTAAAAAGTACTTCAGAGCCTGGTAAAAAGTGTTGAGTATCTGGGCACATCATCAGCACTCGATAAATATTAAGAAAAGTCTTTGCAAACTGATCTTGCTGCTCTTCACATATGACACTCCCTGCCCTATCTTTTTACCATTGGCTCTGGCTGTACCCCTTGACTAGATGTACTTCTTTCTCTCCTTTTCCTCTTAGAATTCTTTGTTTTCCTTCAAAACTCTACCCAAACTCTTCCTTATCCCTCTGCACCTCACCAAGATACTAGAGTTTTCCCTGCCCAATTACTCTTTATTCTTCTCCAATAGAATATAAGCTTCCTGAGGTCAGGGTCTATTCTTCTTATCACCCTGGCCCAGGGCCTGGAACATTGTAGGCACTTAATAAAGGTTTTTTAGTTGATTGATTGAGTGGCAGACTTTATGAAAAGTTAAACTTTTCTCAGGTGTATAAGGAATAATAATGATAATAATTAAATTAGTAAGAGAGTGACATGTAGGGTATGTAGTATATATTTTAAATCAACCTGAAGTACTATTATTTTTAAAAATTATTTATTGTTATTTTTTTTTACATCTTTGTCGCTTCTCAGTGACTCTTTGTGTTCCATTCCAACCCTGCCACTCCTGCCGTCTTCTAACAGTCAAGTGAAACAATCATAGGCTACCTTTCAAAATGTAGACCTTCTTCTTTTACTTCTATTGCCTACATACTTTTGGATGAGACACAGAATAAAGCCTGTTTTTTTTTCTTTTATTAATCTTTAGAAACTTTTCAAGGATATAAGTATATTTCATAGCAGCATTATATTTTATTTTATTTTTATATTTTAGAGTAAAATTTCATTTAAAAAATTTATTTCACACAGTGTTTCCCAACTACAGTTTTTCCTTCTTGCTTCTAGAATGAAATACAAAATTCTCAGACTTCTCAATTATTATTCCTTGTCATTCACTCTTGGTTCCAGGCATTCTGGCCTTGCTAACTATTCCCCATATACAATATTCTAATGCCCACCTCCATGCCCTCATGCCTTCATGTCTTGTCTGAAATGCAATCTTTCCTCCCCCTGCCTCTTGCATTGCTGAGCTTATATCAAAGCACAGGTTGAATGTGTAACACTAACTCTGTCCTAGGCCTTTCCTGATCCCACCTGCTATACCCATTACTAGCCTTCTCTTCCTTAGAAATTGTTGTATATAGTTTATATTTACTTGTGTGTTGTGGAATTCCAAGGAAGAGGAAGAAGAGGAAGAAGAGGAACAAGGGAGAGAGAGAGGGAAGATGGAAGAAAGGATGATTAAGGTCATAATATGTTGGAGAGTATTAGGAAAGGTTAGTATAAAGTACACATATAAAGAAATTAACGTTAGCCAGGAGAAGGGCCACTTCATCATCAGAGACTAGGGGAATGAAATAAAGAATGAGGATGATATTATGGGGTTTTGAGATGAAAATAATGGGAGAAAAGGAAGCTTGTATTCAATGGCCTCAATTTGATCAGTGGAGTAAGAATACCCTTTCTCAGCTGAGAAAGGAAGAGTAGGGAAAAGTGCAGGATGCTTGAGAAGAGAAGAAAAAGTTTGTAATAGCTTCTATCAGGAGTTAGATTGGGAATTTAATTAAGGGGGGAAAAGACCTCCCTTCCCATTCATTTGTAATGTACCTATACTATACTGTACTGTAATGTAATGTACTATAACAATTTGAGTCTGATACTATACGTGGGTTCTAGAGACAGTGGGTATAATCAAAACCCATATTTTTCCAGAAGTCTCACACCTAAGCATATGGAATACCCCATTCTTTTCTCTGACTGTGGCTCCACAATATTTAAATTACTTCATTCTAGCTGCTTCAAGTACTTTTTCTTTCATCTGGGAGCTCTGGAATAGCTATAATATTCCTGTGAGTTTTCATTTTGGGATCTCTTTCAGGCTTTAATCAGTAGATTCTTTAAATTTCTACTTTCCCCTCTGGATATAAGATATAAGGGCAGTTTTCCTTTATAATTTCTTGAAATATGATGTCTTGGCTCTTTTTTTTTTACCACAGTTTTTAGGTAGTCCAATAATTCTTAAATTATCTCTCCTCAATTTATTTTCCAGGTCAATTGTTTTTCTGATGAGATATTTCACATTTCATTCCGTTTTTTTTTTCATTTTGACTTTATTTTTTCTTGATATCTTATATAGTCATTAGCTTCCACTTCTCCAATCCTAATTTTGAAGAATTATTTTCTCCAGGGAGCTTTTGGACCTCTTTTTTCTATTTGGCCAGTTCTGCTTTTTAAATAGTTCTTTCCTTCAGTGGGGTTTTTTTTAACCTCCTTTTCCCTTTGGCCTATTCCATTTTTTAAGGATTTTTTTTTCTTTAATTCACTTTTGTGCCCATTTTGCCATTTGGCCAGTTCTGTTTTTTAAGGTGTGCTTTTCTTCAGGTTTTTTTGTGCCTCTTTTACCAAGTTATTAATTTTTTTCCATAATTTTCATGCATCACTCTTTCCCCACCTTCCCATTTTTTCCTCTACCACCCATCTCTTTCTTTAATTCTTCCAGGAATTCTTGTTTGATTAACATTTTTCCTTGAGGCTTTTTTTTTGGTAGCTATTTTCACATTATTGTCTTCTCAGTTTATGTCTTGTTCTTCCCTGATGCTGTGATATCTTTTTATAGTCCAATTCTATTTTTATTGTTTGCTCATTTTTTCAGCTTATTTTTTGACTTTTAATTTTATGTTAAAGTTAGGCTTTGTTTGCCTAGGAGTGAGGAGACACTGTCCCAAGTTCAATCTTTTTTGTGATGCTATTTTTAGAGCTAGTTTTGGGGGTCTGAAAATTTTTGGTTCTTCCAAGGTGGTGTGATCCTGGGAGAGGTGTGGTCACTGCTGTCCTGGTCTGTGCCATTGACTTTACACAGGAATGGACTATGCTGCCCTGCAGCTGCAAGAACTAGTGTGTCTCTTTGCTTTGGTTCTGTGAGCAGGGTCTCTGCTCCCTTATTACTGACCTCCAGCTCTCCTCTCCACTCCAGAACTATAACCCAGAACTGTTTATGGGCAACAGAGTTGCCAATTAGTGCCAGATATACCCAGTGCCAGCAAAGGGTCCTCTTTAATTTCTTTCTGACTGGTTGTCTGACCCCTTATTGTCTCTGGGCTGAGAGCTCCCAAAGTTGCTACTGCTGCTGCCACATGTGTGGGCTCTGGACAGGCCTCCACCTTGTTGCTACAGATTGCTTCAGCTGAACTTTAAAGTTTTCTTAGGCTGGAAAAATGTTTCACCCTGACTTTTCGTTGGCTCTGCTGCTCCAAAATTTAATTTGAGAGATTATTTTAAAGTTGCTTTGAGGAGAATATTAAGAGAGTTCAGCTGGATAGCTATCCCTAATCTGCTATCTTGGCTCTTTCACTTCAGTCAATTTTTAAAAGCTCTGGGTATCCTTTTCCCAACTTGCACTCAAAATGACGAGTAAATTTCTCCAAAGCAAGGCTTTGTATTTCCCTTAGAGTTCTAGAGATATCTATAAGGTGTTGGGGGTGACTTCTCTAATAATTTTTTCTCAAGTTCCCATTCTTTAGTCTTCTCCCAAATATCAGTCACTAGTATTTAGTACCCTGGTATCATTTACCAATTAAAATCAATTAAATATCTCAGAAGAGATGTTTGCTGAGAAGAAATGTTAAACACAAAAGTTACAAAGCATTTCCCAACTGAACTGGGGATGGGGGCACAGAGGGAATCTTTCCCATTTAGCACCTCAGTCTCTGAGAAGAATAAGCTCATATTTAAGTCAGTTTCTATAAAACATAGGTCTACTGAGTTCAATTTTGAATATAGAATGGCTGATGGATCTCACTCTGCCTCTATTGAATCAAGAAGGATATTCCTCAGCTCCTGCCTCACCAGACTTTGGTGTCCATCAAATCTCAACATAGACTTCAGCTCTGGTCTTCTACTACCGACTATTATGACCTTTGAAAACTCTCAAGGTCATGACCATCAATATATCTCTGTTACAATTTCACTTAAAAGAAGAATGGACACAGAGACAAAAGCAATAGCAAAGCCATGTGCTCAAAAACCAAATCATGATTGCTCAGAGGAGAGAATAAAATCTCATGTTCTCTCTTCCCACTAATAGGTTACAACAGTTCCCACCTTCTTGCTTGAGAACAGAGAAAGGAAAAAGAAAACACCTTGGCTTGTAATATCTTCTCCCTTCTAACTCACCAGCCATTGAAAGGACTTCACTTCTTCATATGGTAAGAGAACCAGAAATAATCAGAGTAACTCTGCCTATTCTGAATCACAGAGCATGGCTCTTTCATTACATGTTTTTATGCCTTTCCAGAAATAAGTTTCCCAGCCTTTTCTATGAGGACCAACAGCAGGCAGAGCATGTTGTTCATGCTTTGAAGATGGGGTTCCATTGACCAGGTTTCTGTTACATGTCTACAAGTGGAGATGATAGGACCTTCAGGATGTTACAAGGACTAGTGCTTCTGTACACTGAAGTGTTGCTCACTGGTTAGGATAATAATGAATTCTCAGCCTCCTAATATAAGTGAATAAAACTTTATGTCATCCTTTAGACTTCATTTTACTCCCTCCCTCCAAGTGCATGGATTTGTTCTAATCCCCAAAGGGAGTACCCAACGCCTCTCCTGGTGTGATGACTACAGACCAAACACTATAATAGAAAGCTATGAATTTCTGATTTGAAGCTGGAGGGAGGATGATCAAGGCTTATTTAGTAGTCCTAGGAATGTCATAACAAAGATTTAAAAGAAAAGATAGTGCCATGGAATAAAGAAGGTTTGAGAACTCTGGCTCCAAATGACTTGAAGATATTTAATAAGTTTATACATGTTTAAATTCATTACAATTCAAATTTCATTACCATCTTGAACAGCCCACTTGAACTTTCTGCCCATCCCACATGTCCTGAAAAATAACTGGTTTCCTGGTACTCATTTTTTATCTTTCTGCTCTTATTCTATCAAACTAATGGTCACTAGTCCCAATAAATCCCTTTTGTGATCTCTTAAAAGCTACATGGACAGATTATTTTCCTGAAAATAAATGTGACATTAGAAGACAGTAGTTTGTGATGTGATTAGTAAGGAAAATACTCTCAAGTTACCTAATTACCATCTATACTCAGAGTCCCTTCCCATGCCCAAATAATGAATGACAGACTCTAGGAAACAAAGTGGTGGAAGGGAGATCAAAATGATTCTCCAAAGCCATTCTCTTATCATTCATGAACTTGACTCTGATAATAATAAATAGATCCCCTTTACTTTTCTCTAGGCTTGTTGATACCTATAATAATTGCTCCCATAAAGGTAATTCTCTGAGGCAATATTTCTCTTCTCCTCTAATTATACAGTTACCAACTTAGTCCCTATCAGTGCTGATGAGCAGTGACATCTTCCTATCAGCCAGGTAATTTGTTGGCAGGAAATGCCACATGTACTTAAGTTTCCATCTCTCAAAACTTCTCATGCAAATGAGGCAGAGTAATTAGCACTGACCTTCCATTAATGCCAGTTGTCAATCAGTAACTTTTTTGCAACATTCTCAGCTGCTGTCATGCATCCAATTTGAGAATGTAGTAAAATAAAATGTCATAAAGGATCCTAGATAGAAAGATGGTAGGCATGCACTTAAAAAAATAAAACAAATTAATGCTTTGGGAAAGATGTGTGACCTACTTTGGAAAATGTCTGTAATTAAGGTATTTTTAACCAGAATCTACATAGCCAAAATGAGAATACTAGAAAATATATTCATCCATCACAAACATGAAAAACAGAATAACTATAGATACATACGATAGAAGAAATAATAATCCCTAAAATTTCAAGTAACTGATTTTCTCTGAGAGGATTCAATCTATTAGCATCTACCTGGAGTTTTACCATAAGCAAGGAGAGAAAAATAAGATAAAATTCTTTGGTTTCCACCTTATTAAAGACAGAAGTCATATTTATGATGTATATATACTAAAACCAAAAACACTTAAATTCCTAGTATTCTGTATTCTCTACTCCTTTCAGTCATTTGGATGACTGTAAAAGTGAAGACTGATATGGAAGAATATTTGCCAAAGTTCACCTATTCTCATGCTAACCTTGGTGTGTTTGTGTATATATATTTATATCTATAACTATATCTACCTATAGAAAAAGAGAGTAGGGGAGAGAGAGGGTTTATACATACATTGATATACCTATATGATTCATATACCTGTATGAAGATATATCAATACATATACATATATTTACTTGTGTATCTATATTGATATATGCATATATAATTCTCATAAAATTCTGTGATAAGAAGGTAGTTTTATACATATATATGTATACATATATATCTATCTGTGAGTTTAGCACAGTGCTTGGCATGTAATTGGTACTTAATGTTTATTGAATTGAATATATTTATCTGTCAGTAGTCATTTGTATACTTAAGTATACTTTTTTTGAGTGACAATAGTAAAGTTAGTGATTTTTTTCTTATTCAGTATCTTCCCATCTTTCAGACATTGTGAGAATTGATACCGCAATACTTGAAAAATTGTATTATCCCCAGCATGAACTTTCTTTGGTCTGGTCCAACAGCTCATCCTGTCTTCATTTTCCTTAATGTCATTTCTACTTCCTTAACAGAGAGCTGACATTAATAATCAATTTAGAAAATTAATGTTCAAAAATATTTTAATTAATAACCCAATCTTATTGGAAATTCAATTCAATTTCATTTTGTTTATCTATTTAGGTTTCCATATATCTGGAAGCCATCGACTTTACAAAAGAGTAGCCAAAGCACACCTTCAGCATTTGTGTTCCTTTTAAAGGAATTAAAATTTCACTTTTGCTAGAGCAACATTCATTCTCATTCTCTTTCAGCTCCAACCAGGAGAAAAGAAATCTATGAGAATTTTTAAAAAGGAACTGAATACTTCTTGAAAAAAAAAAAGGAATTAAACTTTCAGGTCCCTTATCATTTCCCACTGTGCTGGTCATTCCTTTCAGGCTAGACCTGACAACCAGAAACCATTTGCCTATCACAGAGAGAATGCTGTTTCTGGAAATGCTAACTCAGCTGAATGGGAGGTGGTAAGATTAATGGAAACCAACCTGTGGGGAAAAGCTGTCTGTGATTCTAAAAGTCTTGGTGGGAGATACATTTCCCCCAGTGAATGAGAGAACACACACCTCACCCTTCCATTCACCTCCCTGCCAGACATCATGTTGTCAATGTCTGAGTTCCAGTAGCAGTACTACTGGAAATTTATCTCTTTACTCAGAAACTTGAATCAAACACTATCTTAACTGTATCTATATCCCAGGGGATACTTAATTAGAAAAACACTTGAAGATGGGGTGGAAGTTGTAGTTTGGCTGATTGTTCTATTCAAATAGAATCAGAGAAATACAAGGAATATTTTATCAAAATCTGTATGAAAGCAAGATAAATTATAAGGATTTCCTTTGAAAGTTTTGTCGAGTATATAAGGAAACCCAGGGGAAATACTGAAATATCAATGAAGTATATTGAAATAAAATAATTCAAGTGAAGCAACATCTATAAATTGAAGAGGCAAGTAGAAGGTAATTGCAAGAATGATCTCTTTGGGGAAGTAGGATCAAATGAGTGTGGATCAGAAAAAACTTGCAGTATCAGGTGGCACTAGATCTTAATCTTGAAGGAATCAAAGAATTCTAAAAGACAAAGGGGAAGAGAGATTGTGTAATTCTAAGTATGGATGTCAGGTTGTGCAAAGAAACCCAGTTGCCAGAAATGAAACACTGAATTCAAGGAACAGCAAAGAGGCCACTTTAGCTGGAACACAAAAAGGAAGGGAATAATTATTCCCTTACTTATTAAGTAAGTCCATTAAAGTAGACTTCATTCTACCTTGACCTTTAGTCAAGTAGTGAAAAACTTTCAATGTCAAGCTAAAGAATTTATATTTTATCTTTTTTTAATTTTATTTTTAATATATGGAATAAAACAAACTTTTCTACAACAAAGTATAATAATTGCACATGAAACTACAAGACAATAGAGTCTTAATGGGGGGTGGGTTGATGGTGTAGGAAGGGAGCAATGGTCAGATCTTTGAATTAGGAAGATCATTCTGGCAGAAAGATAGAGGATAGTTTGCAGAGGAAAGAAATAGAAGCAGGTAGACCAATTAGGAAGCTACTGAAGTAGTTGAGTCGAGAGGTGATAAAGGCCTGGCCTAGAGTAGTGGCCATAAAAGTAGCTATTTCTAATATATTTTCTATTCAGCAAAAATTGTTTTAAATAAGTAGAAGACTAACTAGCTTATTTAAATCCTGTTCTGTTAAAAAAAAAATATCTTCACTATTGTCGTGCAGTCCTTTGGTGAAGGATATATATCACCAGAGGAATGATGCCACATTTTACCATTTACTGTTTACTAGTATTTGACACTCTAACATATTCATTTCATTAATAGACTCCCAAAGAGTGACAGTAATGGAGCTACACTTAAATCATGTTGAGCTAACAGACAATTTGTCAAGGTGGAAGAAGCCGCTTGGAACCTGGAATTAATTCAAGATTTTTACATCAGTTGTGTGTGTTAAGAACATTTGTATTTTGGGGCAGATCAAAAAATTGGCACTTTTTTTTTATCTGCAGAACGCAACTGAAGTAATTATTCACCACTCTATTAAACAACAACAATAACAACAAAGTGGACATGTTTTATATTCTAACCATCTAAGCCTGCTGACATAACCACTCACACTAATCTTTTCCCTCTGTTCACCACAATTGCTGCAATTTTTATGGGTATAGCAAAACTGTTTTCATGTTGTCCAAAGTTGATTTGACACAAGCAGTTCATAAAGAAAGAATGAGACACTTCATTTGTTCAAATACTTATTTTTGCTTTCTAAACTTTGGATCACATCAGGAAACAAAGTATTTTTAAAGTCATTTTTACAACAGTGACATCATTAAATTCTTACCCTTTTTATAAAAAACAAAAACCTCTTCTTACATTAGAACTTTGCTTTTACAAATTCACTTAAGCTAAACACAGCACATATGAGCAGCCTGTTAGTACTTTCCAAGTTTTGTTCTCCCCCTAAAACTAAATATCATATCTGTTACAGATTATAAAATGATGTCACTTGGTGATTGGCAAAATAGTATTTTTTATTAATAGGCAGCTTTTTATAAACATTGTCTCATTTTTTTCCTTAAAACAGCCCTGAGGTAGATTATCCCTATTTTACAGATAAGGAGAGCTAAGTCAGATAGAGGTTAAGTGACTTGCTCATGGTCACACAGTTATTAAGTGTCTAAGGCCAGATTTAAATTCAGTTCTTCCTAACTCAAGGTTCAGTTCTCTATCTACTGTGCCATCTGGATTCCTCTTTTACATAACATTGCTGAGGATTTAGATTTGGGTGGTGTCTTAAAGATCATCATATACAAGCCAGATGAGGAAACAGAAGCTCAAAAAAGGTAAATAACTTTCCACACAGCAAGTAAACAGTAAAAGTAGAATTTGAACCCAGGTTCTCTCACTCCAAATTCATGTTCTTTCTACAATCCCAGGTTGCCACTTCTTTTCTTTCCCTTTAAAGGAGATTTTTTTTTTCCATAGAAGTTTTATTCCTTAGATTACTGGGTCATAAATTTAAAGGGGGAAAAGTCTTTAGAGATATTTTTGTTGGACCTTCTCATCTTACAGATGAGGAAACAGAGGCCCAAGGATATAAAACAACTTTACCAAGGTTACAATGATAACCAAGGCTCCTGAAGCTTTGGAGCTGCATTTTAAAAATTTTTTTTTAATTCAGTATTTTATTTTTCTCTAATTACATGTAAAAACAATTTTTAACATTCATTTTTAAAAATTTGAATTCCAAATTTTTTCTCCCTTCCTCCCTCCCAACCCCCCTCATTCAGAAAGGAAGCAATTCAATATGTTATAAATATGTAGTCATGCAAAATAATATCTATAATAGTCACATTGTGAAAGAAGACATAGACAAAAAAACTAAAGAAAAATAACTAAAAGGAAAAAAAGTATGCTTCAATCTGTATTCAGACACCATCAGTTTTTTCTCTGGGGATGGATAACATTTTTCATAACAAGTCCTTCAGAGTGGTCTTGGATCAGTGCATTGCTGAGAACAGCTAAGTCATTCACAGCTGAGCATTTTACAAATATTGCTGTTACTTTGTATGCAGTACATTTAACTTTGCATCTGCCCATGTAAACCTTTCCAGGTTTTTCTGAGAGCTTCCTGCTCATCATTTCTCATAGTATAATACTTTTCCATCATAATCACATACTACAACTTGTTCAGCATTCCCCAATTGACAGGCTTTCCTTCAACTTCTAAATCTTTACCCCCAGAAAAGAGCTGGTATAAATATCTTTGTACATATAGATCCTTTCCTTTTTTGTTTTCATCTTTTTTTGGGATACAGATCTTCTTTGTGGTATTGCTAGGTCAAAATTTTTGCATGGTTTTTAGCCCTTTGGGCATAGTTCCAAATTGCTCTAATTGTTGAATCAGTTCACAACTATACCAATAGTGAACTGATGTCTCATTTTTCCCACATTCCCTCCGACATTTGTTATTTTACCTTTTCTGTCCTATTAGGCAGTCTAATAGGTATGTGGTGGTACTTCAGAATTGTTTTAATTTGTATTTCTTCAATCAATAGTGGGTTAGAGTATTTTTTTTTCTTATGGCTATAGATAGATTTGATTACTTCACCTGAAAACTTACTATATCTTTTGATCATTTATCAATTGGAGAATGGCTCCTATTTTTTTATAAATTTGACTCAGTTCTCTATATGTTTGAGAAATAAGGCCTTTATCAGAGAAACTTACTTTAATTTTTTTCACATTTACTATTGTTAACTGTATTTCCCCCATCCTATTCCCCCCTCTGTTTATTATGTTCTCTCTCTCCTTTCACCCTGTACCTCCTCAAAAGTGTTTTGCTTCTGACTAACACCTCCCCTAATCTGCCCTCTTTTCTATCGCCACCACTATCCCTTCTTTTATCCTCTTCCCTTCCTACCTTCCTGTAGGGTAAGATAGATTTCTATACCCAATTGAGTGTGTATGTTATTCCCTTTCTGAGTCAATTCTGATGAGAGTAAGGTTCACTCTCTCCCCCTCAGCTCCCCCTCTTCTCCTCCAATATAAAAGCTTTTTCTTGCTTCTTTTATGTGAGATAATTTACCACATTCTACCTCTCCCTTTCTCTTTATCCCAGTACATTCCACTCTCACCCCTTAATTTTGTTTTTGTAGATATCACCCCTTCATGTGCAACTCACACCTGTGTCCTCTATCTATACATACTCTTTCTAACTACACTAATAATGAGAAAGGTCTTATGAGTTACAAATACCATGTTCCCTGTAGGAATGTAAACGGTTTAACTGTATTCAGTTCCTTTCTTGTTTACCTTTTTATGCTCCTCTTGGGTCTTATATTAAAAAGTCAAATTTTCTATTTAGCTCTGATCTGTTCATCAAGAATGCTTGAAAGTCCTCTCTCTCATTGAAAATCCATTTTTTCCCTGAAAGCTTTTACTCACTTTTTATGGGTAGGTGATTCTTGGTTGTAATCTTAGCTCCTTTGCCCTCCAGAGTGTCATATTCCAAGCCCTCTGATCCTTAAATGTAGAAGCTGCTAAATCTAGTGATATCTTGACTGTGGTTCCACCAGACTTGAATTGTTTCTTTCTGGATGCTTGCAATATTTTCTCCTTGACCTAGGAACTCTGGAATATGGCTATAATATTCTTAGCAGTTTTCATTTGGGATCTCTTTCAGGAAGCCAACAGTGGATTCTTTCAATTTCTATTTTACCTTCTAGTTTGAGAATATCAGGGCAGTTTTTCTTCAAAATTTCTTGAAAGACAATGTCTACGCTCTTTTTCGAATCATTAATTTCAGGCAGTCTAATACATTTTAAATTATCTCTCCTGGATTTATTTTTCAGGTCAGTTATTTTTCCAATGAGGTATTTCACATTGTCTTCTATTTTTGCATTCTTTTGGTTTTCCTTGATTGTTGCTTGATTTCTCATAAAGTCATTAGCTTCCATTTACTCAATTTTAATTTTTAAGGAATTATTTTCTTCAGTGAGCTTCTGGACCTCTTTTTCCATTTGGCCTAGTCTATTTTTAAGGTGTTATTTTCTTCAGTATTTTGTTTTGGTTTGCTTACCAAGCTGTTGATTCATTTATCATGGATTTTCTTACATCACTCTCATTTCCCTTCCCAGTTTTTCCTCTACCTCACTTACTTGATTTTCAAAATCTTTTTTGAGCTCTTCCATGGCCTGCGACCAATTCACATTTTTTTTGAAGGCTTTGGATGTAGGAGCTTTGACTTTCTTGTCTTCTTCTGAGTGTGTGTTTTGATCTTCCTTGTCACCATAGTAATTTTCAATAGTCAGAATTTTTTTCTGTTGTTTGATCATTTTTCCAGCCTATTAGGTGACTTTTAACTCTTTGTTATAGTAGGGCTAAGCTTCCAGGGTAGAAAGAACAGTGTCTCAAGCTTTAGGGGTTTTGTACAGCTGTTTTCAGAGCTACGGACCTGTAAGTTTTCAGTTCTTCCAAGGTAGTATGATCTAAGGAGAGGTGTTTACTACTCTCCTGGGCTGTGCTCTGCTCTGTGGGTGACCACAAGCACTCTTTTCTGACCTGGAACTGTGAGGAGGGTCTCCCCTCCACTGTTGCTGCAAGGTCTGCTATGCTAGTGCTCCTCCTCACCCTGAGACTGCCACCCAAGACTGCAACCCAAACTGAAATACGGGCGAAGCAACAGTCCTACCTCAGTGCTAGCAAAAAGAGCCCTGTAAGTAAAAGCAGTGACTTGCTTGAGCTCTCCCCCAAACCTCTTCAAATACCTGTAAAAATCACTCTAAACAAATTCTAGAGCAGCAGAACCCACAAAACAACAGAACGAAGCAAATTTCTAGCCCAAGAGAACCTGGATGGTTGACAGGAAAGGTCTGCTGTGCCAGGCTGGGAGAGGAGTGCAGTTCAGCATGGGCTACACAGTAAAGATGGGGCCCAGCAAACCTGGAACAGGCCTCAGGAGACTAAATCATGGGTGTCTGTGGTGGATCCCAGACTTCTCAACCCACAAATGCCAAAGACAACTTAGAAGATCAGTGGGAAAGGTCTGTCAGACTTGGGTGAGATTAAAGCATGGTCTGGCCCTGGCCCTAGCACAGATCTAGGGTGGTGGCCACAGTGGCAGTGGCTGCTTCTGGAGCTCTTGACCCACAGACAGAGGTGGGATTGAGTGGCTGATCAGAGGGGAATTACAGAGATCTCTCTGCTGGTGGTGAGGCAGGATTCTCTTGCTTTGGTCATTCATAGATTTGGGTCGCAGTCCTGGGTGGCGGTTCTGGGGCAAGTAGGAGTACTGGCTAGGTGGAGCTTGTGGCAGCAGTGGAGAGGGAATCCTCCTCGCAGTCCCAAAGCAGAAAAGAGTACTTGTGGTCACTCACAGACCAGAGCACAGACCAGTAAAGGTGTAAACACCTCTCCTTTCATCATATCACCTTGGAAGAAGTGAAGTCGCTAGAAGTCTCTCTGAAAATAGCTGCATAAAACCCCCAAAGGTTGGGACAGCACATTCTCCACATTGAAAGCAGACCCCTACCAACAAAAGTTTAAAAGTTAACTAATTGACTGGGAACATGAGCAAACTATGCAAAAAGAGTCAGACCATAGAACCTAACTTTGGTGAGAAAGAAGATCAAAACATACAAACAGAAGAAGACAACAAAGTCAAAGCTCTTACATCCAAAGCCTCCAAGAAAAATATGAAACAGTTCCAGGCCATGGAAGAACTGAAAAAGGATTTTGAGAAGCAAGTAAGAGAAGTAAAGGAAAACTGGGAAGAGAAATGAGAGTGATGCAAGAAAATAATGAAAAACAAGTCAACAGCTTGCTAAAGGAGACCCAAAAAATACTGAAGAAAATGATACCTTAAAAAATAGACTAACCCAAATAGCAAAAGATGTCCAAAAAGCCAATGAGGAGAATGCTTTAAAAAAGTAGAATTGACCAAATGGAAAAGGATATCCAAAAGCTCACTGAAGAAAATAATTCTTTAAATATTAGAATGGAGTAAATGGAAGCTCATGACTCTATGAGACATCAAGTAATTATAAAACAAAACAAAAGAATACAAAAATAGAAGAAAACATGAAATATCTCATTGGAAAAACAACTGACCTAAAAATATATCCAGGTGAGATAATTTAAAAATTATTGGACTGTCTGAATGCCATGATCAAAAAAAGAGCCTTGACATCATCTTTCATGAAATTATCAAGGAAAATTGCCCTGATATTCTTAGACCAGAGGATAAAATTGAAATTGAAAGAATCCACTGATCACCTCATGAAAGAGATCCCAAAAGGAGAACTCCTTGGAATAGAATAGCCAAATTCCAGAGTTCCCAAGTCCAGGAGAAAATATTGCAAGCAGCCAGAAAGAAACAATTCAAGTATTGTGGAAACACTATCAGGATAACATAAAATTTAGCAACTTTTACATTAAGGGATCAGAGGACTTGAAATATAATATTCTGGAGGTCAAAGGAGCTAGGATTAAGACCAAGAATCACCTACCCAGCAAAACTGAGTGTAATCTTTCAGGGTAAAAAATGGATATTCAATGAAATAAAGGACTTCCAAGAATTCTTGATGAAAAGACCAGAGCTACATAGAAAATTTGACTTTCATATACAAGACTCAAGAAAAGCACGAAAAGTTCAACCTGTTTTCAACTCCATGGAAAAAGATGCCCCTCCAAGGAAAGCTGATCACTTCTAATCTCATCATCATGTGCAGCTAACTCAAGCCTTGGATACCACCTACCTCAGCCTTCTTTCTACTCTTTTTGTAGGGCTGGAAGGTAGAGTACTAAACTCCTTCCAAAGCTTTCCTTTACAGAAGACAGAAATTGGACTTCCACTCTCTCCACTCTCCATCTGCAGCTCAGCCTGGGTTCATTTGTGGAACATGATGCCCCCACTCCCACTGGATACCCCCAAGCTTCTGCCCTTCCTTGCTTTCTAGTTCCCTTTTGCACGTTGTCTCCTCCCATTCCTCCCATGTAAGCTACATATTGTGATATGTCATACAATTTTCTTTTTCTGAGACTCTCTCATACAAGGCATCTCTGGAAAAGGATAATGTTTTAATCTCTTCAAATGACTAGTGACCTATTCAGGATTTGCTGAGCACAGTAAGTGCTTAACTGGTGGTAGAGCATAAAGGTATGGTTCTACCACAACTTCAGTTAATTGATCAATCAACTAACAGAGTCAACTAGGTATTAAAGGATTTTCTCTCTTTCTCTCCATCCTCCTCCCTCTATTGACAATATTATTACAGAAACTGAACCAGTAGCACCACACAAATACTCCCATCTAGGAGTAGAAGACACTATAAAAAAGACACTCTGAGGACAAACCCCATTTGGATCCAGAAAGATCCTGGAGCTCAGGAGAGTTCCATCCATGTAATAGAAACAGCATCAATGGGTGTGTCCTCTCCCCAGAAAAGAGGAGTTGACTATGTATTCTAGGAAGACATTTAATAAATCTTGGAGCCCAGCAAAGTGCTACCTTAAAGCCACATCATGGACTTCTACAAAGACAGAAAAAGACTTCCAGTGACCAGGAGTTGTGAGTTAACCCTCTGTCGCATGTATATCCTATACATATCTGCCTCACTACCTTTATACTTTAAATTTGAACCTGTTTTCCCCAGAGACCTTTTGTGTACAAAGGGAGAGTATGCCACTAGATTGAGAAAGATGCTTTGTATCAATTTTTCTTGCTCTCTCTTTCTCTTCTCTCTCTCTTTTTGTCTTTCTCTCTCCATATATGTATGTATATATATATATATATGCATATATATTAGTAAATATAAATACATTTTCTAAAATCTAAAAAAAAAAGACCCCTGTAATCTCCTTCTGACCAGTTGTTTGACCCCCTTACTGTCTATGGGCTGAGAGCTCCAGAAGTAGCCACTGCCTCTGCCGCTGCTGATTCAGTTATTGGATATGCGGGTGTGGCCTGTGCTGGACTGTGTTCCACTCTCACCCCAATGTCATAGACCTTTCCTGCTGACCTTCTAAGCTGACTTTGGTGTCTGTGGGCTGATAGGTCTGGAAACCTCCACAACTGCCACTGATTTAGTTGCCCTAAGGCCTGCTCCAGGTTTGTTGGGACCTGGTCCATGCTGGTGTGACCTGTGCTGGACTGTGTTTCTCTCTTACCCTGGTGCAATAGACCTTTCCTGGTGACCTTCCAAGTTGTCTTAGGCTGGAAATCTGTTTCATTCTGTCTTTTTGAGGGTTTAACTGCTTTACAATTTGTTTAGCAAAATTTTTTAAAGGCATTTAAATAGGCTTGGGGAAGATCTCAGGAAAGTTGCTGCTTTTACTCTGCCATCTTGGTTCCACCCCTTGAGTAGTTTTATATATAGCAAGTTTCTCCCTCCTATTGCTTTTCAACTATTTTTCGTTATTTGAAGCTCAATTAATTCTTTCTCATGCCATCCTTTCTCCTACATAGACATCTGTCTTTAGTTCCTACCTTCTTCCTATCATTCGTCTCTTATTCTGCTGCCTTAGGAAAACATTTTTTTTCTCACTTTGTTTCATTTGCAAGCATAAATGATACCAGTCACAGATAGTAAATATGAAAGTACTACTAGTGTTACACTTTTATCAAAGAAAAGGAAAACCATACATTTTAAGTGAAATTGTCATTATAAAAAGAAAACAAAACAAAAAAGTTATATTCACATCTAAATCCATTGTCTTCTAAGAAACCAAGTTTTTCTTCTGTTATTTTATTGTTGTTGCTGTTGTTGTTGTTCTCAAGCCCTCTCTTAGGACTCTAAGGATTCAATTCAAATTTTGCTAGGTGTCCTTAGGACATGCTAGCATTCCACACAAATGCACTGCTGTAAAATTAGCAATTAAATAAAAGAGAAAATAAAATTGAATATTCACTCAGCAGTGCATAACCTCTTTTTAAAAACTTTTTTTCATTATGATGTAATAAAATTTTAGCTATATTTTTGGGTTAAAAATAGATTTGGATATCTGGCCTATGGCCCTAATCACCATTTATAATACTGTTTCTTTGGAAAAGTGTTTCACAGGTTCCAAACAACTTACAAAGAGATCACTTATTCCTTTGAATATTTGCTGCTCACTTAACTTTTCTCACTGTTTTCCCTGTTTTCCTAAAATTAAAGGTCAATAAAAGCTACCGAAATTTTTATCTCCAATGCTTAATATAAGATGTCAAAAACAAAATAATCCCAATACTTCTAAAGATATGTAATTTCATCAGAGTAAGCATATCTTCAACTGACCCAGACTTCAGTCACAACATCTCATTAAGCACAGAGGACTTAATGAGGTGGGAGAAAGTGGGGAGGAGAGGTAGAAGGGGCCAAAGGAGTTTTCATCTGGTAGACAAAGTCTAGCGATTATACTTCCTGAATACAATTAGTTTAGTGCTCAGATGATGTATCCATTTTAGTTTGCTAAGAACTATTAGAGTTGTTATTTCACTAGCCTTTCATCATCTGATCTAAAGTGAAATGTCAGGTAAAACTTTTAGTAGAGATACAAATAAATAGAGGGTTGTTGTATTGTATTGTATTATATTTTGTTGTTGAGAAAACAACAGTTTATATATATATGTTTTCCTAACTCATGCAGGAGTACTATTGTTATAGCCCCGAATTTATGGCTCAATTTTAAGAAAAAAAGATTCAAGAAGATAGTGATAAATTTAATTTATAAATATTTATTTTCCACACATATAGAATCTATCCATTCTGATGCTTCTCTCCCCACTCCTCATTGACCAAAAGGAAAAAAAAAAAGAGAGAAAAAGAAAACACTTATAAGCTGAATCCAACAAAAGAAATGCCCATATTGGCCATTACTAAAAATATAGCTTTCTCTGCATTTTAAGTTCATCATCTCTTTGGTAGGAGGCGAATGGTATGTTTTATCTTCAGTCTTCTGGACTCATGGCTTATCATTGCATTGATCAGTCTTTCAAAGTTGTGGTTGGTTTTTTTTTCCCACAAAGTTATTGAAATTGTATAATTTGTTTAGTTTTGAGCTACATGGGTTCATAGAAGTCTTTCCAGTTTCCTCAGAAGCTGTCGGTTTCATCATTTCTCATGGCACAATAATATTCCATTGCATTCACATGTCATGGTTATAATATTCTTAAAGTGAAAGCTAGAGTGATTATAGCTGCTGTTGATAACCAAAAGTCTTCCCTTAAGTTATAGGTTAAAAAAGCTTTCTCCTAATTTCAATATCAAATTAAAAAAAAACACCATTTTGAGAACAGGTGTACTAATTAACTTCTCACATTAATTTGCATAAATAGTGTAACAGCTTGTTCTAAGAATTTCATTAAAAATTCCTTTTCTTGTGACTCTCTGTGAAGAAAAAGAAAAGGAGGAGGATTAAAGACAGAAATGATGAAGGAGAAGGAGAGGGAAAAGTAGGAACGAGGGAAGGTGGAAAGAGAGTGGTCAGGGGAGAGAGAGAAATGGGGATATAAATTAAATCCTTCAAGAAAGGTGAGACTGTTCCTTGGTTTTTGCACAAGGGAAATCTGAATTAGCAATAGTTTCCTTAAAATATATGACACGCAGCAACAACAAAACAGAACAAACATATCTTTGCTTCTAAAAATGAATAGTTAATTATCTTTGAGGGTATTGCCCTTTTAAATTTATTCTTTAAACATTTTCTTTCATTTCCGTCTTTACAAGAAATTCTGCTTGTCATACCTAGTCATAAATGAAGAATAAAACTTAACAAATTAACATCCATCTGTATATTTGGTATATGTTGAATGTGCAGAATGGAGTAAACTACATTTTGTTTGGATATTGGATAGCCCCCAGAGCCTCCAAGTATTTATTCATTGCTATTTATCTTCTTGAATTATGTTGAAATTTTTGAATTTATTTAAATCATATGATCTTCCCCCAAAATGATCATATTCAATGTTAATTATGTGCAGAGATTAATATTTTCATATGGCCTTTGCCTACCTATTTTAAAGATATTTCCAATTTTTGTATTTTAACAATGTACTAGGAATTAAAATCAGCTATTGTAGACTAGAATAAAAACTACAGAGAACTGCATAATAGCTGAGCAGGGAAAAAGACAAGGAATGTAACAAGAAGAAAATACTAATTGAAGAAAATTATTTAGTACAAAATGATCTAACAAGTATGGAGCTTTGGACAACCTTCATACTCCACTGATGTCCTTATGACAGTCAAAAGAAAAAATAAGAAGGCTCCCAGTGGAGCCACTATAGAGAACTTTGATTAGATCACAGATCCATCTGAGTATTTGACCTGAAAGAAATTATGTGGTTTATCTGAGCCTGGTGACTTGAATTCATCAATGGCTGACAGTGACTCTCTTATTATCACAATATTCATCTTTTGTTATTAATATCCTATTAGTCTTTTAATGTCCTCTTAGTCCTATTTTTACATTAAAAAAATCATTTTCCTTGATAAAATTAAAAAAAAACCAAACAAACAGGAGTTGAGTAGTTTTGCCTTCTATTATCATTGTCCGAACCACCTAAATCTATGGTTCTAACTCATTTTTAATCCATCTCTTTTTCCAAATATTGCTTTTATTGTTTGTTTGTTTATTTGTTTTGGCTAGGCAATGGGGTTGCCATTGCATTCACATGTCATGGTTATAATATTCTTAAAGTGAAAGCTAGAGTGATTATAGCTGCTGTTGATAACCAAAAGTCTTCCCTTAAGTTATAGGTTAAAAAAGCTTTCTCCTAATTTCAATATCAAATTAAAAAAAAACACCATTTTGAGAACAGGTGTACTAATTAACTTCTCACATTAATTTGCATAAATAGTGTAACAGCTTGTTCTAAGAATTTAATGGAAGGTTTCGAAGTGACTTGCCTACGGTCACACAGCTGGTAAGTGTTATGTGTCTAAGGCCAAATTTGAACTCAGGACTCCAGGGCCGGTGCTCTATCCACTATACCACCTAGCCGCCCCAAAGTATTGCTTTTAAACATACCTTTTTATTGTCTTGAGATTTTGTTCCAATATTAGCACATTCTGAGCTTTATTAGACACTGAAAATTTTAGTATAGGACAATGTCATCATTTTTATCTTCATGCTCCTTGCTTTCAGATTCTGTACATGCTTTTTTTTTTTCAAATCTAGGTTGTTAAATCTAAACCAGTCTCACTAAATAACTCTTCATTTTCTCATTATTATAATTGTTTTGATTATGTCTTCATAATTTCATTCTCAGGAACTTTTATTTATTTCCTGGGTTGACATGCACCCTATAAAGTTAGCACATGGGATCTTATCTATTATTTCTTTGAATTCCTTCATACTTACTTTTCCCTAATCTAGAGTGCAAGCTATATAAATTTTTCTCTCTCATAGATTTTCACGTTTAATATCAATTTTCCTCCTAGGTTTCCAAAATTAGCTCTTCCTTTTTACTGAGAATCATGTCCCTTATTAGTCCCATTACTATTTGAAAGATAAAATTGATATTAAAGTCAAGTGAAGAAATTATTATTTTGCTTTAAAGAAAGTGAATGATAGAAAGAAAGAGAGGAATGAAGAGAGAGAGAGAGAGCACACTAACAGATTTCAAGTCACAAGAAGCCCCAATCAATACTACACAATGCTTCTTTATTAAGCTGTTGGTTTGTTTTTTTAAAACTTATCTAGATTCTCCTTCTATCCAGGTCTATATATGCATGACACTACCGTTTCTGTCCCTGCCTCCATTGATTTTCATAAAACTACTCTTTATCCTTTAATTTCTGGATTTCCTCACATAAATATAGCTCCTTAATATTCAACTGTACCCTCTCTGCCTGACCTTCTTTAATTATATTTTTGGTTTTTAGTAAGGTACATCATTTCAGAAGCATACTATCACCATGTGTCTCATCTCACCAAGTCTTAGTGGTAGCTAATATGTCGAATTTGCCTCCCTGCATTAGTCTCTTTAATTTACCTTGAATATCCATACTTTGTACATTTGTGAAAAGATGATTGAAGACATAGGTTTTAGTGCTGCTCCTTTTTTTTAACTGTCTCCTCAACTTCTGTACATCTCTACTACATATTCTTCCTAAAATGTAGTTGCTCACTTCAAATAGAATCTAGCTTAGGGGAAATAGGTAGGCAGCCCTCTCCCTCTCCCTTTCTTTTAATTTTAAAACCATTTTGATTAGATTTAGAGGACACCAAGAAAATATATTCCTGTCATCCCTTGCTAGATGCATTACATCCCTGACTAGGATTAAATTTTAAGCTATGATCTGATAATCTATGTTCCAGTCTTAATCATTTATTCGCTTTCCAAATCAGAGTTTCTCATGTGAAGCCTTTGCCTTTCATTGGTGGTAGTGATGAAAACAACACTTGTACCCCCAATGTTTTTAGTTTTTTTCATGATATTATTGTTTAGCAATGCTTTCTAAAGTTCTTTCAGCAGTAACATTTTTGTCTTTATGAATCATAAGAGGTAAGGTACATTTATTCCTCCCTAATTGATTATTTACCCCACTCGTTGTTAAATCTAACTTCCAAACCTCTGCTCTCTTCTGAAACCTCCTAAACTATCTACTCCCCTTAGTCTCAGAGCAGACTTTGTCTCATATTTTACTGAGAAAATACAAACTATTCACCATGAGCTCCCTCTTTTTCCTTGCACATCATTTGACAATCCCTTGACATTTCCTGTGTTCTCTTTTTTCACTCCTGTGTCTGATGAAGAGATTTTTGTTTTATTTTGTTTTTGTCAAGGCCAAACTCTCTACATACACCCTTGGTTTCATCTTTTCCCATATTCTTCAGCAAAATGTCCTCACTATTGCTCCACCATTCTCTCTAACCTTGATTCTTGCTTGATTTTGTGTTGCTTATGAATATTCCCAAGTCCCCTTTATCTTTTAAAAATAAAACAAAATAAAATAAAACTCACTAGACTTTTAACCATCATGAACTGCCATTCTGTATCTCTCCTTCCTTTCCTAGTCAAAATCATAGGCTGATAGGCTCAGAAATATAGACCTTGAAGGGACCTTAAAGTTTATTGAGCCCAACTTAATTAACAGGTAAGGAAATAGACAGAGAGTTTGCTTGCTAGGGGTCCCACAGCTTACAAGTATCTCAGGTAGGATTTGAATACAGCACTTCCTGATTCTGAGTCCAGTGTTCTATGCACTATAGCACACTACTTCTCTACTGTTTTCACTTCTTCTCTTCCCACTCTTCTAAACTCTCTTTGATATGGCTTTTGAAATAATCATTCAACTGAAAGTAATCATTCCAAAGTCACCAATAATCTCTTAATTGTTAAATCTGATGGCCTCTTTTCAATCCTCATCCTCCATGAGCCCTCTGTATCATTCAATACTGCAGGCTTCTCTCCCTAGATTCTGTTTTCTTTCTGGATTTTTTTTTTGACACTGGTCTCTCTTGGATTTCTTACACATCTCATCTTCTCTGTCTCTTTTGCTGATCCAACATTCTCATCCATACTAATTGTTGTTGTACCCCAAGGTTCTGTCTTGAGGGCTATTCTCTTCACTCTCTCAGCAACGTCATCAGTTCATATATACTTAATTATTATCTCTATGATGATGACTCCTACATCTTTATTTCCAGTCCTAGCCTCCCCCCTGAATTTCAGTTTTACATCATAAATTGCCTACTACAATCCAATTTCAAAATTAACATTTCCAAAACTGAATTAATTATCTCTTTTCACAAATCCAGCATTCTGCTGAATGTTTATTTCTGTCACAGGAATGGTCATCCTTATAGTCAAGCAGCTTCCAACATCAATGTCATTCTTGACACCTTACTCTCACTCATTCCACATGTCCAATTAAATGTTAGATTTTGCTGTTTCTACCTTCGCACAGCACCTAAACTTATTTTCCTGAAGAACAGATCTGACTATGTTACTCTTCTACTCAATACATTACCTCCATGATCAAATAGAAACTCCTCTGTTTGGAATTTATTAACTAAATTAATTAATTAGTCTATATTATACATTATTTATTTATTTATTTATTTATTTAAATAATTTAGCCCAAAATGAAATTCTTAGCCTTGATGTGCACTGTCCCTCTCTATACATAGTATGTTCCATTCAAACTATCCTTCTTGCAAATCCTCCTATATAGCCCTCTATCTCCTGCTGGCTATCACACTGGCTCTCTGCCATTCTGGAAATATACTTTCTCCTCACCTCAGAATCTTTGGTTTCCATCAAGGTTTAGCTCAAGAGCTCTCATCTGCATGAGGCATTTCCCAATCCTCTTAGCTACTAGTTCTTTCTCTAGCTTTTAGTGCCCAAGAGAGGGAACCCTAGATTAAAGTTAAGTCAATACTCTCTGTGATAACTGACTAGATTGAGTTAGATGACAACCATAATCACATTTGCTGAATGTCTGGGTTTGAAAGGAAGCCATGTCTCCCAAAGGATAGGGGTGAGAACATTGCTGGAAGAAAAAAAAAAGCATCCCCTAAGTACCCGAAGAAGATCCACTCACACCAAAGTGTGGAGAAGTTAAGTAACTGGTGAAGTTGTGTCTGCTTGTTCACCAGCATCAGTCAATCTTAGACTAAGTTTATGTTAAATAAACCAGCTAATCCATACTGGGGATTTTTTAACCTCAATGAGTCTCTAGTTCTAAAATAACATCTAATATGCTATTTGCACAAATTCAAGGACTGCTTAGGAGTTTGAAGCTGCAAAAGTCCTATCATCTAAACACTTAATTTGAAAGTTGGTCAAAATGAACCATAGGGAGATAAAATGGCTTGCCTTTGCTCTTCTAGCAAATTGGAATGGCAGAATTGCGATGACAGTACAAATCTTTCTACATTCAGTTTAGTATTCTTGCCACTACACTATGAATAGCCCCTTCAGGGGTAGGGATGGACTGGAAACATCTGTACATTTTATTAGAGCAGATGGAAATTCTTTTGGGACATCCAAGCAGCCATGACAACAGTGGAGAAAGTGATAACTCATGTTCATGTAGTGTTTTTAAGATTTTTTTAGAGGGCTTTCTCCCCTTACAACAGCCCTGTTTAGATAAGGCATGTGTTATATTTCCTATTTTACAAATTTAAGTCAGAGAGGAACTTAACTCAAGTCACACAGTGTATCTAAGCCAGAATGTGAAGACTGGTACTCCTCATTTCAGGTCCAGGATTCTTCCCTCTTACTATGCTGCTTTCCTAATACGGCAGGTGCAAGCTTCCCACATATTCTAATTTCAAAAGCCATTTTTCCACAGAATGATTTAAAAAAATTGTACTTCTTAAAATCTGATTACATCAGAGGGAATTATTGTTAAAGGAATGATACATGTGTTTCCTGTCCAGAAGAGAAGTTAGTGAGTTTTGGCTGGCTATTTAGGATTTCCTCTCTGAATCTTCCTTCTGCTTATTTTCCCTTTAAAATAATATACTTCACATAAACTTGCTATCTACCATATATATCTTTTAGTATAAGAGAGATTGCCAGTGTTTTGAAAACTTTGAAAGCACATAGGCTTGTGAAATTCATGTCAGATTAAAGCCATAGAAGTTAAATTAAGAAAAAGGATCCACTTTTCCAAATTCATAGCTGCATAAGAGGTAATTCCATACAAGTATATCTCCAAAACTAGGTTGCCTTTAACTCAGAAAAAACACCAAGTAAACAAAAACAAGATTGCTAGTGATTGTCTGCATGCAAGGACAACTTAAAGAGTCCTCAATATTAAAGTCAATAGGCAACATTGTCATACTACATCATCATGTAGTGCTGCTTTTTAATAAATAATCATACTAGAAAGAATAAATAGAAATGTAACCTCATCAGTCTATTTGTAGATTCCTGTGACAAATCCTAGGGTCCATAATTTAAGAGGCCTACATTTAATTTGGAGAATGAATTATTAAAAGGTAATTAAAGGAATGGAAAATAGTCATTTTGAAGAGAGGCAAAAGAAATTAAATTTGTTGAGCCTTGAGAAGTAAAGGCTTTCCTCTCCAACTCTGGTCCTGCAGCTGCAAACGTGGCCAAATGTACCAAGAAGGTCTGAATTGTTGGAAAATATGGAACATGTTATGGTGCATCCCTCAGAAAAATGGTGAAGAAAATTGAAATTAGCCAAATTAACCAGTATGCCAAGTATATCTGTTCCTTTAGTGGCAAGACCAAAATGAAGAGATGAGCCTTGGGTAGCTGGCATTGTGGATCCTGTATGAAAACAGTAGCCAGTGGTGCATGGATCAATAATACCACTTCTGCAGGCACAGTCAAATTTGCCATAAGACATAAGGAATTAAAAGACCAGTAAAATACTTTTCTTTATCAAATAACTGTAGCCCATAGTCCAACAATAAATGGGTTAATTTATGGAATAAAAATCACTTTGGTTCTTAAAAAAATAAAGGCTTAAGGATAGCATAAAATTGACAGTGTGTCAAATTTGATTAAGATAAACAAGAAATTTTCCATTTTTTGCTGAGTCTAGATCAAGAGGAAATGTGAATAAGATGTAGTTTATGGAACACAGAAACAGGTTAGATATTAAGAAGGATTGCCTAATCATGTTGAAGACTGGCATAGATTACCCAGGGAAGTATTGTAATTATCTCCTTTGGAGGTCCTTGAAAATGTGATAGATTGTCATCTGTCTGAGATGATTTGAGTGTGTTCCGGCCTGAAGTCATGAGTATGGTCTAGATGGCTTATCTGAAGCCCTTCTTGTCTAATAATTCTATGGAAAAAATTTCCCCATATGCTTGCAATTTCTATTCCATAAACACTAGAAAGACACTGACAAAATAATTATCCCCATTCAAAACATAAATTAAGTTGTGCTTCTCAGCATCTAGTATTAATAGTAGGCTCAATGTTATTGAGCATCATCCCTCATGATGGTGATTGCAAACTGGTTATTGTTGGTCAATTCTTGAATCATATTTTCAAATTAGCATAAATCCTTTAATCACTGCTTAATACCTAACAAAATAAAGTTTATTTCAGAAGGTAGAGACCTAAAGGAAAAGTACCAAACTGGAAAGTAACGGTTATACCAACTATTACTTTTCAAGCTAGGACAAACAAAATTGAAGCTAGTGTAGTCCTTGAAGTTAAAGAACGAAAGTCAATCTAACTTGGTCATTCTTATTTTCATTTATGTTAACTTTAGCCTAATGATATTTCTCTTTCTTTCTTAGCACAGCTGTAAACAAGAATTAAATTCTTAGGGAAGGCCGAGTTCAATGAACCCACCCACACTGTTTCATAAACATCCATGATTCTACATGTGTTATCACTCAGTTATTAAATGGAAGCTTGTGTTTTCACTATATTCCTGTCACTGTGCAGATTTACCCAGTCCAATGTAACACAACATCATGTAATAGACAAGCAACAAACTCTTCTTGTTTGAGTTACAAAAAATATAACAGATGTAAAATTTTGCTATAAGAAAGGGAGGCTTGAAGTTCCCTCTCTAACAACATCCTCTGGGATATATCACCAAATGGCAACATGCCAACAACATACAGAACCATTTTTGGGAGGTTTTCATTTTTATGCTCTGAACAACTGAATGATAATGGGCAAATTGGAAGAAAAGAAAAAATATCCTAACACAGAGAAACAAATTCATGTAAGTATATCCATTTATAGTCCTAAGAGTGAAATTAAATTTTCTATAGGTTTCAGATCTCTATATTCAAAAAATCTGAAGCTGCCATGTATGTCACCTTTGTCTACAGGTGGAGAAAAATTGGGAAAGGATTAGTTTCAAAGCTCAGAGTATGCTTAGGACACTTTAAAACATTTAATTAATTAATTTTTTTATATTTATTTCCATAATATTTTGAGTTCTAAATTATCTCCCCTCCTCTCACCCCAAGATGGCATGCAATCTGATATAGACTCTACATATACATTCATATCAAACATTTTCACGTTAGTCAAGTTCTAAAGAAGAATTAGAACCAATGGGAGGAACCACAAGAAAGAAGAAACAAAAAAAAAGAGAGAGAGAGAGAGAAAACAAATAGTATACTTAGACCTGCATTCAGACTCCATAGTTCTTTTTCTGGATGTGGATAGCATTTTCCATCATGAGTCTTTTGGAGTTGTCTCAGATCCTTGCACTGCTAAGAAGAGGTAAGTCTATCACAGTTAATCATTGCACAATGTTAATATTACTGTATACAGTGTTCTCCTGCTTCTACTCATTTCCCTCAGCATCAGTTCATGTTTCCAAGTTTTTCTGAATTCCTCCTGCTCATCATTTCTTATGGAACAACAGTATTACATTACATTCATATACCACAACTTGTTCAGCCATTCCCCAAATTATGGGCATCCCCTCATTTTCTAATTCTTGGCCACCACAAAAAGTGCTGCTATAAATATTTTTGTACATGTGGGTCCTTTTCCTATTTTATGATCTCTTAGAGATACAGACGTAGAAATGGGTCAAAGGGTATGCACAGTTTTATAGCCCTTTGGGCATAGTTAGGACACTTTTTATAACATAAGACATATATAGTTTTCCAATCTTAGTAGTCATTCATGATCTTGTTCTTTGGTTAAACAAGACGTTACTAACATACAATTTATTTCTTCTCATTCTGGCCTGATTCTCTAGCTAATGAGGGTAATATTTAATTTTCAGAGGATATCACTGACATTTAAGGGTCTCCAAAGAGAATGCCTGAACAGTTTTATCAGGTGCTTCTTAGCCCTCAAGTTAGCACAAAGTTAGCTAGCACACTTTGGTAATAGGAAACATCTATTTCTGGTATATAGAAGCAGGTGGTGTTTAATATGGTGGCAAAGAATGCCACTGTCTGAATCTCACTTCTGTACCTTGATGCCAATGGAATCTTCTTCATATATTATGTGTGCTTTAGCAAAATACGTAATTTTGATGAAATATTGTAGCTCTTTAGAAAAGGCTAATTATTCCATTATGTTTACTGAAGAAGAAATATGAATGGTATTCCAATCCTTCTGGCATCTTGGTATCATAAAAATAAAGTTTGGAGATAACTTTTTAACTATAATCAATTTGTGTGTGAATGGTGGCAAGGTCTCATTTGACTAATTTGTAACTGCCTTGATGGTACTTGAAAATAAACAGTTCACCTCCCACAAACATGCCTGCTCTTTTCCTTTCTATAACAATCAATAAGGCCTTAGCTCCTAACCTAGCAGAAGTTCAAGAAGTCATTGAATTCAAATTATGGATTTAATCACCACAGCAACAAGAACAGTTCTGAAAGGAAGCCTGAGATGGTTGTTACATAGAATATAAAATACTGAAAATTTTATGGAAATATTCTACATATGGTATCACTCAGTCATTTGATGCTTTATCTCTTCCTGTCATAATGATAAATTTCCCCTAGTCTTGGGTAATACACTATCTCTCATATTAGACAATGAAAAAATCTGCTCGGCATTTTTCTAAGAGTTCACTAGCCAGCTGCTGTACTCTGTTCTCGAAAGAAGACATGCATAAAAAAGTTGTAGCATATTCTTCCCATAAGCATGCCCAAGACCAGGGTTAACTATTATTGTTTATTGATTTCTCTCTGCTCTACCTTCTCTCTTAGGACTGTGACCCCAACATCCAACTCAACATTAGGGGAAGGTAATAGACCTTTACCCCTCGTTCCTGAGAACAGCATATTATCTTTTCTTATATTTAAAAAATAAATTTCCTTACTATCACTAGGAAACAAATAAAATTTGAAAGTTGTAACTATAGACATAAGCCCTTGTCTTTCATGAACAAAAAGAAATAATTAGAACTAGATATATACGTTCTTTCAGATTTTCTTCAAGAACTAATGGATTTATCTTGGAAAATATGTAGGTTTTTCAATTCCCCTGGAGCCTATTTCTAAATTGTTATTTCTAGAGGCCCTTGCACTGATAGAATAACTTTTTATCAGTGTCCATAACCTAAAGGGAGAGTGGGAAGAAAAAATAAGAGCCAAGGAACTATTGCTATTGCTGATTAAACCCAAGATATATCTCTTATTACAGCCCTGAGTTAGGCATAAAAAGAGATTGGTAAAAGGGATGTTAGAGGGAACAAATTTTGGACAGGAAGATAAGTTCTTTGTTGTAGGAGTCCCAAGGAAAGGTCTATGCTATATTGAGAGGCAGCAAAATACAATGGAAAGGGCACTGGATTTGAAGTCAGAGGCCCTGAATTAAAATCCTGGCTCTGTCTCTTGCCAGCTGTGTGATCTTATACAAATCACTTACCTTCTCTGGATCCCAGTTTCTTCATATATATAAAAATGAAAAATTTAGACGAGATGACATCTGGGATCCCTTCAGCTCTAAATCAAAGAGCCTATAAATGCTAAATTAGGCACAGCATGAATAAACTAGGTTCAGAGAGAGGGATCATAGCCATATAGACTATGAAGTGAGGAAAGGGGAAGGATACAGAGGAAGAAGTCTCTGCACCTTCAGACAACAGGAAGTTCATGTGCTAGTCTTGGGCTTCTAGAGAATCACCAAAATAATATTAGTGCCAGCAATGCAAGCAAGCCACTAAGGAACTTGTTTCCAACTAATTAGAATGAAGGAGATAAGTCAGGGGAAAGATAAAAAGGAATTTATGGAAGAAGGTAAGATGGGGGAAATAAGCATAGTAGGTGTTTACTTACTATATGCCAGTCATTGTGCTAATATACGTGCTTCACACATATTATCTCTCTTAATTCTCACAGTAACCTTTGAAGTAGGCGCTATTATTATCCCCATTTACAGTTGAGGACACTCAGGCAGACAAGTTAAATCATTTTCCCAGGGTCATCCAGAGAATAATTGACAAGGACAGCTGTCTAATATTTGAACTAAAGTCTTCCCAATGCTCTAAACCTCTAGAAGCTGCCTCTAGAAGGTATGACCTCAAGATTTCTGAAAAACAAATGAGTATAAGATTCTATTCAAGGCAAAATGGCCTGAAGGTGAAGAGGAGAGTTCTCAATAGAAGGCCCACAGGAGAATAGCCAAAAGATTATTTGGAGAAAGGAGAAACTTTCATTCAGTCTCATTGATTAATAATGTGGATATTGATGATCATTTTGACT
>NW_020954583.1:962787-1025927 GCF_900497805.2 Vombatus ursinus
ATTGATTAATAATGTGGATATTGATGATCATTTTGACTTATGCATATCATTTAATCACATGTGATTTAGAAATATGCATGACAGGATTTCATGATTCCTTGCTGAAAGTCATGTTAAGAGTTTGTCAGAATCCTGTGGTGAACAATATAAGTTCCTCTAACAGCATTTTCCAAATTTAGTAGGACAGTTTTCTAGCCCTTCAGAACCTTAATATGGTATATATTTTGAATATCTCTGGGATGCCAGATAATCCATTTGAAATAAGAAAAATACATACGGCAATTTTAGCCTCTGAATTAGTTGCAGGATCCAAAAGGAAAAAGCAAAGATGACTTCATTGCCTCAGTCTAAAAGCAACAGGATGCTTAGAAAAGGGTCATGGTAGAGTTAATACATAGGACAAGGAGGAGACAAAGTGACTGCAGGTACAATTTATAAGTATGCAGCAGTCTTTTTTCTTAAACAGATTTGACTCTATCTACCTTCCAATCATCAGGAAAGCACTAGTTCTGCCAAAAGCATTGATCCCTAACGATTTATGTCTATGCTATGAAAATGGCAGCACAGAGAGGCTTTAGCTAAATCACTGCTACAAACTCATGACCCATGAATTCTGGTTTACCACCCTTCTCCCCCCTTGCATATAGCCAAGTCCCTTAGGGTGACCCAGGTGGCAGTAATAGCAGCATCCCTGATTGGCAACAAGAAAACATTGGTGCAGAAGGAACTTTGCTAATCCTCTCTGTGCTATCCTGGAAAAGGCTCTGAGGTGCACCTGAGTCTAAATGTCTTTTCTATCTTCCTTCACCACCTCTTCACCATATTTCTTAAACCTTTTTGAACATTCACCTTTCAAAAACCTGGGAGGTTATATAGGCCACTGAGTCATTATTGTGCGGTATCATGTTGACAATGGGATGGTGCCACGGGAGGAAGTACATTCCTACTGAGGCATAAAAAAAACCATAGTTTATACTCTATCTTGATTATTAGGAAATTCTAAGTTGTTAAAAGAACTTTTCTGTAGCCCAAATTTTGTGACTAGGCCAATTTTGCCAGATGATAAGTTTTAATTATTGGATTTGGCTAGCCATCACTTTTTTTCTGACTAGGCTAAGACTAATTACCTAGAATACTGTTCCAAAATGAAGTAACATTCAAAAGAAAACTAACCAAGTGGGCTTCTACCATGGGAGCATTATTTTAAAGTTTATTCCTGTTGGGATTATTGTTCTGCCAAATAGAATCAAAATTTATTTCATTTCCCATTGTCCAGAGTCCCGTTGCTTCCCTGGCACCAAAGTGTAAACTTGTCACGTGCTAGTTGATAAATTATCATGGCAAAGATCATTCTTGTTTCTTAGAAAATAGTTCAAATTGTCTTTCTTATGGAATGAAAAGGAAGTCTTCAATTTGAACATTTATAAGTAAACTTGGAATTAGTAATGTTACAGTAAAAATAAGACAGGGTCATGCCTTACCAATTGAATATTGGTATATTTTTAAGTTATTCCTATCATTTTCTTCCAAGGCTTTTCTAGAGATTCCTGTAATTTTTTTTCTCACTTTACCATAAAAAAGAAAAACATCTTTATAAAAATGTTTGTGCAAATGAAAGTTGTGCTGAAAATAAAAAAAATTCTTTGGGGGGAAATCACTAATATTAATCACACTGCTAAAGACATTTCTAAGTTGCTCAGATTTTATCAGAATTCCCAAAATGTTCTCAATCTCATCTCACCCCCCAAGTCCGCTTGTCTGGAGTCATTATGCCTATAAGGCAACCCCAAAGATTATGATTCTATTGCCATATTTTGAATGATAAAACTTTCTTTGTTGTCTCATTTAAATGTGGAATATTTGTAGGCATTGCCAATACCTGTAGCATTTCCTTTTTTTTATTCTTGGAAATGAAACAGACGAAATTCAAATGGATACAGTAAGAAAAGTTTCTGTCTGAAATTGGAAAGATAATGAATGAAATCATAGATTTCATGCTAAGTCTTTTGCTGGAGCAGATACGGGTCACTAAATGAGAGAATATACACTATATTTGGGTTTTGTATGTCATCCTTCAAGTGATTTTGGCTTAGTTTAACATTAACTGTAGTGTTATGTTAGAAGTTCTAGGCATAATAAAGAAAAAAAAAGACAAAACAAATAATTCATTTTTGTGAGTGTTTATTTCCAGATTATCGCTTAGTTTTTTCTTGATAGAACAGTGAACAGTATCACTGCTTAAGAAAAAAATTTTTTTTGTCTCACCAAACATTTTTACTCTACCCTTACTCTCTATATACTTAGTTTACTTTAGGACCTCAAAATGTGTGCCAAAAAGTACATACTCCCAGTTGAAAAACATAATATTTAGGAGATTTATGACAAAGAATTTTTTTCAACCTCTAATTACATTTCCTTTTTTTTTTCTCAGACTGTTCTTACCTAATTAAAGATCAACCAACGGTTTCCTTTAAAACTCGTCTGTCTCTGGGAATGTAGAAGGTTTTTGTTTAAATCTAATTGCTATATAGAAATCATATTAGTTCAAAGTTACATTTGCTATTTTGGTAATTTGACTCTTTTATGATAATGTATTTTTTTTCTCTTAATGGAGTCTATTTAAAATTATCCTATCTACAAAATATGCCCTTTTTGGAGATCCAATAGATCTCAGAAATTCATTACTATTGATATTGAAAGAAGAATTAGAGGAACAGAATAAGACAGTATTGTATGTAAAAAAAAAATCCCACTGGTTATGCAGTCACAATCACAATGAAGATGAAGAAAATTTAAATAGTATTGGAAAAGACATGCCATTAAGAAGTTCTGAAAATGGGCACAATGATTCTAAGGGACAAAAAAATGCAATATAAAATTCCAAAATTATGAGCAGTTGGTTCCTCCAGACTCCTGTGGAGTGGAGGGTTCAAGGGTTTTCTTGTCATTCAATCAAAAAAAGGAAACATTAAGACTGTAGTTGTAGAGTGGCGACACACTGTAATTTCATACAGATCATAAGATCATTTGGTGACATAAGAATTACTCGACCATGAGTCCTGGAGTCCATGAAATGAAAAAAAGCTTTATTGCTGTTTGGAGTTCTGGCAATGACAAATGTACTCTCTGATGCCTGGATTATCTTGACTAAACTTTTCTTTCATTGGTTTCAGGTTTCATTTTTTCTCTAAAAATTTTCTGGGACTGCAAATCACTTCATTTCCTCATTGTCACTGGTAAGTATTTAGAGCTTGTCATTGTTCACTGTGTCAGGCATCTTTTTCATATATCTAAGTTTCTGGTCTATTATCTGAAATATATATGAGATGAGAGTATCTAGAAAAGCACATGTACCAATTTTAAACAATGAAAGATAAGAAAGCATTGATAAATCTTGATAACAAAATACAATTAGAGCTATAGGCATTTCTTATTAATGATTTGCATTGATTATTAATATTTCAATTACTTTTTTGTGAAAAAAACTCAGTTGTAAAGTGTATCATGAGTGATTGAGTTGGGGCAGGTAGGTGGTACAATGAAGAGAGTACTGGGCCTAGAGTCAGAAAGATTCATCTCCTTGATTTCAAATCTGGCCTTAATACTTGCTAACTGTATGACCCTAAGTAAGTCATTTAACCCTGTTTGCCTTAGTTTCCTCATTTGTAAAATGAGCTGGAGAAGGAAATGGCAAACCACTCCAATATCTCTGCCAAGAAAACCCCAACATCCAGTCACAGAGTCAGACACAACAACAAATCACGGAATTTGGAATTGTGAAAATGTAATAATAATGGATGTTTATGTATGAAATTTGTGTTTGCAAGGCACCTTATGTACATGGAGAAACAATATGGTATAATGCATAGAGGAGCTGAGCTTGAAGCCAGAAAGATATGAGTTCAAGTCCTGCCTCAGATACATGCTATGTGCATGAGTCTGGATCACTCACCTAATTTCTCAGTGATAAGGGACAAGTTGCATTGGTGGAGAGAGTTTCGCAGGCAGCTAAGTGGTGCAGTAGATAGAACAGTAGACTTGGAGTTAAATTAAGATTCAGAAACTTACTAGCTGTGTGACCCTGAGCAAGATTCTTAACCACTGTCTGCCTCAGTTTCCTTATCTGTAAAATGGGAATGATAATAACCTCCACCTTCCAGTGTTGTTGTGAGGATCAAATGTTTTATTTTTTTCCAATTACATGTAAAAACAATTTTAAATATTCTTTTAAAAAATTTGAGCTCCAAATTCTCTCCTTCCTTTCCTCTCTTATCCCTTCCCTGAGAACGCAAGCAATTTGATATAAGTTATACATGTGCTGTCATACCAAACATTTCCATATTAGTCATGCTGTGAAAGAAAACAGATCAAAAAGAAGAAAAAAGAAAGAAAAAGTTAAATTAAAAAAGTATGCTTTAATCTGCACATAGACTCTGTCAGTTATTATTTATAAAGCATCTTGTAAACCTAAGAGTGCTATATAAATGCTAGCTATTAGGTCATGCAGTGGCTAGAGTACCAAACCCAAAGTCAGGAAGATGAGTCTTCCTGAGTTCAAATCTGGTCTCAAACACTTACTAGCTGTCTCTGGACAAGTCATTTAACCCTCTTTGCCACAGTTTTTCATCTGTAAAATGAGTTGGGGAAGGAAATGGGAAACCATTTGTCTTTGCCAAGAATACCCCAAATAGAGTCAAGAAGAGTCAGACATGACTAAAAATGACTGAACAACAGCAATCATCATTATTATTATTTCGGTACCTAGGAGCTCCTGATACAGATAAAATTGCAGGCTTAGTTCCCATCAGTTTATATATATTTTAGGATTGCCACAACCCTGTGAGGTAGGTACTACAGGAATTATTGTTGACATTTTAAAAATAAGGAAACTGAGAAAAAATAAAACTATATAACCTGAGACACAGAAAAGGTAGGTAAGTTGGTCATGGTCACACATCATCATCATTAGCAACAAGCATTTATTAAGGGTTTGATATGTGCCAAGCCCTGTGATAAGCACACAATTAATAGGTTTAAGGGTGGCATTCAAAACCTCATCTTCCTGACTCAAAGGCCAGTATTCTCTACACTATGCACACAGTATTTTATATATTTTATGCATATAAACAACTGTAAGGATGTATTTAGATACATGTGTGAATAACTCATTTAAAAAATAATGATGTCTTAAATTAGGTTTGAATAGAAGAATCCATACAATTTCACAGACTAGAAAGAAAAGAAAACCATATACCATTGAAACCTGTCATTGATTTCCTGTTCTTTTGTCTCCATCATTAGTATGCACTGTAATAACACTACTTCTTCTGAAGTTAAGTGGGAGCAAATTTAAACTGAAGGGGTTTTCATAGTGTACAAATTTGGCAAAAAAAAATAAGATAATGAAGCAGTGTTAACATTCACTGTTTCTCCAATACCTGACAAAATGTGTGAAAGTCTTGCAGATGGAAGCACATTTATTTTTCCTCATCTCTAAAAGATTCTAGTAAGGCAGATTAAAGAGGTTCTTCTTTTCATTCTAATAAAAGCATTCCTTTCTATCCCAGGTTCAGATTGCACTTCAATCTGTTGTAATTATATTTAAATATTTTTAAAATTCTAAATGCTTTAACATTGGTAGGTATAACACATTTAAACTTCTCAAGTTGCAATTGACTTGTAATCAAATTCCTTTGTCAGTGGACTGTCAGATCATAACAGTTATATTAGCTGCTCCCAACTACCTTTTTTGGACTATTACCCTTTCTATCCAGGCAAGAAAAAAAATACTTACCCAAGGGAAGGTATGATAATAGCCATGGCAAATGGGAATAAGTTATGCTTTAGTGAAAGTAGAGAAAAAACTCAACAGAGATGTTTCTTTGTTCAGAAGCACAAGTGAATTTTATACTTAAAAATAAAACTGCTTAGGGACTTGGGATATTAAGTGAGAGGTACTGGGAAAGCAAGAGAAAGGTATATGGGACTCTATTTAAATGACTGTAACAGGGGTAAGACCATGGAGCATGCACTCTGACATGACTTTGGCCATGGGGCCAAAGATGTGCTCTGACTCATTGTCCTGGGATTATACACCAACTTCTCATTGGTCATTTGCTCCCCATGATGGGGTAGGAAGGATGAATACGTGCTCTGGTCACTTCTGGGAGCAAATGTGCTTTGGCCTCTTGATAAAGGGCCATGCATAACCAGAGAATACTGATTAGACCATGGTCTTCATGATAGGGGTGTTGTCATAGAGAGAATAAGAATGAACCAGTAGGAGTTGCCCACTTAGTAGACTTAAAAAGAGAAACAGCTTCCAACTTTCCTCTCTTCTCCCCCTCCTCTCTTCTCTCCTTTCTTCATCCTTCTCTCTCTCTGTCTCTCTCTATCTCTCTTTCTCCCTCTCTCTCTCTTTGTCTCTCTGTCTCTGTCTTTCTCTCTCTGTCTCTTTCTGTCTCTCTGTCTCTGTCTCTGTCTCTCTCCCTCCCCCTTTCTTCTCCCTTGGGATAAAGAATATTTTTCCATTAGACACAAATTATGTGTGTGTGTGTGTGTGTGTGTGTATGTATATATGTGTGTGTGTGTGTGTGTGTATGTATGTATGTATGATTGTTCTATACATCTATTTATGGAGGGGGAAGAAAAGAAAGAAAAAAATTTACATGATAACTTTGTTGTATATTTGGAGGGCAAATATGGAGCAAATTGTCCATTAGACATTTGTCATGTCTAATCATTTTTTTTTATTGTACTGTGCTATGAAAATGCTTATTTTGTTCCCTGAATTGAAAATAAAGTAAACTTAAAAAAGAATATCTTTCCTTTAGATTTCCTGTAAAGTCTAGTCTTCATTTTCATCAGTGGCTGTGCTTGGTTTTGTCTCCACACACATCATGCCTCCCCCTGAATAAACTCATCATCATGAAATCTCATCGTCATGCACATTGACTCAGTGTTGATACTCAACATGTTCTTAGTTCCCTGTGTTGCTTCTCCCCTCTGATTGGAGGGCTGGAGGGCAAAGCAACAGATTGCTTTTAAAGCCTTTCTTTATAGGGCTCAGAGCTTTCCAGTTAACTTCATTTTCCATCAAAAGTTCTGCTTGGTTTCAATACTACAATTATCATGTTTCCTACTGGGTACCTCCTGATGCCTCTCCTTTTCAGCTTCCTTTTTTGTATTGTCTTCCCTCATTAAAATTATAGGTTCTTTCATGGCAGGTACTGTCTTTCCTTTTCTTATTAGTATCTGGAGAGTTTTGCATTAGCATATGCAATTACTGGCAAATAGTAGGTGTTTAATAAATATTTATTGACTGACTTATATGAGAAAAGGAAAAGATCTCTCTCCCCTTCCAGCTCCAAGGAGCAAGGGGGATAGAGAGCATTTCCTGCTTCCCTCTCAAGTTCCTCTTGGCTAACTCTTTTAATTTATGTTTCTTTTCCTATGTACAGGTGACTGAATATCAATCCTGAGACAAATATTTACAGCCTTGGTACCTCTAGAGTTCAGAACTTCAGTGTCTGGGTGCTAGTTTCCTAGTAGGAGTTGAATTCCACAACAATTTCTCAGAAGAGAGAGTATGTAAACCACCAAGAGGATTAGCCATGCATACCTGTTTACTCTAATAGTACATATTTAAAGTGAAAGTAAAATGCCAGCTCAGAGGGGACCTACAAAGTGTTTTGTGTTTTGTGTTATAATGTTTTAAATATGAACCTGCTGAAGACTATACAACAGGAATAAGTTGTTATTTTGTGTTTAAAGTATTTGACAATGTAAATCTTTTGTGTTTATGTATGTCTTTGTTGTTCTGGGGGAAAAAAAACTTCTATACCTATTTTTTGGACACTGAGTACCTTTCTATAAGGCTCCCTTTTTAACCTTTTAAGGATGTGGCTATGAGTCATATGTAAGCATTATTTAAGATTTTTTTTCAGCATCCTACTCTGAGGTGTCAATATAATGTGCTAGATCATGTTGAGAAGGGCCTGATCCCCTTACTCTGAATTTAGGCTTACCTAGTCCACTTGAACCCCAAGTCAGTGTCATTTGTCAGGAAAGACATAACTTCCCACCCTCCTCACTTAGCCAACAATTCTTATTTTCCTACAGATACTGATGGTTACCAGACCCAAAACCGCATGGAAAATCTGTGTGTAAAGATTAAAAAAGCAATTTTGTGGTGATGAGACACCATAGCAAAGTTTTGCTAGATTCATTAAATCAATAATTCAGAACAAAAGATAAATATCCTCTGAATCTGAAATTTATATATATACTAAATTACAGAGGCAGGCATTGATAGATGAAATAAAGCTTATTTTAAATAAATATCTGCCTGTTAAGGCAGCATGTATTTGAAGTGAAAGTAAAATGCCAGTTTATTAATCCCACCTATAAAGTATTTTATGTTTTAATTATGAACTTCTTGGGAAACTATAATAGGTGTTATGAGTTACTGTTTCATGATAGGAAGATATATAGTCTAGAGCAAGTGTGCAGTGGAATGATATGCAACTTAGTGATAAAAGTGCAATTAGCACTTTGATAGATTCCATTGCATATTAACCAGTTTATAGAAGCAGTCCATATATTGGAGGATGATCATGAAGTTGCAAAGAAGGATCTCAGTCAGGATTCTAACCCCAACTAGGTCTTGAACATCTATTATTGTGTGGACTATGAAGGCAAAACAAGGAAGTTCCATTGAAAATACAGTTTCAGGGTTAGTAAAATCTTTTTGACAGAGAGGACTCTGGACAAAACCATTCTTCTTGGAAATATAAAGGAACAAGGGATGTAAAGAAATATAGACTGCTAAATAAGCAATGCCATCTGATGGCCAATAAAAAAAGCAGTCTTGTCTGCTGATATAGTTATTCTTTTGATGACCATACATAGTGTTGATTGGATTTACATGTGATGAGAACATAGCCTTCTTCTTTTAGAAGCTAAAGTCCACGATCAAGAAATAAAGATGAGACCAGAGAAGGAGTTTGCCCCCATATTCTCCCAGAAGAATAAACACGACATCCTTGTCCATTACTTTTTGTCCCATTTCATCTAAATTTATAGGACCATATATAGAAGTGATGGTGAAGACTAAGAATGTAAAATGAATTTATGTCCTGGGCAATAAATCAAAAGTTACCCTCATCCCACAGTCCTATCAGAGATAGCTGAGGAAAATAAGCCCATGAAAGAGAATTGAAGGATTAAATGATAAATTAAATGATAACTAATGTCTAGGATACATCAGAATAAGCATAATGTTTCTTAAGCAAATTGTTATGATCAACAAGAATGTGGATATTATGACTCTCATGTCCAGATCCACCAACCACTCTTGGAGTGTCAGCATTAATTAGAACCAATTTAGTTTGTTCAAAGTGCTAACATGCCATTGCAAACAAACAGCTGGTATCCAATACTTGAACATTTTTACTAGCCATGTAGATGCTGAAAAAAATACCAGAGAGTAGAGCCAAATGATGAAAATGAACATTGTGAGTGCCCCAGCTTCCTAACCTCAGAAATTAATTTTGAGAAATTTGATTCTCCAGTACTGTAAGAATGGAAGAATTGATTGAGGTAGAAGCTCAGCATGAGATTGAACATATTCTCACTATTTGGATTGGATAAAGAATTTGACTATCTGAATTGGATACAGAATGTGCCTAATAAGAAACTCTCAGAATCTAAATCATTGGTTCATGACTATTCAGGAAATGATCCAGAAAAATTCCTTCATCTGTGATAGTGGACCTCAGAAAGCAGGGTGCTAGAAACCTACAATGCCTTGACAGAGGACACAGCACAAAAACTGAAAGTCTGCAATATTTTGTGCAGGGACATTATAGGAAGCCAGAACACTGCAGAATTCTTATCTTGGACACTGAATCTGCCAGTGCTCTGAAGCACCAGAAGAAGTAGAATTGAGGAGAAGGATTTTCCAGGAAATCTGAGATATGACCAAATTAAGCCTGACCATACCCCCTACAAGACAGAATGGAGCCTGGCCATGGCACAAAATACTACATCAGGAACTTATGGAGATATGAGTAAATAGTAGATAACATCAAATACAATAAAGAAATTCAGTGAGTCAAGAGATGCTCAAGGGGTTAACATAAAAGATGAGAGTTATTCCATGATAAGAACAAGCAGACTATCAAAGGGAATAAAAGGCTTGTCCACAAGGACTCCAAGAGTGGCTGGAAAAAATAAAACTAGAGATAAAAAAGGAAATTTTAAGTTAAATAATACCTCTGGAGGAAAGAACTGGGAAACAAATAAAAACTTATAATAAAAAGAAGAAAATATTAGCTCTGCAGTGGACTCCCTGAAAATTAGAATGGAGCAACCTGAGAAATCTATGTGTCTATAAGACAATAAGAAATGTTAGAACAAAATAAAAAATTGAAAAAATATAAAATGTAAAGTATCTATCAAAAATAACTACCATGAAAAACAGGTTAAGTAGAAACAATTTAAGAATCCTTTGATTCCATAATTATAACCAAACAAAATCGTAACCAAACAAATACTCTAGTCACTATGTTTTAAGAAATAATGAGAGAAGCCTGACAAGATCTATTAGAATCAGAAGGCAAAATAAGTATCAAAAGAATCAACCAATCAGAGCAGTTTTTAATGAATATCCATTATCCTGTGGTCCCTTTCCTAAACTTCCCTATTATTCCACCACCATCCATTCATTCATCTAGATTTCTAAGGTCTGTGTCATCCTCACCTCCTGACTCTTACTCAATTCAACTATCAAATCAGTGGCCTAAGTCTGTCATTTTTTTCTCTCTAACATTTCTCATGTCCCCTTCTCTCAAACAGTGAGCTAAATCCTACTACTTAAATAACTCCAATGACTTCCTAAAATTATGTGCAAATTAACCTGGACAAATTAAATAATCAAATGCATTTACTTCTACAGAAAACTTACAATTTTCATATAAAAAAACCCTTTAATATCTAATAAATGCGATCACATGTTTTATGTTATTTGACATTGAATTTCCAAAATTTTGACATATATTCTTTAATTCTTCATCCTGAAGTCTCACCACATTGGATAAGATAAATATTTTTTGTTCTTTTCCTACATGGCATTCAAACTTTTTGCTGAAGCACAATGTTTCTTCAAAAAAAGTGAAGAAATGGCTCAGATTCCTTAAGAACCTAGCCAATAGCTCACAAATGTTCAGATTCCTTAATAGTCTGACCAATATGGTGGATGTTCTAATAAACCTTGTTTTTGACTGAAAGAAGGTTTGGGTTGAATTCATTTGAGCAGGACCTGCATGTTGTGATTTTGGGGTCCCAGCACCCCTAAACCTCTAAACCTTAACATTTTGGTAGCCTGTATAGGGAAGCTGCCTATCCCCAAGTTCTTCTCCAGCCAAGACTGGAAGGTATGTAAGCCCCGCCCCTTTCTTTCTTGCCCTGAAGTTGGGGTCACTCTCCAAGCATCTAGGAAGGATTGGAGGTGCTTTTTGGGCAGACAGTTAAGAGGCTATCTCATACTTGGTCTGATGCTCTCAGGTTCTTGGTCCAATGGTTTGGTTCAAGGTCATGGACCTGGATACACCTTCCACAGTATAGAGGACAAGAACAGACACCCTATCTGGAAGTATATGCCCAATTCTCTCAGTGGAGGGGATTGGGAAAACTGTAAGTGCTTTTTGGTTCCCTGAGGCTTACTTACTTCTTTCCCTCTAGACTCCTGAATCCTCCTTCATGGAGATTACAGGGAAAAGTTAGAATAGCTAAAAACATCTTAGCAGATTCTAGAAGTTTTGTGATAAATCATTAAGGAGTTTTGAAACACATCCTTACAACCCTGGTCACTCCTTTCTCCTACTCCCTTCCCTTGAGTCAAAAGACTATCTGTTAATCCCTCTCATAGGAGAAGAGAGTTTCACCCTCCCACCTCCCTCCTCTGAATTTGCCCCCTACAGCATGGGCCCCACTGGCAATGGCCTTGGGCACTGGGGCAACCTTTGCTTGGAAGCATCACCCAGGTTCAGTATATCCTGCTCAAGGTAAAGAAGCTAGCCTCTGAATTTGGGTAAGCATTCACTTTTAAAGTTGTAGTTTTAACTGTTAATGAGAAGATGTTGATTCTCTGTGCAAAGTAATTTGGAAATGCATTTAATAAAACTGAAGTCACCTTATTGTTAATGAGTTTTGTTTCAGGTTTCAAGTTGGTAAACTTTTTGTATCAGTTATGTCAAGCAACTTTTCATAATTTGGTTACTGCTTTTTGGCTATTGTTGGCTATTGTTTTGATGTGTTAACTTGCTAAAAAGCTTGTTTGGGTTTTGTCTTGCTGAGAATTTGTGAGTACATAGAAATAATCTCTAACGATTGGCTTTTTATACCAGGACAAATTTAAATTTGAGATGTAAATCCTGGAAAAGTTTTTCCTAAGCTGTGATTAATGAAACTTGCTGTTTGCTCATTTTATTTTGAGTTGTCTGATGGATCACAATCCAATGATAACCAATAATCCACCATCTGAGAGAAATGCCACAAGCTACTCAGGCAATGTGATACTGGTGGGAAGTCAGCATTGGTAAAAGCTTGAAAGGACAGTTTTAGCCTCAGTCTAAGACAGGATCCTCTTGGCTCAGTTTCCTCATTATGTTCCTTTGAAAAGGAATACTACTTACCTGGCTATTCCTGAGTCTGGCTATGAAGTGGAGTTGATGCTGCTTGGTTGGAAAACTGAATTATCTGAATCCAAACAGAGCTAAGGATGTTTTATCCTGTCATATCTGGGCCTTGTAATCTTTTCTGTCAGATTTGTGTCTTCCGGACTATAGGCTATTCACCTACAGTTGGTAGCAAATAGCGGGTACCGGCCAATGTCCCCCCATTATTCCCTGGATTCATCCTATACTCAGTTACCATCAACTTCCTCTTTGGGATCCACTCAAGGCAGAGACAGCTCTGTGTTCCTTGCCAGCAGGAAGCAGTTTCAGAAGCCAAGACCTTCGCCCCTTAAGCCAAAAGAATTTGGGTCCCATTTGTTTGGGGGGAGAATGATGAAGATGGGATCTGGATCCCAAAAAGGAAAAACTCTATACTTTCCCACATGACCAAATGTCTGGCATTCACCTGAGGCTATAATCCTATCAATTGGCCTTTCATTATAGCCTAAGCCCAATCTCCCAGTTCTGTTACCTGGCCCTCTATTGTCAATTACTTCTAGATGGCCCAGGCTACTTTCCACTCTTAATCCTATCTAGAATCCATTCTCCCTTGGCCAAGTGGTCCACATCCCAGGTGTTCTGGCCCAGCTTACTGACCACTCCCATTCAGATCTTCCAGAGACCCCTCCTCCTGTCACCTCAAACTACTTGGCTACTTTTAGATCCCTCAAAGTCTTTCTGCATATAAGGTCCATCTTGTCTCCATTGAAGCACTCAGATTCCTTAAGAACCTAGCCAATAGCTCACAAATGTTCAGATTCCTTAAAAGTCTGGCCAATATGGCAGATGTTCAAATAAACCTTGTCTTTGGATGAAAAAAAAAAGGTGAAGATATTAATTATTTTTCAATGATTGAACCTAACCCACAAACAATTCTAAGAAATGACAATGCAAAAACTTCAAAAAAATTTCCACAACTATCACTGCAGATTATTTCCACAATTATTACTTTGGTTTAAAAAAAAATCAAAGAAGAAAAAAATTAGTTGGAGAGTTAATTGTTCTTTGGATCTATAGGATCTTTAAAGTTAAATTGGAAGGAGGTGAGTAAAAATGATTTATAGTACTGGGCATGAAAGGCTCTTTCCTTGAGTTACTTAGGCCTTTGGTTGGAGGATGGTAGAATCCCTAGAAAAATTTTCTATGGGCAGCTCTTGTGGTGAGGAGTATGCTATTAGATGTTCTGTTGAATGATACAAAGATTTACTAAAGGCAAACCTAAGGGCATGGAACACATGTATTTAATCACAGGAGCTCAACTTGAAAATGCACACCACAAGTCTCATGACATGCCACAACGTGGCCTAGTTGTCTGAAAAACACAGAGCACACAATCAATGGTAAACAAGAGGTAATGGCACCAAATGACATTCTATTGAGAGCAAATTTCTAGTCTGATATTTGAGGGTGGCTCAAGTTTTGAATTGTTTTCAAATGAAAGGAGCCATTCATCTATTTATTGCTCAGTCTATATATGGCTAGAAGTCTAAGGGAAGAAGACCTAGAATTTTGGGAACTATTACAAATGTTAATGCAAATGTCCTGTTTTTTACAAGAATATGTGTATGTGTATTTGCATACATGCATACATGAGTGGGTATATGTCGGAAGGAGGTGAATATCCTTAACATAAATTTTTAAAAGTAATCATATTCAATTACTAGGGCATTTTGTTCATCATGTGAATGTCCAAATCAAGAGTAAATATGAGCAAGGTGGGACAAACTCCAGAGGCCATTCTGCAGTCAAAAAACATTCTAATCTATTCCTTCTTGAAGTAAATAGGCATTGTGATAACCAATAAAATAATTCTTAGCTACAATTTATAAGGAAAACTCCACTCTCTATAAACAAATAGTTATAAAACTGAAAAATGATCAAGGATCACATTACAGTCACAAACCTTTAGCAACCATATTGTATCAAATAGCTAGTCAATTCCCTTCCATGCTTGTTGTTTATTATCAAATAGTCCTTTCAATCAGTGTATGAATCTGCTAAAGTAATCAGCTCTTACTAGAACTTGCCATTTTCTTTTAACTGTCAAGGGGGAAAAAACCCTCTGAAAATATTTCGATAATTTTGGATTACATTTGATAGCTTACTATCCTACATTCGAGATAGGAAACTTACTTTTCTGGAAAAAATTTATATATACTCCCTAAAAATGTTCACCACTTTATAACTTTAGACATTTTTGCATAATTAAAGCTAGAAATTAGAAACTATATAAAAATTTAAACAAGAACCTGTTATTTATGAAAGAGCAAAGTTGTTAGCTACATGAGTTTTACATTACTAAGAATTCAGACTAAAGAAAACTACCTTCAAAATACCAAGATGTGGGGGAGCAGAGAAAAGATGGTGCAGTAAAAGCAGTGACTTGCTTGCGCTTTACCCCAAACCCTTCCAAATACCTGTCAAAATTGGCTCTAAACAAATTCTAGAGCAGCAAAACCCACAAAAAGACAGTGAAACAAATCTCTAGCCCAAGACAACCTGGATGGTTGATTGTAAAAGGCTATTGCAATGGGCTGGAAGAGAAATGCAGTTCAGCATGGGCATGCAGTCAAAAACCAGGTCTCAGCAAACCCGGAGCAGGCCTTGGAAGATTGAATGGCAGGCAGCTGTGATGGTTTCCAGACTTCTCAACCCACAAACACAAAAGACAACTTAGAAGGTAAGCAGGAAAAGTCTGTGACCACTGTGAGAGAGAAGCTGGGTCCCAGCCCCAGTCTTGACTGTAGTCCCAAGCCACAGCTGCTTTCTGAGCTTCTGGCCCACATACTGAGGGGGTATTGAGGGGGTATTGAGTGGCTATCAGAGGGGGATTGCAGGGATCTCTTTGCTGGTGCTGAGGCAGGATTCTCTCGCTTTGCCTGTGCATGGTTCTGGGTCACAGTTCTGGGTGATGATCCTGGGGTGAGGAGGACCACTGACATGATGGAGCTTGTAGTGGTGGTTGAGAGGGAATCCTCCTCACAGTTCCAAGATAGAAAAGAGTGCTTGTGGTCACTCACAGACCAGAGCACAGGCCAGGTAAGGAGTAAACACCTCGCCTTTGATCACATCACCGTGGAAAAAGTGAAAACTTATAGGTCCCTAGAAGTATATCTGAGAACAGCTGCACAAAACCCCCAAAGCTTGGGACAGTACAATCTCCACACTGGATGCAGATTCCTACCTTAACAAAGAGTTTATAACTCAAGTAATTGGCTGGGATCATGAGCAAACTTTGAAAAAAAGAGTCAGACCATAGAATCTTCCTTTGGTGACAAAGAAGATCAAAACATACAACCAGAAGAAGACAACAAAGTCAAAGATCCTACATCCAAAGCCTCCAAGAAAAATATGAATTGGTCTCAAGCCATGGAAGAGCTCAAAAAAGATTTTGAGAAGCAGGTAAGAGAAGTAGAGGAAAAACTGGGAAGAGAAATGAGAGTGATGCAAGAAAATCATGAAAAACAAGTCAACAGCTTGCTAAAGGAGCCCCAAAGAAATACTGAAGAAAATAGCACCTTAAAAAATAGCCTAACCCAAATGGCAAAAGAGGTCCAAAAAAGCCAATGAGGAGAAGAACGCCTTAAAAAGCGAAACTGGCCAAATGGAAAAGGAAGTGCAAAAGCTCACTGAAGAAAATACTTCTTAAAAATTAGAATGGAACAATTGGAAACTAGTGACTTTATGAGAAAGCAAAACATTGTGAAACAAAACCAAAAGAATGAAGAAATATAAGACAATATGAAATACTGGAAAAACAACTGACTTGGAAAATAGAGCCAGGAGAGATAATTTAAAAATTATTGGACTACCTGAAAGCCATGATCAAAAAAGAGCCTAGACATCATCTTTCAAGAAACTATCAAAAAAAACTGCTCTGATATTCTAGAACCAGAGGGTAAAATAGAAATGGAAAGAATTCACCTATCATCTCCTGAAAGAGATCCCCAAAAGAAAACTCCTAGGAATATTATAGCCAAATTCCAGAGTTCCCAGGTCAAGGAGAAAATATTGTAAGCAGCTAGAAAGAAACAATTCAAGTATTGTGGAAACACAATCAGGATAACACAGGATTTAGCAGCTGCTACATTAAGGGACCAGAGGGCTTGGAATATGATATTCCAGAGGGCAAAGTAGATAGGATTACAGCCAAGAATCACCTACCCAGCAAAACTGAGTATAATCCTTCAGGGGAAAAAATTGTTATTCAGTGAAATAGAGGACTTTCAAGCATTCTTGATGAAAAGACCAGAGCTGAATAGAAAATTTGACTTTCAAATACAAGACTCAAGTCTTGGTTTGTCTCCCTCATCCTCACCATCTCTCATATACCCTTTGAGATGGTTTTCCCTGATTAGATTGTCTGGAAATAATTGAATGTTTTCTCCAAGTTGAAAAAAAAAGTTTAATCATTCAGAAAATGATGAGGTACGTGAAGAGGTAAACAGGAAAGAGAAATCATAAGAAACTTAATAAGGTTGAACTGTAAAGATGATATTTGTAAATCATGAGACCTTTGTCAGTATTAGGGTAATTAGAGGGAAAAATATATGTGTAAATGTATTGATAGATAGAGAGCACAGGGTGAGTTGAAAATTAATGGGTGATATCTGGAGAGTAAAATTAAGGGGTGAGAGAGGATTTTACTGGGAAGAGAAAGGGAGAGGCAGAATGCAGTAAAACATAAAACAGACAAAGACTTTTACAGTGGAGGGGAAGTGGAGGAAGGTAAGAGGGAATGAGTGAATCTTATCCTCATCAGATTTGGCTTGAGAGAGATTAACATACACACTCAGTTGGGTATGGAAAGCTATCTTACCCTACAAGAAAATAGGGGGAAGGGGATAAGAGGTGGGGAGGGGAGGCAGAAGCAAACACATCTGAAGAGGGGCAGGGTCAAAAGAGAGAACAGAATAAACCAGATCAGATAGGATAAAGGGAAACACAATTAGTTTTCCACAGCATGATTACCATGGAAGTGTTTTGCATGACTGCACAAGTATAACCTGTTAGGAGTTGCTTGCCTTCTCAATGAAAGTGGGTGGGGATGCAGGGAGGAAGAAAATTTGGAACCCAAAGTTTTAAAAACAAATGTTAAAAAAAATTGTTTTCACATGCAACTGGGAAATGAGATATACAGGCAGTGGGGTATAGAAATCCCTACAGGAAAACAGAAGAGGAAGGGGATGAGAGAAGCTGTGGGGGGGTGGGCAGATAGAAGAGAGGGCAGATTAAGGGAAAGGGTATTCAGAATGCACGCTGTCTTGGAGTTGCGGGAGGAAGAGATGGGGAGAAAATTTGGAACTCAAAATCTTGTGGAGGTGAATGTTGAAAACTAAAAATAAATAAATTAATGAATCTTAAAAAAAAATGTGAACTCTCTTGGTCTGCCTGACAACCACCAAAGCCTACTAAAGCTCCTTATATATAGTAAAGCTTCAATAAATTTCAATAAATTTAACAAAATTCAATAAGGATTCCCTCTACAAAAAAAAATCAAAATGTTAGAATTTCATTGATGGAAATTTCCAACCTTCTAAAAATTTAATTATCCACATTGTTAAAAGTAAAGGCAAAACACGTTAATTTTATTTTGTCTTCTTTTCTTTGCTATTATAATGGGAGTAAATTTTGTTTAATGTAGTGAGAAATCTAACAAAAATATTGAACAGCTTTAATGTGTAAAAAGCAATAATCTGAGCTCACCAAATCATAGTCATTTTGATTTTCTGAATGATTAAACTTTTTTTTTCAACTTGGAGAAAACATTCAATTATTTCTAGACAGTTTAATCAAGGAAAACCACCTTAAAGGATGTATGAAAGATGGTGGAGATGAGGGAGACAAAACGTGGGCAAAAATGTGAAGGGAAAGCATTCCAGTTGGAAAAGAAAGTGTCATTTGTCATTTGTCGCTACTGTCTCCATATCTTAGATCTGCTTTCTACTAATCCACACTTCACTTTCAAGAGTAATCATCAGAAAAATACTTCCATTTTAAAATAAGGAAAAATGTAAATGTTCCTACAGTTTCTAGTTTTTATAAAGTCATAAAGCTGAAAATGATTTATCCTTTTCTACTAGGTTTCAGAATCACAAAGTAGAAATTTAAAGATATAGGGAATATTAATTGTCTTTATTAGTTATTGACTCTACAATACCAATAATCAAGGATTCAAATTTTTAACTTGAAATTCTTCATGCTGCTTCCATAGTTCATTTCATCCTTTAGTTGATTGAAATGGAGAATGGATAATCATATTTCTAAGTATAATGTGTTTACTTCTTTCATATAGTTTAAGGTCACTTAATCTTTTTTTTACACCATAAGTATTTTTAATATATTTAATTTCATATAACTTTTTCTTCATCCCTGCCTAGTCAGCTTTCCCTTGTATTTTTAATTTAAATATTTTTTTAAATGATCAAGCATGTATTTTCTCTGCCTCCCACCCTACTTCCTAATTTAAAGAAAAAACAAAACCTTTGTCATCAATATGAAAAGTCAGGCAAAACAAATTCCTATATTGTTTGAAAAAAAGGGAATGCTATTTTGACTGTATTTTTTAAGCAACAACAGGTCTAAGGACAATTATATAAACGACACATAATGATAAATGATAAGAATGAAACAAAAATTAAATGATAAGAGAAAATGTTGATCTCTAGTTCTTGATCTTAGATTTATTAATAAATTCAAAGACAGGACAAAATTATTTCTACAGAGAAACGAAAATATAAGAAAAATTATTTTTAGTTGGCCCTAGAAGCAACACATCCTTGTAAATTTAGGCTTTTCCATAGAATTTGGTGTCTTCTAATTCAGGACTTCTTAAACTTTTTCCACTCACGACCCCTTCAGTGCTTCTTAAACTGCAGGTCACAACCCCACATGGGGTCAGGTCTAATCAGGATTTCAAGCTAGAAGCAATTTTAAAAGTCTACAAGTTTGGAGGTATAAAACTCAAATACAAAGAGATCCACTAGAATCTCATATTGACTTGGAAGTCTATAAATTAATATTATCTATGTTGTGCTATGTTTTTATTTATCTTGTTAAATGTTTCTCAATTACATTTTAATATGATTCCCAAAGCATTTGAGTGTGTGCTGCCCAAATGACCATAAGTTTGACATCTTTGATCTAGTTCACCTCCCTTAATTTATAGATAAGTTTTCTGAGGATGTGAGAAGCAAATTAACTTGCTCAACACCACAGAGTTAGTAAGAAGCAGAACTAGCCGAATTCAGGGCTTGGGGTTCTAAGTAAGATAACATACGTAAAAGCATATTGCAAACCTAAAAGTCCTAAATAAATGAGAGGCTATTACACTACCCTGCCTATCCTTAAGTTAGTGTATTTTAGGAATCTACCTGTGCAGAAGCCAATAAAAATAAGATAAGCCTTAAATGATAAGTGGAATTTAAAATGCCAGTGAAAGGAACCTATGAGAAAAAGATTCTACTCATGGAACAACATGAGTATTGGCTCAGAGGTGGGAAAATTTAAGGTGGCACACCTGGGAGAAGATCAAGTAGAGTGGTCATATAGGATCATAGATCTAACGAAAGGGACAATACTTTAGGGCAAGGTATATTGCCTCTTTTGGGCTACTTCCCAGAGAATGGAAAGGTTCAAATGTCACTTTGTGGCTATCCACTCATAAACTATCCCTCACAAAATCCATCACATAACTTTCCCTTTACAGTTAGCCAAAGCAGAGACATTTACATAGATGGCACAGTAATGACTGTAACTACAAAACATTCTCTTCATATAAGTGGCATTTTCCCATAGTTACACACATCATCCTTGGAAAAAGTGGATACAGAGTATGATGGCAACAATGTACATATAAGATACATAAAGATAGATCTAAATATAGATAAATGTACATATAAGGTACATAAAAGAAACCAAGGCAACTGGTGCTTCCACTGATAAGGGAACCTAATATTCTTTTTCTCCTTGTAGATTCCTTTCCTCAGGTTGATTCTCAATCAGCATAGCTAGTTCTCCATGAAGCTTCAGTTGATGTTCATTCTCCTGCCAGCTGTCACACTCTTTGAAGTTGTTTCTGGCCTCAAGTGACTGCGTTTTTGTATCCATGTCTGCAGAGTGTCTCTGCTTCCTCAGTTGTGTCTCAAACTCTCCTAAAAATGGTTAAATCTTATTTCAACCATGTGTTATTTCTGTTGCCTTTTCTTAAGTCATGGTGGTGGCTCCTAATATTCTGAATTCACTTAAAGTATATAATAAATTTTACTTCATCCCTGAATTTTAATTTTCTGTGAATCTTCGTGTTTCAATTTTATTTCTTGTAACCAATATATTATTAGTTTCTTCCTATATGAGTTCATCCCACTCACATTGAATGTTACGATTATTAATTATCCATTCCCTCAATTATATCCTTATGCTTTCCCACCCTTTTCCTCATATACCACCCTTTATAAAGGTAAAATATAGAGGAAGAGAAGAGATTTGATAAAAGTAATCTATCATTGAAGTGAGCTTTCAGTCCTCTTTTGTTTCTCCTCTCTTCATTAAACCCATATTCCAGTCTCTCTTTCTTGCATTGCATTTTCTCTGTAAAATCCTCCCTTTATGATCTACCTTCTTAAATTGAATTTTGTTTTACTGTGACTATTGTCTTCCTGACTCTAATATCTCTTTTATTTCCCATTTCCCTACCTCTGTCTGTTTGCCCACTGAATTCAATATATCTGTATCAAAATTGTATCTGAATACTTATGTGTGTGAGAGTGTAAATGTGTTATTAGACAAACTCCTTTATGTGGTTCAGAGTTATGTCATGAGTTGTTCACCCCTTCCTCCATGTTTTCTTTCTTTTCTGATGAACACCAGTTATGCTAAATATTAAGTTCTATCTCCTTCTTCATTTCTTCCGTAGAATATTCTATTTTCTTTCCTCTATCTTTTTAAAAAAAGAAAACAAAACAAAATGGAAGAAATCCACACACAGTCCCTGTGTTTGTCTTACTTGCGTTTCTTACTGTTAAATGCATTCTGATGGGACATTTCTCTCTTCTTGTCCATTAGAATATAAGCACTTTATCATCATTTGGTCTTTTTCAATTGCTCACATTTATTTATTTACTTTCCTAGGTTTCTCTTGATTCTTGTGCTTGCATTTCAAAATTTGTATTTAACTCTACTTTTCTTAATCAGGAGTTATTGAAAGTCTTCTATTCTAGCTCATTTGTATCTCTGTAGATTTAGAAACTTTTACAAGATAATTTTTTTTAATGTCTATCTTTTGCTTTTGAGAGTTCTATTTTTTTTTTTGAGAGTTCACTACTTGGGTAAGGCTTTATGTCTTTTGATTTAAGCTATTTATTTCCATCCTTTTTTTCTACAGAGTTCTAATTTCACTTTTTATCTCTTTATTCATTTTTTCTAACCACTCTTGTAGTTTATTTGGCCAAGCCATTTGTATTTTAACTCTGTGGCTTTACTTGTAGTGGTTGTGGGGTTAGTCACTTATTCTAGTTTTATGCTTCTTTTATCTCATAATATATCTTTATTCTGCTTGTAGTCTTCTTTTGTTTAATCATAATTTCATCCTCAGTTCTTCTTTTGGAATGTTATGTTCTTGCTCTCTATCAATCTTGGATGAGTTGCTCAGGCCTAGTTTAATCCCATGCCCCTGTAGTCTTGATACCTCTGTCTATCTGGATGGGATAACTTGTGATAAATTCCATAGTCTGCCTCAATACTTGACTTCTGTTTCAGTATTCAGATGCTTCATTGCATATTTGTTTCTGTGAAAAGTACAGTCCATCAGGAAAACAATTTGGAATTACATACAAAAAGAGTACATGCTCTTTGACCCACTACCAGTAACCCTGAAGCCAAAAGGAAAAGGAAATGTCCTTCTTGTACAAAAATATTTATCCAAGCTCTTTTTGTGGTAGTAAAACAAACAAACAAAAATATCTGGAAACTTAGATGTTAAACACTTGAGGAATAACTGAGTATGTTATGGTATATGAATGTGTTGGAGCACTATTTTGCTTTAAAAAATGAGCAAATGATTTCCAATGCTTAGCATAGTACCAGGCACAGAATAGATACTTAATAATTGTTTATTGATTGGCTGATTTCAAAATGACTTGGAAATATTTAATCTGATACAAAGTGAAGTAAGCAGAATTAGAAGAACAATTTATACTATTATATCAATAATATAAAAATCAACAATTTTCATGACTTTTATAAATTGCTGAAGAGTAAAATTAGCAGGACCAAAAGGATAATTTATATAACAGCAGCAAAACCATAAAAACAGACAACTTTGAAGTTTTAAGTACTGTGATGAAATGGTTTCTTTCATATCCTCCTTGTATAATCCTCACCTTGGAGGTAATTCTATCCCCTGATGTACTCCTGAAAAGCCCTTTTGGGATTTTGGAGATCATACTGATAGTAGGGCTTTGGAATTGCCTCTCCCCATCCTTTATACTGGAATGCAGTTACTTCCTAGTGCTCTCTCCTGATAGAACTCCCAGCACCTTGAGGAGTGCACAGCCTGGGTCTCTCCCTTGCTCAGAGATCCATATGGGCTGGTTCTGAACCCCTACTTGAGTTATCACAGACCTGAGCCAAGACTTGGCTTCAGGAGAACTTAATAAATGTTGGTTGAACTAAATTGTTAAATATCAGCACAGGTACAGAAATCTATACAGGGAAAAAATGAGGATGATAAAAAACTGATGTAGAACTGGGAGAGACCAGCAAGTAGTGTATGCCATGGCCATAGTGATAACTACATACATCTCATATTAAAGACTGCTTCACTATAAACCATTTTTTTTTAGGCAATTGGAGTTAAGTGACTAGGGTTACACAGCTAGTAAATGTCAAGTGTTTGGTCTGAGACAGGATTTGAACTCAGGTCCTCCTGACTTCAGGGCCAGTGCTCTATCCACTGCACCACCTAGCGGCCCCTGTAAACCATTTTTGATATGGCCCCTTATAGATTTTCTCCCTGTTCAAACTCTGGACTCTCCATAGTGTTTTATTTTGGAGTTTTTTGTTCCATTCCACTTTTATTAGCACGTTGGCTTATTTGGATATCAACCAGCTATGACCTGGAACACAAAATATCCTCAGTAGATTTGTGAACTAAGTCAATAAGTGACTATCAACCCAGACATTGAGTCTTAGTCCTGGCCTTTATATTTCCTGACTTTGTGAAACTTGATAAGTCAGTTGCTTTCCTAATACCTACTTTATTGTCCCATAGTGATTTTATATTAATGAAGAATATATATACTCTATACTTTCTTTACTTGTAGGATACTAGTGATTAAAAACATTGGATTTATCTGACACCATCTTTAGTATCTCTATCATGCCACTATGTTAAAAGTATCACTATACTGACTTGGCCTGCTTTAATAATTAAATCTCTTTTCAAGAAGACTTAAAATATACAAAATCTAGACAATGCAGTGATCCAGGTTATATTGTTAACAGGTTCTTAAGTTATATGTTCACCACCTGAAAAATTCCCTGAGTTCTAAAATCCTTAAAAAATATTATTAATTCCTTCTTAATGGCCATTGTCAAATATATAATCTATAGAAAACATTAATTGTTGGCACAATGATGTGTAGTATGATTAAGTTTTCAATATTCCAGGTTCTACATAGTAAAGAAATAACACATAAAGGAAAGATCTATAGATGTAATCAAATCTATCTGGAGTGAGAACTGTGATGAAGCAATCTCAATACTGAAGGAGAATGTGAATCTGAAATGTGATATGGTGCTGGTGAATTGAGAGATCCCCAAAGAGCAAGACCCACGTCTTTTCGGCAGTTGGTGCTGTAAAAGGATATATTCTATAAAGTATACCTATGGCAATGAAAGTTAGATAGTGGTATCTATAACAATTTGTTCTGTCTTTTTCCCAAGGCTTTTGATTTGTCATGTATTAGAATAAATGAAAACCATGTGAAAGTCAACAAGTTCTCAATTGGACATGACATTCTGTGCTCTCTCATCTTTAATTTTAGTTAACATTCCAAGGTTTTGGCTTCTATCATTGTGGACTAGAGGTCTCAAACATTTTAAAGATTATTTTTTTTCTTCAGATAAGAATCCAAAGCTCAGCACTCTTACATAAATCATTGGTGTGGAAAGCAGAAGAAAAATAGCATAAGAACATTTTTGCCTTCTGCTATTTTGGTGATTCTGAATTTTATGGTTTACCATCTTAGGGAAAGGAAATGTTAGTCTACCTGAATTACTCATAAGTCTTTCCTCCCTTAAAAGTTCATATTATCACAATTTATTCCCCCATCCCAGATCCTTGTCACTGACATTTACTGACCCTATAGGGTATCTCCCATATTTTTTCCATGTCATCAGCACCTAAAAGCTCAGTCTTCCTTTCTAAACCATCCCAAATTACTTTTATGAAGCAACGTGGTATAACAAAACATAAAAAAATAAATAAAATCTTCTGAATTTGGATTCAAAAGATATGGCTTCTAACTTTGGCCCTAGTATATACTATGGACAAGAGCAAATTATTTAACATTAATGAATACCAATTTCATGTTTTGTAGAATGGAGATAATAATACCTAAACTACCATCTCACATGGAGGTTGTAATGAAAGTGCTTTGTATTGAAATGCTATAGATATGTAAACTTTTGACATTCACTCTTCACGTTTAGGATTTTTCCATTTTGGCCTCTCAGTTCACTGAACTCTTTACCTCTTAAGAATTCAAAATCATATAGTCGATGTCTTGGTTCTGTGCACAGATGGCATATAATATCTATATTCAGAAATGGTAAAATTAAGGATTATCAGTCTCCTCAAGTGTGAAACCAGATTAGTGTTGAGTCAGGAAAAGAACCTCTGTGTCTGCTTTCTATCAATGTAGCTGGTAAGTAGACTTCTATTACCTCATTCCTTCCTTTGTTCCCAATCCCAAATATTACTGCAAAATTAACTTTGTATTACCTCTTAGAGGTGAGTGTCAGTAGAATTAGAAAGGGATAGGAAGTGAAAAATAGCAATGACTAATGCAAGTAATAAAGACTTCTTTTAACCAGTGGGCAACTCCCATTTTTCAATGTGCTTGGGTTCAACCTCTACTTTCCTCTGCTGTAATTCTATAAAGGAAGAGGAGAGAAGAATAAGTATTTATATAATGCCTATTATGTGCCAGGCATTGTGCTATATTCTATTTTACAAATTTTATCTCCTTTGATCTAAAATCTCAGTAACCTTTAAATCATCAATTTGTACATATTGGATCATTCTCTGGGATTAACAATGAAGTGTGGAAATGATTAAAAAGGAATTTATATCTAAAATGTGATTTGTTCTTCCCCAATAGTCAGGACAAAATTAGATTGAGAATTCCAGAATATCTATCTATCTACTTATCTATCTATCTATCTATCTATCATAACCTTGCTCCTCCTTCACAATAATGATATAACTATGGGGATTAAAATTGTCCAACCAAAAGGAGATAGAGCTTCGAGCCAATGGCACTTTATTAAAGGGTCTATGGTGCCATCTAATGAAATGGACCTTAGAACTTCCTCACAATCATAGATGCCCCCTTCTCCCAGGACTGGTATTTTTAGAGTTTGATACCCAAATAGGCAAAAGCAGCATTGGTAAAATACAGAATCCCATTGGTTGACATATGACGCATAAGCAAAATTAGCAAAAATGATCTATCAGCAGGGTCATTAATTGGGTGAAGCAAGGAATATCTCCACTGACTAGTTGGTCATAAAATGGATTGTCTCTTCCTTAGGTTAACCAGGCAGGAGGAGATGGTACAAGCTATACATATGCTCCAAGAACATATCTAGCAGATTTTCCATACCATGCCACCACTCATGATTGGTTTGGTCATAGAATTTGAGCAAAACAGGATGAAGATATCTTTGTCAGCATTCTTGTGGCTGTATTGGAGCTCCATAGCTGTTAAACAAGCAATGAACATTACATTAAAGTTTGAGGCCTATTATAGGGCCCTTCTATTAGAATCTATATTCCTATGTAACTTATATAAAGTATGGATTAATAGATTGCTTATTCTTATACCTATTATTAGGTGGTTGACAAGATATGTATTACTAGATGAATGTATCAAAATAATTGCTAATAATCATTATCCCTTATAAAATCATAATGAACTGACTAATACTGATTAGAATTTTGATAGGGGTCCTCAATGAATCATTTCTCTCATAACAACTGACATTTCTGTAATATATTAAGGTTTTCAAAGCATTTCACATATATTATTTCATTTGATTCTCACAATAACCTTGTGAGGTGAGTTTCTTAACAGAAAGAAACTGAGGTTTAGAGAACTTAAGTGACTTACCCGTACTTTTCAGAGCTGCAAGATTTTTTCCAAATCATTGATTTCTGCTCCAAATATTTTCCTAATTTTATATATTCTAAATGGACAAAAAATAGTAAACTCCCCCATAAAAGAGAATGTGGAAATAGTGATCAATGTTGTTCTCACTAAACATCAATTTCTATTTGATTATATTAAATAGCTAAATTCCCTTAGAGAATTTCCAGAACTCTTCTTCAGGTCACTATGAACTTTGCTTTTATGTTCTGCTATTTCTTTATTTTCCAAGTCACACTAATATCTTTCCAGAGCACTGGCATCTACATCCCTTATCCCCTACCAGGGGAGTAGTTTTCAATGGTCATATTGATCATATATGTACAGAATAAAAAAGAGAGAATGATAGGAAAATCTGTGGTATTTGCTTTGTTAAACTTTTACAAAATAAGTCCTGGATCAAATAACTTAAATGTTCAAAGGAAAATGGGAGCTTTGAAATGAATATCTGAAAGGACCAGGTAGCTGAATGAAAATAAATGCTTTCAAATCTACAAGTTCAATAAAACTGAGTAAAACAACTGGGGTACTGACTAAATTTTATTACCTGAAAAGGAAGTTTCCTTCTTCATTGCTGTTTGGAGCTCCACCCTGATCTCTACCAACTGGTATGTTTTTGATTTTTTTTAAACATTTTAATGTGAATTTATTTTCTCTCTAAAACCTTCAAGAATAGCAATGTATTATTTGGTCCTGTCTATAAAGTGGGCCCAAGTGTACAGTGGAACAAGTTATTTGGCATTAGCCACAACATCCCAGAATTTTCCAGTCAGACATCTAATCATTGGACTCTTACACTAAATAATACTGCAGTTAGGTGGGACCAAGATAGGTTGAAGTTTGCTCTGAGGAGTTCATAGCATGGGATTCATTGTTAATCTTTCTCTTTTACATATACATTGTGGTTCTATGACCTCATTGATAAGAGTTTTACCTTCAATAGTATAGATTGTAAACAATACATGCCTCTTGATTCTGTGACTCTTGCTCATGTCCTCCTCGCAATCATTCATAAGGGATCTACTTAATACAATAGAGGTCATCTCCTAGGTCTTTTAAGGTAGGTACCAGTACAGTGCTTGGGCTGATCCTCTGTTAACCTTTGCACTCACTAGATGACTTTTCCATCATTTTTTGCAAGCCACTTTTTGCACACAAGTCATTGTTGGTAACATATCATAGCTTATTTATTAATACAATGGGTTTCTTCATTATTTATCGTTATTATCATTGTGGTTCAGTTGTTTAGTCATGTCCAACTCTACATAACCCCACGGACTTTGTTCATTGGGTTTTCTTGGTAAAGATACTGGAGTGGCTTGTCATTTCTTTCTCCAATGTATCCCCATTTTACAGATGAGGAACTGAAGCAAATAGAGATTAAATGACTTACCCAGGTTCATACAGCTAGTAAGTGTGTAAAACCTAATTTGAACTCAGACCTTCCTGACTCCAGGCCCAGGGCTATATCCACTTGTACCACCTAGCTGCTTTCAATGTACATACACACATACACACATGAATACATACATAATACAGATATGTGATAATAAACATATACACATATGTATTATATGTTTATATATAATGCATGCATATATGTGTATATGTCTCTGTGTATATATTTATATACATATAAATGTGTGTATACGATCACAGTCATACACATATTCAGTTGATCCTCGTTATTTATAGATTCTGTATTTGCAAATTTGCCTACTCACTAAAATTTATTTGTTACCCCCAAATCAATACTTGTAGTGCTCTTGTGGTCATTCACGAACATGCTCAGAGTTACAAAAAAATGAGTCACTGCTGTATAAGTTCCCACATGAAGTTGAACAAGGCAGTGCTGCCTTCTTGTTTTAACTCTTTTACTGTACATAGGCATCCTTTTTGAAGTCTATTGAGAGCCATGTTTTTCACATTTTTGTGCTTTTTGATGGTAATTTCACAATTTATAATGGCTCCTAAGTGTATTGGTGAAGTGCTATCTAGTATTCCCAAGTGCAGCAAGGCAATGATGTGCCTTATGGAGAAAATACATGTATTAGATAAGCTTCATTCAGGCATGAGTTACAGTGCTGCCGGTCATGAGTTCAATGTTAATGAATCAACAACATGCTACATCCAGAAAAAGAAGATGAATTTCACCCATCTGTAACAGAAGTTACTCCTGAAAGTGATAAAGTAAAAGTTGTGACCAGAGGCCTGCAGCAGGAACCTAGCCATGTATTTCCCCTGGAAGCATTTGCTCAACATTTGTAGTGACTTGATAGAGCACGACCACCATGAATTATGAGACTTGACTGTATGTATAACATATATACTATCTATACAGTATATGTATATGCACAGATACATATGTACATGTGTACGTGTGTGTGTGTGTGTAGTCACTCAACCCTGTTTGCTTCAGTTTAATCATCTGTAAAATGAGCTGGAGAAGGAAATGGCCAGCTGCCCCAGTATCTTTGCAAAGAAAAGCCCAAATGGAGTCATGAAGAATTGGACATGACTAAAATGACTGAACAACAGCAACAACAACAACCAAATATATATATGTGTGTGTGTGTGTGTGTGTATACACACATACCCACACACACACATACACACACACACACATATATGTAATTTCAGATAGAAATTATTATTTCATCAGTATAGGGAGCATGCCTGATGAGGAGTTTCTCTACTAGGTCAGATTGGTACTGTCTCTGTAACTTATGGTTTTGGAGAGTTGCTTGGGGACACTGAGTAATGGTCAGTGAGTAACTTTCAAATCAACAGCATTAATTTTTCTCCTGGTCCTGTTTCTTACTTCTTTTAGACTTAAAAAGCATGATGTCTCTATTGGTGGCTCTTCCTAGTACTTCCCTCAGTATCTAAGATCTCCTATCCTTAGAATATCCTATCACTTCAGCAGCCTAATCACAATGGAATATCTCTATACAAGGCCCACCTTGTTTCTCACATTGGTGAGTTCATCCTGAAGTCTCCATTTTGTCCAGAGGCCAAAGCTAGCCTGTCTTCATTCTCTTATTGGCTCTATTCCTAACTTCCTCTGGACTTCAAAACCAACTCTTTCCATCCTCCCAATGGGTAACTTGGTTCCCCCCACTCCCAACCAATTCTCAGTTCCCCTTTGTGTTGTTTTCTCACATTAAAATGTAAGCTTCTTGAGGGCAGGTTTTTTTCCTTTTGCCAGCATTTGCATCAAAGCATTTATTAAGTGCTTACTATGTAACAGTTGGGACAGTCAGGTAGCACAGTGAATAGAGGGCTGGTGCTGTAGTCAAGAAGACTCAAATCAGGCTTCAGACACTTACTAGTTTTGTGATGCTGGGCAAGTTACTTAACCCTGTTTTCCTCAGTTTCCACATTGTAAAATAAACTGGAGAAGGAAATGGTAAGCCACTTCAGTATCTTGCCAAGAAAACCTCAACTGGAGTCAAAAAGAGTTGGACACTACTGAAATAGCTATAGAACAAATGTGATAGGCACTCTACTAGGTACTGAGAATAAAAAATAAAGGCAAAACCAATCCTTGTTCTCAAAGAGCTCACATTCTAATGAGCATGACAACATGGAAACATTGGTTAAAAAGTTATCTCAGGGAGGAGGCAGAGCCAAGATGGCGGAGTGAAAGCAGGGACTCTCCTGAGCTCTCCCCCAAATCTCTTCAAATACCTCTAAAAAGTGACTCTGAACAAATTCTAGAGTGCCAGAACCCACATAGGGACAGAGTGAGGCAGGTTTCCAGCCCTAGACAACCTGAAAGGTTGACAAGAAAGGTCTGTTGCCCTGGCTTGAGAGAGGAGTGTCCAACATGCAGGGCACAGCACAGACCCAGCCTAAGCAAAGCCAGTTCAGCCTCAGGAGACTGAGTAGCCAGCAGCAGTGGCACTTTTTCATTTTAGACCATAGAGGTCAGAGACAATTAAAAGGTCAGCAAGAGGGGTCTGTCAGAACTGGGTGAGAGAGAAGCACAGTTCAGCACAGGGGTGCAGGATGTGCCAATACACCCCAGCACCAGCAAACCAGGAACAGGCCTTGGGAGTGACTGAATTAGCAGCAGTAGCAGTGGTAGCAGTGGCAGCAGCTGCTCCTGGAGCTATTAACCCACAGACTATGTTTGAAAGTCACTTATTTCAACTTCTGGGAGCCAAAATGGTGGAGTAAGCAGTAGGTCACTCACACTCTCCCTTATGGCCTTTGAAAAACCCGGAGAATATTGCCCCATTAAAAATCCTGAAAAAGTAGAGCCAGCAGAGAGATTAGATACAGCAGTCTTTCACCTCATGAGGCTAGGAGAATTAAGAGGAAAGGTCCCTCTTGCTGTGGCTGAAGGAGACCAGTACAGGAAGGGAGGCATCCTAGCAAGCTAGTGGCAAGCCCCACCTCAGCAAACCAGTAACTAGACCCCATAGCCCCCAGCACAGGAAGCCTAGGGCAGTGCCCCCTGTGCCCCAGAAGCAGAGGTGAACTTTAAAAACCAGAAAAAAGGCCAAAAAAAATGAGCAAAAAGCAACATACAAAAACAATAACAATAGAGAAGTATCTTGGTGACAGGGAAGATCAAAACACAAATTCAGGAGAGGGTAACATTGTCAATATACCCATATCTGAAACCTCAGAGGAGAATATGAATTGGTCTCAAGCCCAAAAAGCCTTCTCAGAAGAGCTCAAGAGGATTTTAAAAGTCAAATAAGGGAGGTTAAAGAAAAAAATTGAACAATTCCTTTAAAAATACAGTTTAAAAAATGGAAAAAAGTACAATGAAGAAAACAACTCCTTAAAAAGTAAAAGGGGCCAAGTGGAAAAGGAGGTACAAAAGCTAACTGAAGAAAACAATTCATTAAAAATTAGAATTGGGCAATTGGATGCTAATGACTCTATGAGACATTAAGAATCAGTCAAACAAAATCAAAACAATGAAAAATATAAGAAAATGTAAAATGCATCATTGGAAAAACAACTGATCTAGAAAATAGATCCAAGAGATAACTTAAGAATTATTGGTGTACCTGAAAGCCATGATAAAAAAAAAAAAGAGCCTGGACAGCATCTTTCAGGAGATCATCAAGCAAAACTGCCCTGAGGCCCTAGAACAAGAGGGTAAAATGTTCATTGAAAGAATCCACCAATCACTTCCTAAAAGAGATCCCAAACTGAAAACACCAAGGAATATTATAGCCAAATTCTAGAATTATCAAGTCAAAGAGAAAATCCTGCAAGCAGCCAGAAAGAAACAATTCAAATATCATGGAACTACAGTCAAGACCTTGCAGCTTCTACATTAAAAGATCAGAGGGCTTGGAATATGATATTCTGTAAGGCAAAGGAGCTTGGATTACAATCAAAGATCAACTACCCAGCAAAATTGAGCATAATCTTTCAGGGATGGACATTCAATGAAATAGAGGACTTCCAGACTTTCCTGATGAAAAGACCAGTGCTCAATGGAAAATTTGATCTTCAAATAGAAGACTCAAGAGAGGTATAAAAAGGTAAAGAGGAAAGGGAAAAGAAAACATGTTATTCATAAAGGGTAAACTGTTTACATCCCTACATGGGAAGATGACACTTATAACTCTTGACAATCTTATCTTTATTGCAGCATTTAAAAGGGATTTACATAGACAGAGGGAGTGGGTGTAAGTTGACTTTGATGTGATGATAAAAAAAAACCTAAGTTAGTGGTGAAAAGGAACAGTAATGGGAAAGGAGGAAAGGAGGAGGCAGAAAAGGGTAAATTACATTTACAGGCACAAAGACATAATACAGTAGAGGGAAAGAAGGGAGGGAGATGAGCATTGTTTGAACTTTATTCTCATTGGATTTGGCTCACGGAGGAAATGACATACTCAGTTAGGTATAAAAATCTAACTTGCCATATAGGCAGTAGGAAGGGAAAGGGGAAAGAAAAGGGAAGTGGGGTTAGAAGGGAGGGAAGAAGTAGTAAGGGAAAAGGGAAAGAAAATGTAGGGGGCTGAGAGAAGGGAAGGCAAAATGAAGGAAGTGGTAGTTAAAAGCTAAACTCTACTGAGGAGGAAAAGGGAGAAAAGGAGAAAGAAAAGCATAAACAGGGGTGGGGTGAATAGGGTGGAGAGAAAAACACAGAGAGTATTCATAACTGTGAATGTGAATGGAATGAACTCTCCCATAAAACAATGGATAGCAGAATGGTTGAAAAATCATAATCCTACAATATGTTGTTTACAACAAACACATTTGAAACAAAGGGATACACACAGGATGAAGTTAGAATAGATGGAGTAGAATATATTATGCTTCAATTCAAGTAAAAAAAAAGCAGGGGTAGCAATAGTGATCTCAGAGAAAGGAAAAACAAAAATAGATCTTATTAAAAGAGATAAGGAAGGAAACTATATCCTGCTAAAAAGGCACCATAGACAATGAAGCAATATTACTAAACATATATGCAACAAGTGGTATAGTATCCAAATTCTTAGAGGAGAAGTTCAGGGAGTTATAGGAAGGAATAGATAACAAAACTGTACTAGTGGGGAACCTCAACCTCCCCCTTTCTGAACTAGATAAATCTAACCACAAAATAAACAAGAGTGAAGTTAAAGAAGTGAATAGAATTTTAGAAAAGTTAGATATAGTAGACCTCTGGAGACAATGGAGTGTGGCTAGAAAGGAATATATGTATATGTGTGTGTATATATATATATATATGTGTGTGTGTGTGTGTATGTATATATGTATGTATATATGTATATATATGTGTGTGTATATATATGTATATATGTAAACATATATATGTAAACATCACAATCCAATGCAGAAAGGTAGAAATATTAAATACATCATTTCAGATCATGATGCAATAGAAATTACATATAATAAAGGGCCATGGAAAGATAGACTAAAAATAATTGGAAACTAAATAATCTAATCCTAAAGAATGAATGGATCAAAATAAAGCATAAAAACAATTAACAGCTTCATCCAAGACAATGACAACAATGAGACAACATACCAAAACTTATGGGATGCAGCAAAAGCAGTTCTTAGAAGAAGTTTTATGTGCTTAATGCTTACATGAATATAATAGAGAAAGAGGAGATCAATGAATAGGGCATGCAAGTAAAAAATCTAGAAAAACTACAAATTAAAAGTCTCCAATTAAATACCAAATTACAAATACTGAAAATCAAAGGATAGATTAATAAAACTGAAATTAAGAAAACTATTGAACTAATAAAAAAACCAAGAGCTGGTTTCATAAAAACAAACAAACAAACAAACAAACAAACAATAAAATAGATAAACCTTTGGTTAATTTTATTTAAAAAAAGGAAGAAGAAAACAAAATTATCAGTATAAAAAATGAAAAGGGTGAATTCACCACCAATGAAGAGAAAATTAAAACAATAACTAGAAACTATTTTGCCAAACTGTATGCCAATAAATTCAACAATCTTAGTGAAATGGATGAATATTCATAAAAACATAAGTTGCCCAGATTAACAGAAGAGGAAGTAAAATACTTAAATAACTCCACCCTAGAAACAGAAAATAAACGAGCCCTCAGTGAAACTCCCTAGGAAAATATGTCCAGGTCAGATGGATTTATAAGCTAATTCTATCAAACATTTAAAGAACAATTATTTCCAATACTATACAGACTATTTGGGAAAACAGACAAAGAAGTCTTACCAAATTCTTTTTATGACACAGATATGGTGCTGATACCTAAACTGGAAAGAGTCAAAACAGAGAAAGAAAATTATAGACCAATTTTCCTAGTGAATGTAAATGCAAACATTTAAAATAAAATATTAGCAAAAAGATTGCAGCCACTTATCACAAGAATAATACACTATGAACACATAGGATTTATACCAGGAATGCAGGGCTGGTTCAATATTAAGAAAACCATCAGCATGATTGATCATGTCAACAACAAAACTAACAGAAACCACATGATTTTCTCAATAGATGCAGAAAAAGCTTTTTACAAAATACAACACCTATTCGTATTAAAAACACTAGAGAGCATAGGAATAAATGGAGTCTTCCTTAAAATGGTAAGTAGCATCTACCTAAAAACCTTCAGCAAACATCGTATGTAATGGGGATAAGCTAGAAGCATTTCCAATAAGGTTGGTTGTGAAACAAGGATGTCCATCACCACCACTGTTGTTCAATATGGTACTAGAAATGTTAGCTTTAGCAATGAAAGAAGAAAAAGAAATTGAAAGTATTAGAATATGCAAAGAAGAAACAAAGCTATCACTTTTTGCAGATGACAGGATGATATACTTAGAGAATCCTAGAGAATCAAATAAAAAAAGTACTTGAAATAATAAACAAATTTAGCAAAGTTTCAGGTTATAAAATAAACCCACATAAATCATATTTCTATATATTACCAACAAAGCCCAACAGCAAGAGATTGAAAGAGAAATTTCATTTAAAGTTACTGTAAATTATAAAATATTTAGGAATCTACTTACCAAAACAAACCCAGAAACTATATGAACACAATTACAAAACATTTTTCACATAAAGTTATATCTAAATAATAAACAATTTAGATATAAAGGCTGATACTATAAGCAAACTGGGAGAGCAAGAAATAGTTTACCTATCATATTTATGGAGGACAGAAGAATTTATGACCAAACAAGAGACAGAGAACATTATGAAATGCAAAATGTAACATTTTGATTACATTAAATTAAAAATTTTTGCACAAAGCCAATGCAACTAAGATTAGAAGGAAGGTACAAAATTGGGAAAGAATTTTTATAACCTGTCTCTCTGATAAGGGCCTCATTTCTAAAATATATAGAGAATTAAGTAAAATTTATAGAAATACAAGTCATTCCCCAATTGATAAACGGTCAAAGGATATGAACAGGCAGTTCTCAGATGAAGAAACTAAAGCCATCTATAGTCATATGAAAAAATGCTCTAAATCACTATTGATTAGAGAAATGCAAATCAAAATGACTCTGCAGTATCACATCACACCTATCAGATTGACCAACATGACAAAACAGGAAAATGAGAGATGTTGGAGATGTGGGCAGATTGGAACACTAATGCATTGTTGGTGGATCCAACTATTTTGGAGAGCAATTTGAACTATGCCCACAGTGCTATAAAAATCTGCATACTTGGGGCAGCTAGGTGGCACAGTGGATAGAGCACTGGCCCTGGATTCAGGAGTACCTGAGTTCAAATCCAGCCTCAGACACTTGACACTTCCTAGCTGTGTGACCCTGGGCAAGTCACTTAACCCCATTGCCTAGTAAAAACAAACAAAGCAAAAAATAAAAAAAAGTGCATACCCTTTGATCCAGCAATGTCACTTCTAGGTCTATATCTCTAAGAGATCATAAAAATGAGAAAAGAATCCACATGTACAAAAACATTTATAGCAACTCCTTCTGTGATGGCAAAGAATTGGAAATTGAGGGGATGTCCATTAATTGGGGGATGGCTGAACAAGTTGTGGTATATGAATGTAATGGAATACTATTGTGCTATAAGAAATGAAGAACAAGCAGAATTCAGAAAAACCTGGAAAGATTTGTATTGATTGATGCTGAGTGAAGTGAGCAGAACCAGGAGAACATTGTACACACAGCCACATTGTGCGATGACCAACTTTGATAGATTTAGCTCTTCTCAGCAATGCAAGGATCTAACACATCTCCAAAAGACTCATGATGGAAAATGCTATCCTCATCCAGAGAAAGAACTATGGAGACTGAATGCAGATCGAAGCATACTATTTGCTCTTTTTTTCCCCTTCTGTTTTGTTTTGTTTCTTCTTTCTTGGGTTTCCTCCTATTAGTTCTAATTCTTCTTTACAACATGACTAATGTGAAAATATGTTTAATAGGAATGTATATGTAGAGTCTATGTGAGATTGCATGCTGTCTTGGGGAGGGAGGGCAAGAAAGTTCAAAACTCAAAAGCTTATGGAAGTGAACGCTGAAAACTAAAACTAAATTAATTAATTAAAAACGTTATCTCAGAAGAAAAACATTAACAATCAGGGATACAAAGAAAGGCTTCCTGAAGGTGATATTTTAGCTGAGACTCAAAGGAAGTTAGGAGGTAATTGTGAGGAATGCAAGAATTCCAGAGATGGGGTATAGTCAGTAAAAATCTTCAGAGTTGGAATATGGAGTGTTTTTTCTGAGAAATATCAAAGAGGTGAGAATCATTATCTTGTAGAAGTGGAGAGAAAGTGTAAAAAGATTGGAAAGGTACAAGGGAATAATTTATAAGGGGCTTTAAAAGCAAAACAGGATTTTATTTGATCCTGGAAATAATAGGGATTCATTGTATTTAATTGAGTTTAAGAGCTGGAGTTGACATGATAATATAAATACTTTGGGAACATAATTTTGGTAGCTGAGTAGAGAATAGGGGAGAGACCTGAATCAGGTATACCTACCAAAAGGCTTTGTAATAGTCCAGGTATGAGATGATGGGGGACTGAGCCAAGGTGATGACAATATCAGAGGAAAGAAAGTGGCATATATGAGAGATGTTGCAAAGGTAGAATCTATCAGATTTGGCCATAAATGTAATGGGAGATGGTGGTGGAAAAGAGTGAAAAATCATTAATGACACTAAGGATATAAGCCTGGATGACTTGGGCAGATGGTGGTCCTCAATTGTAATCTGGAATTTGGGAAGAGGATTTTGGTGGAAATAGATAAATGAGTTTGGTTTTGGATATGGAATAGTTAAGATGTTTATGGGCTATTCATCTTAAGACATCCAATAAGCAGCTAGAGATGTGAAACTGGAGGTCAGCAGAGATATAGGGCCTGGATAAGTATATCTGACAATCATCCACAAAATGGTGATACTTGAATCTATGAAAGCTGATGAGATCACCAAGAGAAGAGGGACCAGAATAGAGCCTTGGAGGACACTCTTAATGTCTTCCATATTTATGATATGGATAAAAATCCAGTTAAAGCCTGGAGGAGCAGTCCTATAGACAGAAGCAATAGCAGACAACAATGTTATAAAAACCTGAAGTTAAGAACAAATAAGATAAGAAGATAAGAAAGCATCTAGAAGAGGGTGATTTATATTGTTAAATGTTGCAGAGAGTTTAAGAATGATGAAGACTGAGAACAAGCATTAGATCTGGGAATTAAGGGGACTATTAGGAACTTTGGAGAGAGCAGTTTCAATTGAATTATATCTCAGAAACCAGATTAGAGAGAATTAAGATGAGATGAAAGGAAGGGGAGGCACTGAACATAGATAATTTAGGAAGGTGGACTTGGGAGGGTAAGGGATTTTCAATGATTTAACAAAAGAAAATGAAACTGTTGATAAGACTGATGGAGACTTGGAAAAATGTTAAACATATAATTAAAAAAAAAGAGAGAGAGAAAGACTAAAGTTGTGTCAGACATAATCCTTAATATGTCTGTGGAATGGCTTAGTAGAGTATGGTAGTGTATACTAATGTGGTGGATAAAAGCAAAAAAGAACAGAAAAAAAAATGTTGACCCTGCAGACCAGAAATACTCCTATTAGATAAAACATATTGACATTTTCTTAGTAGAAGCATTGGACAAATTTACTTAGAAAAAAAACCCAAAAATGCAGAACTGGCAAAAGAATGAAAAGAGGTGTACAAACAAAGGCACATCAAAGTCCAAGTAATTATCTGGAGTATTTTTATGAATGCCCCAGTTGCATATCTGTATAATGTATAATGAGAGGAAGGTATTGTTCATGTTTGGGATATAAATTTACCAAATACTGCTTGCAGAGACTTGTTCTATATGTATGATTCTTCTAATCCAACCCCACAGATTATTATGATTCCAAAATAATGACATGGGTTCTACAATCTTGATATGCAAAGGACTTATGATAGAGGCAACTGAATGGCACAGTGGATAGAGGGCTGCACCTCAAGCCAAGAAGTCCTGAGTTCAAATCCTGGGCAAATCCTTTAACCTCTACCTCTACTGAACAATCACTTACTGGTAGATATTAATATGTTCTGGGGGCTGTTAAAGGATGAACTCTTTCTTCTGAGGTCCGTTCTAACTCTGAGTTGGTATTATTAAAGGATTCTATTATTTCAATAGAATATATTTTTTAAAAAAGAAATCCACCTATTTAATTAGCTGCGATGATTAAATTAACTACATAATTGATTATTAGCAAATGATTATTATTTAAAAATCTGCTTTATTTTTCTTAAAATAAGCGGAGATGTTTTGAAAAATAATTAAACATTTTTAATTACATTGTTTTCACCTTCTGTAATGAGATCTGTGATGCTATGTGAGAGAAAAAAACAAAAAGTTTGTTACAGCATTAAATAAAATATATTTATTTTAAAATAATGTTTAATTATCATGTAAATATTATAATGCACATAATATATTGATATACATATATAATTTATAACAAAATATACATTTGGGCTGCTTACTAAATTTTCTTTTTTAGAGATAGAGGTGTTTAAAATATCTAAGAACTTTGGTCTATATAATTCATTTAGTAGTATTTGTTGTCTTTCATTAAATCATTGGTCTCTACAAAAAATAACTGCATGGCATGTGTGTATGCATGTATCTGTGTCTGTATGTACATATGTAAAATATATATAAATTGTGTGATTTATTGAATACAGTGCTGGACTTAAGGTCTGGAAGAGTAAGGTTTGAATGTTCCCTTTGATAATTGCTAACTGAGTGTTCATGGGCAAGTAAACTAATCTCTCTGAGCCTCACTTTCATCTTCTGCAAAATAGGGATAATGATATGATGTCTTAAAGGTCAAATGAAATAATGTAGATAATCATTATCATTTATCTACAACTTTAAATTTTACAAAATGCTTTATACTAGTTATCTTATTTGATCCTCACAATAACCTTAAGAGGTAAATAATATTATTGTCCTAATTTTACATATGAAATAACTGAGGCTGAGAGGCTAAATGACATGCCTAAGGCCACAAAGCTATCCTGTCTCTAGGATTCTAACTCAGTAAGTGAATAAATATTTAAGTACTTTCTATGTTCTAGGCACTGTGCTAAGTGCTGGGAATACAAAGAAAAGAAAAAGACAGCCCTGGCTCTAGAAGATTCACAATTTAATGGAGGAGACAACAAACAAACAAATATGTACAAACAAGCTATATATAGGATAAATGGGCAATAAATAAGAGAAGAAAGGCACTAGCATTAAGAGGGGTTGGAAAAAGTTTCATGCTGAACTCATATTTTCTTGATTACAAATCAAACATTCTGTCCACTGTGACATTATACACATATCAGCTATATTTATTGTTCTCATTTTGACTTGAAAAGAATTGAATATTAATTTCAAATTTATTCTGATACTTATATTAGCTATGTGCTATTGTTTTGTTTTTGTTTTGTTTTTATTTTAATTTTGCTTGTATTTTGAGGGCTGAGAATTAGACTAGTAAATTCATTTGTATAGGGAATTTTCAATGAGAAAATTTCTTCTACTAGTCCTGATCAGTAACTGAGCTTCTCACAACTTATTATATTAGAGAATTGCCTGTAATACTTAAAAATTAAGTGACCTCCTCAGAATCACACAGCTTATATGGGGCAGAGATCTGGATCTGAATTTGGATCTTCTTGACTCTGAGAATGGCCTTTTATTTGCCAAAGCAAACTTCCTCTCATCATTAAAGATAACATTTGGCAAATGATACTAAAACTAGCCAACTGTAAAGATAAATGTGGATATTACTACTAAAGGGCTATTTTACTTACAACATAAATTGAAGTTTGTTCCACCTTTCCTATAATTTAACATTAATTAGAAATTTCGTTATTATACAAGTAAATGAGAGTTCCAATTCCAGTATTACAATCAACATTCCAAATTTTATAGCTGACTGGAAGTTCATCTCTCCTTTCTGATCTTTCCTCCACTGCCTCCTCACCAACATCTTCCATACTAACACCATAGAACATTCCCTGGGGTAAACGCTGGTGATTGATGACTGTCTCTTCTTTCCCTTTCCTTAGGCCAACACCTCTACTACTCTTTTATTCTGCCACATCCCCTCACTAACTCCTACCTATCCTTATCTCCAGTTCTAGAAATATGAACCTTGATCATATTTACTCTGTAGTTCTTGAACTGGGTGAAACAAACTTCTCTCCTTTTGGTCCAAGTGACAATTACTGTAACTTTTCAGACTAGAGTGTGCCTCCCTGGTCACTACTTCCCAATGTCTTGTTTTCCTACATTTACTTAAAATATAAACTCCTTAAAGGCAGAGACTATCTTTGCTTTTTGTAGTATATAATGAGAGTTTAATAAATGTTTCACTCTTCCTCTTTCCTCTTTCCTTCCTTCCTTTCTTCCTTCCTTCTCCTAGAAAGGTGATGTATTAATGACATACATGTGGAATAAATGTGAACCTTTCCATAGATGCTTGCATGTAAAGTATCACTTGGAATTCAAAGTTGGTTATTCTTGTAAATTACATACTGATTGAGATCAATAGCAACATAAAGCATTAAACAGAACATATGTGTATGTGTGTAAATATGTGTGTGTGTATATACACAGAATACAATTTTTCTTCTTTAAAATAATCAGATTTCACAATTTGAAATTTAAGTGCATTATTAATATGCTAATTTATAGAAGAAGATATATGCTATTTTGGAATTAATTAAGAAGTGTCAGGACCATGTCACTTATGATTACTGGAGGCATCCTATTAGTTCTTCTAGCATGTAATAGACACTCTCATATCAGTTCTTGATCATCCAATATGTGGCTTGTGAGTCAGATGTAGCTTTTGTGACATTTTTAATATTAAAATGTTTTACCTATCTCAGACACATAAATTTATAGGCCAAGAAAACCTAATCACATGATCATAGATACCTTTGTAGAGTCAGGTGTGATGCTATCAGGATCAATTAGTCCCTATAACTAAAGCAGAATGCATTTAACCATGTTATTAAATTTATGTGGTCCAGATGAATATGGATATCTGATTATGTGCCCAGTGTTGCAAAGTACTACTAGTCCGTACTTTAGCTCTTTGCATGCCAATTCTTTTCACAATTAGGTAATAAGGTTGAGATTTTCAAGAAAAGTAGGTTATTGAATTCTAAGGTATTTATTGTTGTTCAGTTGTGTCTGACTCTTCATGACCCCCATTTGATGTTTTCTAGACAAAGATACTGGAATGGCTTGCATTTCCTTCTCTAGCTCATTTTACAGTTGAGGAAATTGAGGCAAACAGGGTTAAGCAACTCATCCAGGGTCGCACAGCTAGTAAGTGTCTGAGGGCAGATTTTGATCTCATGCACAGATATATGTATGTGCACATGTGTACATGTACATATCTGCACACACAAACATGTTTTATGCACATATGTGTATATATGAATGTATTTACAAACCCATCCCAAGTCCAGGCAAGACAACTCTGCTTATACACTCTAATGCCTGGGAATCTTCTACTAACTAACTAACCATACATACATACATACATACACACACACATATACATGTGTATGTATATACACAGCCACACATATCTTAAATTAGATCATGAAAGGAATCAGTTCTGTATTACAATGTTTAAAAAATACTTTCATTATGTTTATTATAAAAATATAAATGTTTCCACTACAAATCATTTTACATTAGTAAGAGGCCATCTACAGCTGCACAACATAAAACTAATTGAGTAATGCTTTGAAAATACAAGTTAAAGTAAATACATATTGCCAATCAAAACACATTTATACATTGTTTACTGAATGCTAAATACAGCACAAACTAGGTATGTTAACAGAAATAAATAATATATGTAAATTATATTTAAGATATAATAAACATATAATATGTTATATAACTTTATGAATGGATTTTTCATTTTGTGTTTCCTGGAAATCAATGCAGTTGTGTACAAGAAGATGGCCACAAGCATTCTAGTACCTCTATTCCACAGTTAAGAATCGTACACTGGTATGTTTACATATGTACAGGAAAGAATTGTGTAGAGTAATTTCATAAGAGGTCACTTACAAATAAAATGTAGAAAAGAAGAGGAAGATATTTTGTAAACAATTCCTACTTGCAATTGGAAACCAAAGCCCACATAAATGAAATTAAGCAACCAAACTCCAATTTTCTGAGATTCAATGAAATGATTCATTTTTTTAAAAAAATATGCCCATGACAATTTCTAGGAAAGGAAATGTGAGTTAGAGAATATGAGGTTGGGTACAGGTTTAGAACTCAAGCAATTACCTGATCATAGAAACTGCTTTCTTCCTCTTTCAAAATACCTAAGAAGGAAACATATTGTTCCTCTTCCTAATAACGTTAAAGAAGATTTAAGATAATTATTTTAACTTAATATTTTCAAGGGATGGTGAGGAGCAATTGTTACATGCTCTCTTCCATCTAATAAAGCATTCTAATAAATTTAATTACAAGCAATATTGACAGAATTTGAATATTAATCTCAAAGCTGAAGTAGTGGTAAAATGACCCAGCCCACACCAAAGGTAACACCAGTCAGCACTTGTGAATTTTGATCTAGGATTGTTTCTTGTATGACATTAGTAAATTTCCATTCTGTATGACATTGCACCAAAAGACAACATTGTTGTTGTTGTTGTTGTTTGTTGTTGTTGTTGTTGAAGGGGCATGGGTGTTTCTATGCATTTTATTTATTGTGGAGTAAGTGCTTCCTTTACCTTTCACATGTTTAATATTTCAAGTTTAAAGTAATTTAAATAATCATAGATAATGATGTCATCTTTCAGGGTGAAGTATTAGTTTTTTACCAGGTACATGTTCTCAAATACTTCTTTGCATGTTGATAGTCAACTTTTGTTGCAAATCTTAACTCCTACAGAGAGTGTTTATGCTTAATTCTCTATGGATTTTGAGCGATTGGATAGATAGAAGAGAGAGACTTAGATGTTGGTTTACTAAAATCATTTTTAAAAAGCTTCATTCAAGCTTGGTATTTAATGTGGACCTTGCTTATGCTTATCAACATAACCATAGGGCTATATAGTGGAAGAACCTTTACTGTAATAATATTTCACAGTGATGTCAACAGTGATGAATTCTTTGACATAAAAGCAAAAAGTGAAGTATATTTCCTTAATTACTATCACTTAATGCGAACAGACTTATAAACTAAAGCTGTGAAAGTAATGACCTTTCCAAAGTTGGAACATTTTTGGCTAACACTTTAGCCCATTGGTTTGTTGCCCTAATTTGGCATATGGGAAAGGTTTATTATTTGGGAAGAAAGGTTGTAAGTCATTATCATTGTGAAATGGTCTATTTATGGACATAAAGGCATTGTGTTATAATTTGCAGATAGACTTATCTGCACAATTTGCAATTTAATTCCAGTTCATTCCAACATTGCCAATGTCTACCCAGAGAATATGGAGTCAGGGATAGTAGCTTTACCAATTAACAGAGTCATAGGTCAGTGTTATTTAGTAGGAAATATATATAATTATAAGTCAATATAATACACTAAGCCAGTAGCTTAACATATCTCATTAATAAATTCGAGAGACAAAATGGTTGAACTCTCATGGCTTATTTTAATGCATGAATTGGAAAAGTTTTTATTTTTCCTTCTTAGATAAAGACATATACATATTCATAAAGTAGAGGAGTGGATGTTCCATAAATTTAGAAACTAACTCATGGTACTATTTGCCTCATTAATTATATTCCCTAATACTGACTTTTTGAGGAAGCATTTGGCACCTGGTAGTAACAATTCCAAATTTAAACATCAAAACATAAATACAGAACAATAAAAATGCAAAAGAAAATAAATACTTTTTTTCTAAAAATTAAGACACTTTTTTTCCATGAACATACTTCAGGAATCTAACATAAGGCCAGGAAAACATTTGTAAACTATTACTTAAAACCACTATAAACTTTATTTCTGTAGTTTTTTAACAGATAAAGGAGAATATTATTAAAATGGCAAGATAGTCAATATGATCAGGTTGAGGTATAAAGTCCTCTATTTTGCTTGTTTTTAAGGAAACAACATACCTGTTACAGATCTCCTTTGTGTATAAAATTATTATGTCTTTTTTCTTCAATTTGGGCTGCTGTTATCAAACACAGCCCATGTGTCCACTATGATTTTCACCTGTTTATCTTTTATGGTACTCAGTTTATGGTCAATGGCTCCTCATTCACAATTTTATTCTGAAGGACTTAAATGAATTTTTCTGAATGTAATCACTCATTTACTATAAGGGAAAAAAACAAACATCCATCCAACCATCCATCAAATGATAAAAAAAAGTTTATCACTCCGATTTTAAGGCATTTTTTACTCATATTTGAGCATCTTTGTGGGCATGAAACTTGCAACAATATTCTCGATGCTGAAATATGCTAACTCCAAATGTCACTGCACCTTTGGAAGTTTTGTCATGGTCTCATCAATTTGCTGTTCTATACAGGAACAGGACCATTCTTGGTATGTGTTTCTAGAGCTTTAATACTACTGATGATCTTCTTCTGTGGCCCAACAACAGTGACACCAACCTTCTTCATGTCACTGTAAGAAAAGCAACAAATCCAGTGAATTTTTTGAGTGTGTATTAGCATACAGAGACACACTCATACCCACCAACATACACACATACAGAGACACACACACACTCGCACATAAATCAACAGAGTAGATGGTTGTAGTGGTCAGAATGTTGGACTTAGAATCACACAAACCTGAGTTCAAATTCTGTCTTGAAAACTTACTAGCTAAGTAACAGGAAATCATCTGTAAAATGGTGTAATAATAGTAAGTACTTTTCAGGGTTGCTGTGAGTTCTAAATGACATAATATGTGTAAAGCAATTCACAGATCTTAAATTGGTATGTAAAGTCAGCTCTTAATCTTATTAGCATTTTTAAAAATAACTAATTCAAAATAATATTGATATAAATAAGACATTTCCAAGTTCCGGTACTTTACAGTACTTAAGAAAAACATTTCCACAAATTGCATCCACATCTCTTGAACTGGTGCAATAATGCATAATTCTGTACCCATATGTGATGTTTCTGGTATGTTTCCTTTTTCCAGCCATCTTCAGTCAAACTTCTTTTAGCATGGTCAGGTGTCTTATAAATCATAATTCAAACAAGTTTACATGACTAATTAAATTTGTGCTCATAAAATACTTTAATGAACTGATATGTTCTGTGTTTGACCAAAATACCATACTTTATGAATGTTTACATTACCCAAGAAATTCCATCATGAGTAAAACAGTTGGTCAATATAACCAACCTAGCTATTCATTTAAGACAGCACTACCAAGGAAAGAATGTTTTACAAATAGAAATAGTTTCTATATTAAACTACAGAGCCTGGAAACATAGTTCAAACACTTCTGGGTTCCTTGACAACACATGATGAATTCACAGATTCATCTAAGCCCATTTTGACTTGCATATCTAGGCTATGTCTGTCATTGAAGATTTATTAGTTCAACACTAATCTTTCCTCCTGTTTCAGGTGCAGAAACAACATGTCCTTGTATTACAGTACCCACTCTTTGCTAATGCCTCAACTCTCAATTTCACGGGTGGGTAGGGTCCCCTGAAAGAGAGTACTACTTTTTCCATTGGGATTCTAGGTATAATTCTAAGAGATTGGGCTTGAGGGATATTAGTATTGTTGCTCATGAGATACCATCTTGTGTGCTCCCCATGTTAATTAAACAGTTAACATCTCTCCAGTATCAACCAATTAGTTGACATCAATTTGTTTTTATAAGGTGTTATTACTGCAAAGGGATAGCAAGAATAGATGTTATGAAACATTGCCCTCCTCCCCTAAATTAGGGGTACGCTGTCCCCTTTCACAGAGAAGGTACTTGGGGAGAAATTTAGAAAGGATTAATTTGGTTTGACCAAACGTTAAACACTTCCTCCCTTTACAGAATCCTCATAAAGTTCCCTTGAGGCATAACTCCCTTGATGGGCTCCAAGCGGAAGTCAGTGCCTTTGTAAAATCCATAAGTGGATTTACAATCCATAATTCTCCACCTAGAAAGAGGTCATGTTCCTTGAAGCTGTTTTTGTTTGGTATGTCTTTGATATATCTTTGGTATGTTTGTCCTTTTGATCTTTCAGTCAGATACGTTATTGTTAATGGCTCAGCATCTCCAATGACATAGTTAATGGACAAAAGAGAAGCATGGTACTCCATTTTCTGCTTTCTAGCACATGTGTAAGGGTTCTCAAAGCACTCCTACTTGGCTACTTTCTTCTGGAATCCCTTCTGTAATATACATAGACCTGAAGGCATGTCTGATTCTTTTAACCAATCCAAATGTACTTCCTGTGTAGTGTCATCTGATTTTACCCAATGGCTAATAATAATACTTCCACCTTTAATAAGAACTTGGTCAACTTAATTTGCACCATGATTTCCTGTGTAGTGTCATCTGATTTTACCCAATGGCTAATAATAATACTTCCACTTTTAATAAGAACTTGGTCAACTTAATTTGTACCATGATTGATTAATTTATTTTGTAACTCAATCAAAAAAGTTTGAGTATACCTTTTTATCTGATAAAGGTATCAGAGCATAGAGCATTTATTAAGTACAATCATTGGAGCTGGAAGATGTATTACATTGTAATGTAGAAAAATAAAAGTTCATTATTTTTGATCAAATTATCTAAAACATGTAAAACATTTTGTATTCCTTAAAGTACTATATTTGTCATTTATTTATTATCATTATTTGAAATAATTTTCTTGATCATGCTTAGCATTGATTGGTTTTGTTTTGTTTTGTTTCAGTAGTATACTAGTGTTATATGTCTATGAAGAATAGGAACATCAACTAACTTGTCCAAGGTCACATGGGTAGTAAGCATTAGAAGGAATATCTGAACTCAAAACCTCTGAATCTAGACCATATGTTCTTTTTTCTGTACCACATTGATTCCTTCTAGACTGGAATCTATCTTAAGACTTGTAAAAGGTGTAACTATAAAATGAGGTTGATCTTTTATGTCACTGTCTGAATCAGTCTCATTTTTAAAGTCACTCTGTTTAGTTCGGATTGCATTTTGTTTTTGAGAGCTTATCCTTTAGTTTCTCTTTTGGCTTATCACAGCACTATCCAGAATAATCTAGTTTCATGTTTAACTTTGTAGACTATAATCTGTATAACTTCTTCCAAATGATTTATTTTAAAAGTTAAATGTATACCACTACCTTCTCCTAGGAGTATACCACTTTTTTATTACTTCTCTTCAAAGAAGTACCCATTTCATATATCCTTTGTGGCTTATGCCGCTCAGTTCCCTATTAATGATTAGAATTCCCTGGTTCCCATGATAAGTAACTAGATTTTCCCTTTACTCTATTTTTCTAGATTTATTTTTTTCTCCACTTAATAGTATTTTATTTTTTTCCAATTACATGTAAAGATAGTTTTTAGTATTCACTTTTATAAGATCTGGAGTTCCAATTTTTTTCCCTCTCTCCCTCTCCTTTCCCCTCCCCAAGACAAAAAGCAACATGATATAGGTAAAACATGCACAATCAGGTTAAACATGTTTGCATATTACTCATATTGTGAAAGAAGAATCAAAACAAAAGGGAAAAATCAGTAGAAAGAAAAGAGAACAAAAGAAAAAGAGAAAAGAGTATGCTTCGATCTGCATTCCACTTATAGTTCTTTCTCTGGATGTGAACAGCATTTTCCATCATGACTTTTTTGGAATTGTCTTAGATCATTGTATTGCAGAGAGCTAAGTCTATCAAAGTTGGTTGTTGCACAATGCTGTTACTTTGTACAATATTCTCCAGGTTCTTCTCACTTCACTCAGCATCAGTTCATGTAAGTTTTTCCAGGTTTTTCTGAAATCTACCTGCTCAACATTTCTTATAGAAATACCATAACTTGTTCAAACATTCCCCAATTGATGGGCATCCCCTCAATTTCTAATTCTTGACCACCACAAAAAAAGCTTTTATAAATATTTTTGTACACGTGGGTTGCTTTCCCATTTTTATGATCTCTTTGGGATACAGACCAAGTAATGCTATTGCTAGATCAAAGGGTATGCACAGTTTTACAGCACTTTTGGTATAGTCCCAAATTGCTCTCCAGAATGGTTGGATCAGTATACAACTCCACCAATAATGCATTAATGTTCAATTTTTCCACATATTCTCCAACATTTATCATTTTCCTGTTTTGTTAGGTTATCCAATTTGATAAGTGTGATGTGTTACCTCAGCGTTGTTTTGATTTGCATTTCTCTAATCAAAAGTAATTTAGAGCATTTTTATATGACCATAAATAGCTTTAATTTCTCCCTCTGAAAACTGCCTGTTCATATCCTTTGACCATTTATCAATTGGGGAATGACTTGTATTCTTATAAATTTGACTTAGTTCTCTATTTAGAAATTAGGCTTTTATCAGAGATACTGGGTGTAAAAATTCTTCCCCAGCTTTCTGCTTCCCTTCTCATCTTGGTTGCATTGGCTTTTTTTGTGCCAGACCTTTTTATTATAATGTAATCAAAATAATCCATTTTGAATTTCATAATCTTCTCCATAACTTGCTTGGTCATAAATTCTTCCCTTCTCCGTAGATCTAACACGTAAACTATTTGTTGCTCTCCTAATTTGCTCATGGTTATTACCCTTTGTGTCTAAATCATGTACCCATTTTGACATTATTTTGGTATGTGGAGTAAGATTTTGGTCTATGCCTAGTTTCTGCCATACTCTTTTCCAGTTTTCCCAGTAGTTTCTGAGAAATAGTGAGTTCTTATCCCAGAGTTGAAGTCTTTGGGTTTATCACACAGTAGATTACTATAGTTTTTGACTACCTTGTCTTGTGTATCCAACCTCTTCCACAGATCCACCACTCTATTTCTTAGACAGTACCAAGTAGTTTTGATGATTGCTGCTTTATAATACAATTTAAGATCTGGTACAGCGAGATCCCCTTATCTTGAATTTCTTTTCATTAATTCCCTGGATATTATGGACCTTTTGTTCTTCCAGATGAATTTTGCTATTTTTTTAATCTCTATAAAATAATTTTTAGTAGTTTGATTGGTATGGCACTCAATAAGAAATTAATTTAAGTAGAGTTGCCATTTTTATTATATTAGCTCTGCCTACCCATGAGCAACTGATAAGTTTCTGCTTATTTAGATCTAACTTGTGTGAAAAGTATTTTGTAATTGTATGTATATAATAGTTCCTGGGTTTGTCTCATCAGGTAGAGTCTCAGTTATTTTAAATGGAATTCCTCTTTCTATTGCCAATGATTTATGTGAATTTATTTTATATCCTGCAACTTTGCTTATGTTGTTAATTATTTCAAGTAGTTTTTTAGTTGATTCTCTAGTTATACCATCATATCATTTTTTTTTTCCATTGGAGCATTTTTATTTGTAAGTATGTTTTACACCCTTAGAAAAAGAATCCCAAGATTTTTCCTATCGTGTGTTTTTGTCTTCCTTACTCATGGTCCATGATGTCAGCGGAGGTTGTAAACACAATGAACCCAAACTGACAGGATGGTAGCAGGTTATTCTGCTACTTCTCCAGATCTTTCAATTGAGCATCAAATCTGGGGCTGATTATACCACACTTGTTTAATCTGCCTGTGAGGTTCACAATTTCCCTTGCTCTGTGATCATCAATGATCTCAAATTCGCCAATGTAACCATGCTTCATCATCACAGTTAAGAACCAGACAATTACTTTAGAGCATGGCCTAATGAGAAGCTGGTGTTTTCCTCATTTTTCTGCATTGTTGATGTTTTTGAGAGCATCTGCCAGGATGTTCATGCGCACCATGGTGGCAGTGCTGCAAGATGGCAGAAAGAGCCCTCATATCATTTTAAAAGGGCGATAGCTTTGTTTCCCCATTGGCTAGCCTAATTCCTTCAATTAATTTTTTTTCTCCTATTGCTAAAGTTAACATTCCTAGTTACAATGTTGAATAACAGTGGTGATAATGGATATCCTTGTTTTACCAACGATCTTATTGGAAATGCTTCTAGTTTATTCCAATTACATATAATGCTTGCTGATGGTTTTAGATAAATGCTACCTATCATTTTAAGGAAGACACCATTTATTTCTATGTTCTTTAGTGTTTTTAATAGGAATGGGTATTGTATTTTGTCAATTTTTTTCTTCATTTATTGAGATAATCATATGATTTCTGTTAGTTTCATTGTTGACATGGTCAATTATGCTGATAGTTTTCCTAATATTGAACCAGTCCTATATTCCTGGTATAAATCCCACCTTGTCATAATGTATTATCCTCATGATAACTTGCTGTAATGCCTTTGCTAATATTTTATTTAAATTTTTTGCATCAATATTCATTAGGAAATCAGTCTATAATTTTCTTTCTTTGTTTTGGCTCTTCCTGGTTTAGGTATCAGCACTATATTTGTATCATAAAAAGAATTTGATAGGACTCCTTCACCTACTTTTTCAAATAGATTGCAACTCACATAATTTCTCCTCTAAGAATCTGGATGCTATACAACTTGGTGTATATATGTTTTGTATTGATGTTACTTCATTGTCTATGGTATTCCTTATCTCTTTTAATTAGATCTGTTTTTCTTTTTGATTTGTCAGAGATCAGGATTGCTACCTCTGCTTTTTTTTTTAACTTCAGTTAAAACATAACATATTTAGCTCCAACCTTTTACCTTTACTCTGTATGTATCTTACTGCTTCAAATATGTTTCTTGTAAACAACATATTGTAGAATTCTGGTTTTAAACTGCTCTGCTATTTACTTCTGTTTTATGGGAAAGTTCATCCCATTTACACTCACAGTTATGATTACTAATATGTATTTCTCTCTATCCCATTTCCCCCCGTTTATACTTTTTCCTCTCCTTTCACCCTGTTCCTCCTCAACAGTGTTTTGCTTCTGACTACCACTTCCCTCAATCTGTTCTTCCTTGTATCAGGTCCCCTTCCTTTTCTTTCTCCTCTCCTCTCCTTTCTATCAGTTTTCCCCTCCCTTTTCTTTCCTTTCCTACTTCACTATTGGGTATGATAAATTTCTATACCCAACTGAGTGTGTATGTTATTCCCTCTTTGAGCCAAATAAAATAAGAGTGAAGTTTAAACAATGCTCACCCCTCCCATCTTTCCCTCTACTATAATAGGTCTTTTCATGCCTCTTCATGCAATGTAATTTACCCTATTCTGCCTCCACAAGCAGTGAATTTTTTATATCATCACATCAAAGTCAACTTATACCCACACCCTCTGTCTGTGTATACTCCTTCTAACTGCCCTAATAGGGATATAGTTCTCAAGAGTTACAAGTATAATCTTCCCATGTAGATATGTAAGCAGTTTAGCCTTATTGTATAACATGGTTTTTGTCTGTCCTATTTGCATTTTTATGCTTCCTTTGAATCCTGTATTTAGAATACTGAATTTTCTGTTCAGCTCTGGCCTTTTCATTAGGAGAGTTTGATAGTCCCTTATTTCATTGAATGTCTATCTTTTCCCCTGAAAGATGATGCTCAGTTTTGTGGGGTAGTTGATCACTGGTTGTAATCCAAGCTCTTTTGCTTTCTAGAATATCATATTCCAAGCCCTCTGATCCTTTAAGGCAGAAGCTGGTAAATCCTGTCTAATCCTGACTATGGGTCCTTGATATCTGAATTGTTTCTTTCTGGCTGCTTGTGGTATTTTCTCCTTGACCTGATAATTCTGGAATTTGGCTACAATATTCCTTGAACTTTTCATTTTGGGATTTCTTTCAGGAGATAATTAATGGATTCTTTCAATGACTATTTTACCTTCTGGTTCTAGGACATCAGGGCAGTTTTCCTTGATAATTTCTTGAAAGCTACTGTCCATTCTCTTTTTTTATTATGATTTTTAGGTAATCCAATAATTCCTAAATTGTCTCTCCTGGATCTATTTTCCAGGTCAGTTTTTTTTTCAGTGAGGCATTTTACTTTCTTCTCTTTTTTTATTCTTTTGATTTTTTGACTGATTCTTGATGTCTCATAGAGTCATTAGCTTCCACTTGCCAAATTCTAATTTTGAAGGTATTATTTTCTCTAGTTAACTTTTGTACCTCCTTTTCCATTTTGCCAGTTTTACTTTTTTTTTTTTTGGTTGGGCAATGGGGGTTAAGTGACTTGCCCAGGGTCACACAGCTAGTGAGTGTTATGCGTCTGAGGCCGGATTTGAACTCAGTTCCTCCTGAATCCAGGGCTGGTGCTCTATCCACTGCATCACTTAGCCATTCCCTCCAATTTTACTTTTTAAGGAGCTGTTTTCTCTAGGGGATTTTTTTTTCCATTTGACCAATTGTATTTTTTTAAGGAATTAATTTTCTTTAGTCAATTTTTGTCCTTCCTTTTCCAAACTGTGGACACTCTCTTGCATACCATACCTCTCAATTCTTTTCCCAGTTTTTTCTTCTACCTCTCTTATTTGACTTTGAAAATTCTTCTTGAACTCTTCCAAAAAGTCTTTTTGGGCTTAAGATCAATTCATCTTCCCCTCTGAGTCTTTGCATGTAGGCATTTTGACATTGTTGCCTCTTCTCAGTTTGTGTTTTGATCTTCCCTGTCACCATAGTAACTTTCTATGGTCAGGGCTCTTTTTCTGTTTTTTACCCATTTAGCCTATTTTTGTGACTTTTAAAGCTGAGATCTGCTCCCGAGGCAAGCTTTTTGTCCCAAGCTTCTTGAGCTGTGGGCCAGAGGCCTGGTCACTGGCTTTCTCCTCTGGGGCCTCAGGTGCTGGCGACTTTATCTACAATGCTCTCAGCCTGGCCTTACGGTGCCTGTTGTGCCAGGGGTTTCTGGGCTGGGAGTTTTCATTTTGTGCTGGGGCTAGAGGCCTAAAGGTTTAAGATCAAAAAGTTTTGACACATGGGGTCAACTACTTTAAAAGCAACCATTAACATGCCTTCAAGAAAGGAATTATGACAGATTATATGAGGGGAGCAATTTGGGGGTCAAAGAAGCCTTTTGCAAAGTTTTGCTTGTTGCAGGTCTGACTGACATCAAGACCAGTGAAAGTATGAGTCAATACTATATACTAAATTCATGGTGGAAGGCAAGAAAAGAAATACATAGAGACAAGACTTATGAGTATATAAGGAAATGGTCACAAAAAGTTTCAAAAACCAAAGTCCCAAATCAAAAATCTTGAATGCATCCTTCAGGAGAATCTGAGTTAGTCACAGGATCAATTCTAATTTATCACATAAATATAATAGGAATTTGAGACACATAGGACCAAACTAAAATGCATTTCTGGATTACCCTCCCCCCACCCCCAGCTATGGGGGTGGAAATATTTTCTTCGCTTAAAATGCGTAAGCTATGTATTTTAAAATTAGTGGAAGTTATAGTCAAGAAGGACAAAATGTGTACTTGATTTTGACAAGGAGAACATTACATGAAGAATAAAAAATGGAAGTTTTCTCTTTTTGTTTACTTGAGTTTTGAATAGTCATGGCTTAGACTATATTAGGAAGGATAAATTCTATGTTAAGCAAATCACACTCAGAATTTGTCTTTTTCAGTGCTATACTGGAGGTAAGAGAATGGATAGGGGTTTAAGAGAAACTGCCACTTGACTAGGCTCCTTAAAGTAAGTAATTTATTTAATATATTCATAACACCTTATTTCCAAGATAATGCTCTTTTGGCTCTCAATTGGGTATGCTTCAGGTGAAATTTTGCATTTACAATTTCTCCAAATGTTGCTTATTGATTAACTTGCAACTTTATTTCTGTACTCAGAGACCATTATCTCTCTATCAGGAGGTGGGCAAAGATGAGTCCTCTGGAACGGTTAACCAATGAAGTTGTTAGGAGCAATTATATTACTAAGGTATTCTTATTAGACGTGGCTTTAGAGCAAACTAGTTAAAGCAATTCTAATCATGAAACTTATCATGCATATCTCCTGATACTTAGTGTCTATAATAATAACACTTTACATTTTTAAAATATGCTTCCACACAGATCATCTCATTTGACCCTCTCAGGACTCCTGTTTAGTAGGTATTATCAACGTTTATATTTTGCATATGTGAACTAATGTTCAGGAAGAATGAGCCCAAAGTTACGTTGCCAGCAAATGGCAGAGCTGGAATCACTATACCTTTCTGACTTTAGGTCAACATGGATGGTTTAACCTTTTATGTATCAGGCCTGAGTCCCCTTCTAGATTGCGTGACATTTGAAGGCAAGGTCCATATCTTATTTTTCAAATATATCTTATCAAATATATCTTATTTATCAAGCACATCTTATCAAATATATCTATTTGCATATAGAGGATCATAAAATAGTTTTTTAATAAACATTTATTCTTGATAGTTACCATACAGAATGTGTACCAATTAGTTTTGAACACTTAAACTGCCCTAACATCTTGGGGGTTTTTTTCCTTCTTAGTCTGAGATATCTTGGGGAAAACACCCCAAAGTAAAATCTACCATGTTAAAAAAGACCAGATAATAAAATGACAATAGATTTTGGGATGCTATATGAACAATTTTCAATTATCCATAAATGTAGAAGGGAGCTTTCATGAGAATAACTAAAATAAGCAGGATAGTCAAAATAATATATTTAAGAGTTGGCTTAGTAGTATGATTATAAGATAAAGAGGGTATGTATGTCCTTGTCTATTTTCTGGAGTACAAAGATGGAAGAAAGAATCTTTGGGACTAGCTCTGAAAAAGTGAAATGAACCAAGCATATATAGTAATAAATAGAGAACCTATGCTCAGTTCAATGGCTGAGTAAAAGATGTCTCAAAGCTATAATGCAAAACTGACAGTAATGATGATGATGATAGCAGGTATATAACACTTTAGGATCTGCAAATAACTTTTCCAAATATCTCATTTTATCTACACAATAACCTCAAGAAGGTGTGATTATTATCATCATTTTATAAATGAGTAAACTGAGGCAGAGAGAAGTCAAACATCTTAGCCAGGGCCACAAAGCTAGGATTTAAACTCAGGTCTTCCTGACTCTAGGTCCAGCAGTGTGCTGCTTTCTAATAATAAAAAGTTCACTATGCTCTTATTAGAAAACATAGCACCAATTTTTCTGAATCTTTTTAATAAAGACAGTTTCTTACTCTGTGGAAATCTTGGCTATGGTATCACATGAACTGTATTCCACGCCTGTAAAGATGTCCTTGCACTGTCCTGTTCGGATACCATTGAGCCAGTCACCTGTTGTGCGGAAGGTAGTGATGTCAACACTGCTTTGGTCCAAGAGAAGGTTTGATGGTCTGGAAGAAAAGAAACTCATAAAGTCTAGGGATAAAGAGTCAGCAAAGGCTCACATTGTGTCTAAAAATTGACATTAGCATCAGCAGGGTTTCTAGGCTCCATGTGGCTTCACTGCTCATTTGTGGAATTTATCTGCCACTTAGGCCTCATCTGTTCAAGCTGGCAGAATACTGTGTAATCATCTTGTCTAAGTAGTCTGACTAGTCAGCTCACGCCTGCATTTTAAATCATTGAACCTTTGCCAAAGCAGGATATATATGCTTACATTATAATTTAATTTGTTTAACCATTAGCAAATATGATGCTAATTTAGAGTATATTTATGTGAGTAGACAAGAAGGCCCAAATACTGGTCTGGTTGCTTAGGAGATATGTCCTCTTTCCGTTTCAACATTCTGCCCGCTAAATGTTCATCTGCAGATATTATTCACTTTGCTTTCTGAAGGGTTGTTTGAACATTCCAGACTGCACTTAACAGAGAATGTAAAGTCAGCATAGACTGGTTGGTGTTGCTACAAATAATGTCACAAATTCCATTAAGGAATCATACCACAAAAGGAATCAAAACTTAAATGTAAATAGTGTGAAGTGAAAAACTTGTATCCTGGAGCACATAATCTAAAGGCACCTTTTCAAGATGCTTAGAGGAGAATATTTCGAAAGAATGAAAAATACATATTCTTACATAAAAGAAAAATCTTTTTAGCTTTTAAGCAAAAAAAAAAAATTAAAAACAAAACTAGTAACTCATTTGTCTCCTTTCTCATCTCTGTAAAATCCTTGTGAGGATGGCCTATACATAAATTGACAAAGTGCAATTTGATGAAAGCATGAAAAGGCAACAATCAGGTTTTCATGGTGGGTTTTCTATGGTCAGGCCACATCCTCACTGTGATGTGATTATAAGTTTCCACTGGTGCCTATTTTTTGTTTATTTAAAAAAACAAAACATTTGGCTTCATAGAATGAAATGATCTCAAAATGTAATAAAAACAATAACAATCATAATATCTTTAAACCATTTCAGGGTTTGATGTTACCTACAAAGATGTTACATATATTATCTCTTTTGATCCTTACAATGACTCTCTAAAGTAGGTACTATTATATCTCCATTTTGCAAATGAGAAAACTGAGGTAGAGGGAGATTAAGTGATTTGCCCAAGGCCTTCACAGGATCGGAGCTCTAGAGCTTAAAAGGACCTTGGATTCCATCTCGTCCAACTTCCTTATTTTACCAATGGAGAAACTGAGCCCGAAAGAGACTAAATAACTTGCCCAAAGTAACACAGCAGATAAGATTCTGAGGTCGGTTTCAAACTCTGCTCTTCATGGCCCTAAGTCTAACATTGTTCATACATTATCCTCAACCACATAACTTTGTTTGTTTGTTTATTTTTAGCAGCTCACCTTTTCTTTGTCTTTTTTTTTTTAATTGAACTTTTCCTTTTTACTGGCCACGTGAGTAACTGGGGGAGGGGAGCTGGCTGTGGGGAAGGGGGTCTCCACAACATTCCATTTATACACAAAACTAAATAACAAACACAAAGACACTATTGTGGTTAGGAGTTGGCAGCACCGGGGAAGGGGGGGGAACTGGGGGTGTCAGTTAAAACAAATACTGGCCTCCCTGCCATCAGGGCGTTGGTTCGGGGCCTTGGTCTGCTACAACTGAAGCGGAATGAATATCAAAGGCTTGGGAAGGCCGGAGTCATGGGGGAAGTGGGGGAGGTCAGGGGTCGGAGCAGTCTGGCAAATGGGGGAAGGGGTTGCCCTGCCCCTGCTAGGCTGCCCCCAGCCCTCGGGTCTGTTAGGAGGGGGCGGCCTGCTCCCCCACAGCTCTCGGGCAGCCCCAGCAGGGGGCCGGAGGGGGGAGCCCAACGAGGGCTCCCCGAGATCACGGCAGGCCCCCCAGTTTCCCAGCCAGGGTGCACTGGCCCTTCACTTCCTCGTAACCGTTGGCTCGTAATTCGTGTTCGATTCCCCTCAGCTTCTTCCTGACGGCGGCTTGGGAGCACGCTTGGATCATTGTGCTCTGGAGGGGGGCACTCGGGGTGCAGAGGCTGAGCACTAGAGCCTCCTCCTTGCTCCCCGGCCTCGCAGGGGGCGTCAGCCCCCCCCCCCCCCCCCCCCGCCCCAGGATCTCCTCGCGCTCTCCCAGGGCAGTGTGGCCTCGGCAGAACAGCACGGCCTTCTTGAACTTCTTCACCTCAGTGAGGGAGGTGAGGGAGGTGAGGGAGGGAGGTGACAGAGGAAAGGAGGGCTCCCGGAGAGAAGGACCCAAGCCTTCTGCCCGGAGCCCACTGATGTTTATTTGCTTTTAAAGAGAATTTTCACCATGGTTTCCCAAAGGGCATGATGGGCAAAAGTGGTATGTTACTATTCTGACTTAAGTATAAGAAATGGCATAAGGGAAGCTGCCCAAGAAATTAAAAAAAAAATCAAAAAATGAAGGCCTTATTTGTAGTGTAAGAGATGTCAGAGAGCCCAAATAAGCGATGTATTGATACCCATAAAATAATGAGATCTCCTGTGTGTTTGTGGGAGGACATGGAGAGTAATTGCACAAGGTAAGATATATAAATATTTGTTTATCCTGTGATCTGTACTGTTGGAGAGAATATCCCATTTAATGAATTATGGATCTACAAAACCCCAGAAAAGTTGTCATAATGCCAACTCCTTGACTGTCCTCAGGTTTAATAATAAGTCAAATCAAAAGAACAGATAAAAAGAGAACCATCGTAGTCTGCTTATAAGGAAAAGCCTAGCATTTGGGTCTGTTGGACTTTGTGTGCTAAAGAGAATAACATTACAACCCTCTGAGATGCTCCTGATGAGAAATTAAGTCAAAATTCACTTCATAGGAAGCTCTCATTTATCAAGGAATACAACACCATCTATTGCATCTTGGTAATATGCCTCCCCACCCACATACCCCCATCACCAACCAAGTCACATCTCAGGGAATTATGTTGTGAAAATCTAGCTGGTCAACACTAGGCACAGATAGTTGAAGTCAAGCTCAGGGATGTTTTTGCCTATCACTTTCCCACCATAGAAACAGGAATGGGACTAATCAATTTATGAGTCTCTGTTGAACTGAGCCTGACGTAGATGAACTGTCCTGGTCCTACTCAACAGAATGTTTATTTGTACTATTCTATGAGTAAGTGAGGCAATGTTCATAGAACACAGAATGCCAGCCTGGAGTCAACTATTTGACCAGAATTCAAATTCTGTTTCTGACACATACTAGCTGTGCGATGAAGTGACTCATCACTTAACCTACCAATGTCCCAGAAAATTCTGAAACAATATAAATCATAGATAAGTTGCTAATCTGAATGAGGGAAGTGAGTTTCCATAGCAGGAACTTTCTTCACATGGAAGAAATCACAGGCCTAGATCAAAACCAAACCAAAACAAACCAAAACAAAAAAACAGACAGTACAATCAATCATCCAGGTGTCTTGAAAACTGAATCTCAGTGAAATACAATGAGAAATTACTGATAGTCTGTCCCAAATATGTCTATTCTTCATCCACATGACTGAACGATTTTGCCAATGTGTTCCCTCTAAATTAAGAAATGGAACTAGAGTGGAGCTTGGGGTTCTTTGCCCATGGTGGCTTTATAGCTAAGATTCCCTACTACTTTACTATTGCTATCATCACTATTATGGTCATTTTTATAGTGATTTATTGTCTACAAAGTACTGTAACTGCATTATCTTATTTGATCATTACAACAACCCTGTGTGATATGTAGCACAAAGTAGCTTTGATTTATTTTCTCTAGACTGGTGATTTCATTGGTGTTGGGACTCATTGGTAAGGAAATTCCCTCTTCTAATGTAGATCAGCAATTGTTTTGCAGCTTAGGGTCTTAGAGAGTTGTTTGGGACACTGAGAAGTTAAGTAGTTTGTCCACAGTTGCTCAACCCTTTTTGGTAGAGGGAGTATTTAAACTGAGGTTCTCCTTACTTGGAGACAAGCTCCATAGACTGATTTCCTCTTTTTCCAGTATTTTTATTCTCATTTTACAGGTAAGGAGTAAAGTGAAGAGAAGTGAAGCTACTTGTCCATGCTCAAATAGCTTGTAAGTAGCAAAACCAATATTCAGGCCCAGATCTTCTGCTTATAAATCAAAGGCTCTTTCCAGGTCTCTGGGGGAAGTATGAAAAAAAAGATCTAGGCTCAATGATGACAACAACACATTACTATTCTATCTCCATTCCCATACTGCTAGGCTGTCTTGCTTGCATGTAAATATTAACAAAAGAAAGACTATCACTTCACCTTGCATTATCACTATCCACTTCTTCGTAGTAGTATTCTTTCCTCGTTTTATGTCACCTTTATTCCTGTCTAGCTGCAGTACACCTTTGTTCACTTTCCTCTTCTCTGTATTCTGTGATAATTAATAGCCCAGGTCACTACTGTATTTCTGTTTTGACTAGAAAAAAGCCAAGATTAACTGCTATATTGTGTAGCCAATATAACAGTTGAGTTTCAGTATTCTCTATTTTATTAAATGATTTGAGACCAAGAGAGGAAAGTAAACCATGCAACAGCTAGATAATAGGGTGTTCTAGTTAATTAGATAAGCCAGTTAATGAAAAAATAAATCATATATATATCACACAAAACTCCAATTTTTAGACTTAGAAAGCACTAAAATGTTTAACACTTGCCCACAAACATGTAAACATGCACACACAACCAATTATCAAAATCCTGTTACTCTGCTTCTATAACATCTCCCACATGTTTCCTTCTCTTTATTCATACTGCCACAACTACCTAAATTACTGTAATAGTCGCCTACCTAGACTCCCTATCTCCAATCTCTTCTTTACTGAATCTATCCTTCACACTGCTACCAAAATCATCTTCCTAACAACTGAGTCTGAACAAATCACTTCCCTGTTCAAAAATATTCATTAGTTCCCTCTTGTCTAGGACAAAGGAGCTTGGCAAAGCTTCCCAGTGCCAGCTGAAAACAAATTCCAATGTATTTGGGAAATGTTTAACAACAACAACAAATAATAATAATAATAAAATGAAACATAGATAATGGTTATTTATAATTTTCTGTGTCAATATGGATCAGTAGGGATCCAATATCAGCCAGTAGGGATCCATTTCTATTTGATTTTGAAGCCATTGGTCTAGACAATAAAATAGAAACTCCTTTTCCTGGAATTTAAGGGAGATACCAAAGGTTAACTGGCATAACCTGGATGAAGATCTAGCAAAGGAGACTGTTATGGAGCAGTCAGACAAGTAGAAGGAGACCAGGAGAAAGTTGTGTAATAAAAATCTTGGTATCATGGAAACCTATAAAGAAGAGTGTATCCAGGAGGAGACTGTAATAAACAATGTCAAAGGCAGCAGAAAGGTCAACAAGGATGGGGATTAAAAAAAAAACAAAAACATCAGATCTATCAATTAAGAGATAAATGGTAAACTTTTGAAAATGCAGTTTCAGTTGACTGAGCTCAGAAGCCAGACTGCAGAGAATAAAGAAGAAATGAGTAAGATGAGTGGAAATGGAGGCACCTATTGTGCATGTCTTTCTTAAGAAGCTTAGGGACAAAGGGTAGAAAAAATATAGTATGATAGTTATCAGGGAAGATCAAGTGAGAGTTTTTCAAGGATGGGAGACACATAGGCATGTTCGTAGGCAGTAGTGACGAACCAGTAGATAGGGAGAGATTGAAGATAAGTGATAGAGTGGGAAATGGCAGAGGGAGAAATCTGTTAGAGGAGATGGGTTGTAAAGAGATGCTTGTGCATATGGAAGGGCTAGGCTTGGTAAGGAGTAATGCCACTTCTTCGTGTGAGATGTTGGTCTTTGCTGCTGTTGTTGTTTGTCCTTTGTTCTCCCAGAGGGACCATGACATCAGAAAGGAAATGTCTTGATTTGTAAGTGAATTGGATTTAAGTGAGGCAGAACTGTGCGAAGTTACCAGTCTCACTCCCTCTTCTGTAGCCAGTGGCAAGATATAGATCAGTATGACTGGAGGGGTAAAGGAGGAGGGAATGGCAGAAGGCATACAGAGTAAAAATGAGGTGAGGAAAAGGAGAAAAGTAGAAGCTTATGGCAAATGGCCTCATTTTTTTCTGTAAATATGTCAAGGATCTCAGCTGAGAGGAAAGAGTGGAGATGGGAGGTTTGGGGAGGAATGAAAAATTTTGGAAGGGCCATTGTGGAGAGTGGGATAGTGGAATTGATGAGGGGAGTAATGAGTGATAAAAGTGTCATGTGTAAGAAACAGCAGAGACTTTTAAAAAGAACTTTTAAAGGGGAATAATGTGTAATAAGGGTGGAAAAGTAGCTTGAGCTAAGGATGTTAAAGGCTTTAAATAATAGGACAATAATATGACAATGATGAGGAAACCTACTGATGGGGAAATTAATCCAAAAGAAAGATTATCGCTAACCAGGATGCACATTATCATACTGAAAAAGGCAGAAAATAAGAGTGGAATACCAGAGGCTGAGTGATTTCAGTGTACTGCAGGTGATTTTTCACAGTTTTGCTTTGGAGAAGAAGAAGAAGAAGAAGAAGAAGAAGAAGAAGAAGAAGAAGAAG